>NC_049253.1:18406070-18714894 GCF_011100685.1 Canis lupus familiaris
CACAAGATATATGAAAGACCTAAATATGAAGCGTGAAACCATGAAAATCCTAGAAGATAGCACAGGCCATAATTTCTCTGATATTAGCCATAGTAACATTTTTCTAGATATGTCTCCTGGGGCAAGGGAAACAAAAGCAAAAATAAACTACTGGGACTTCATCAACATTAAAAGCTTCTGCACAGCAAAGGAAACCATCAGTAAAACAAAAAGACAACCTATGGAATAGAAGATATTTGCAAATAATACATTCAATAAAGGATTTTTGAAAATATATAAATAACTTATAGAACTCAAAACCAATAAAGCAAACAATCTGATTTAAAAATGTACAGAATAGACATTTTCCCAAAGAAGACATACAGATAGATAGTCAACAGACATATGAAAAGATCCCCAACATCACTAGTCTCAGGGAAATTCAAATCAAAACCACAATGAAGGACACCTGGGTGGCTCAGCAGTTGAGCATCTGCCTTTGGCTCAGGGCGTTATCCCAGGATCTGGGATTGAGTGCCACGTTGGACTCCTTACGGGTAGCCTGCTTCTCCTTCTGCCTATGTCTCTGCCTCTTTCTCTCTGTGTTTCTCTCATGAATAAATAAATAAAATATTAAAAACACAATGAGATATCACCTCACACCAGTTAGAATGGCTAAAATCAAAATGATAAAAAATAACAAGTGTTGACAAGAAAGCAGAGAAAAAGGAACACTGTTGGTGGAAATCTGAATTTGTGCAGCCACTCTAGAAAACAGTATGAAGTTTCTCAAAAAATAAAAATAAAAGACATTCTATATGATCCAATAATTTCACTATTGGGTATTTACTCAAAGAAAATGAAGACAGTAATTCAAAAAGGTATATGCACCCCTGTGTTTACAGCATTATTTACAATAGCTAAGATACGGAGTAACCCAACTGTCTATCAATAGATGACTAGGTAAGAAAGATGTGGTACACTAACACACAAATATTACGTAGCCATAACAAAGGATAATATCATGCCAGTTGAGACAAGAAGGATAGACTCAGGGGGTATTATGCCAAGTAAAATAAATCAGACTGAGAAAGACAAATACCACATTCCACTCATAAGTGGAATCTTAAAAAAAATGAACACACAAAAAAACAGAATCAGATCTATAAGTATAGAGAACAAACTAATGGTTGCTGTAGCGGGGGGAGTGGAGGATTCCGTAAAATGGTGAAGGAGAGTAGGAGATATGGAATGAGTATCTCCAGTTATAGAATGAATAGGTCATAGGAATAAAAGATACAGAATAAGGAATATAGTCAGTGATACTGTAAGCAACATAATGGGACAGATGGTGGGACACTGGTGATGAACATAGCATAATGTATAAACTTGTCAAATCACTAAGTTGTATATGCATAACTAATGTAATACTCTAACAGCTATATTCAAAAAAGTTATTGTTGACTTAAAAGAGAATTAGATCTCATTACTTATATTTAGGGGAAAAGACACTTCCCTACATATTTATTAACTGGTATTTTCCTCCTTACATCTTATACATGTGTCTCCAGGTGTATGATATGTGGGAGGGCAGGAGTAATAGGAGTAGAACTCTTGATGTTTTTCTTATAAATTTGATTAAGCATTATGTATATCAAAAATGTTAACTTTTGTCAGTTTTGCTTTAATCATTTTTTTCTCAGACTACTTGCTTAAATTATTGAAATTTGGAAGATTTATTTACTATTCTCAACACAAATTTTTCATTCTTAGAAGTTTCCCTTAAGACTTTTTAATCATCCTTTTCTTTTTTTTTTAAGTGGCTCCATACCCAGCAGAGTGCCCAATAAGGGGTTGGAACTCAGGACCATAAGATTGAGACCTCAGCTGAGATCAAGAATCAAATGTTTAACTGACTGAGCCACCCAAGTGCCCTCCCCCCCCCTTTTTTTAATCATTCCTAAGCATAAAATTTCCTCTATTCTCCAAATATTTGATATTTATAGATAGATAGATAGATAGATAGATAGATGATAGATAGATAGATAGATAGATAGATAGATAGATAGATAGATAGATAGATGATAGATAAAATAGTTTGATTTTAAAAATAAAGGTCAACTATTAATCCAGCAGGAATTTGTGTGGGATTGTGGTATGAGATTTCTAACTTCCACACTGAGCCACATTACAGTATGACCCATAAAATTTTTCTTAGAGAGGCAGAGGGTGAATATTAATTTGAGTCACTAATGGCTTTCAGCCACCCATCTATTTCCAGCATTTAACTCTTTGCAAAAGAGCCATGTAACCATCTAAAATAGCTCTCTAGGAGTGTTACATTAGTTGACAAGTAAGACAGGGAATAATTCATTTTCCATCTGAACAAATTAATTAAAATATTTTACAGGATTCTTAAACAGATTTTGGGGGAAATCAGGAAGAGTTTCCTTTTCTTTCTCTCTTTGTCTCTCTTTTTCTCCCCCACCTTACACCTTCCCTCCTCCACCCCTCAGATTTCAATAATCTCAGAAAAACAACTTAATTGAAAACTACAGCAAAATCAGTTGGACAGATGGAGGCTAGTCATGGAGTATCTCCACACCTTAATTTTCACATCTTATAAAATGAGAAACTTTAATTAACTAGCCTGTCAGGATCCACAAGATGCAAAAATTAGGTTAGGAGCAAAAAAAGAAATATAGACACAAAGTCACAGATTGAGTCATTCAGGAATCCTATATGCATCATAGGTTCATAGTGCCCTTCAGCTCTAACCATGCTAATTTTCTAATTTCTTCACCATCACTACATGGTTATATAGCATGTAAGTAATGGCTTCATTCTTGCAGACAAGTCCACAGCATTTTCTGCTTTATAAATTTATCCCTGTAGATAAGTAATATACAGATGCCAGCTTTGTTAACTGGAAATTATAGTATAAGAACCTAGTTTAGTGAAATATTATGTGACCACAAGCAAAAACAGCTGAGGGCTAGATCTAGTCCAGCCCTGCTTCTCATGTGTTATGTGACCACGGTCAATCATTTAGTCTCTGTAGGCTTGTTTTTCCATATGTCAAACATGAGCATACACAGATGATCTCTAAAGGTTGCAATTCTAATTCTCGATGAAAATCATCCTAGGCAAATTAGAATATTATATGAAATCTTCTGTCAATATTCATATTATTTGGGGAATCTGTATTTGTAAAGACATAATTAGGACAATGGTAACTCTCACCAATTTCCTGTTATTAAATGCAAAGCAGCTGTGTTAGGGGAACAGAACAGAAGAAACACTTTTTCATTAAGGAAATAGAAGTCGTCCCATTAATGTCTGAAGAAGTTCATATTAAGGAGCTTTGAAGTATGCATGCTTAAAATGTTATCACACCTACATTGAGTATACCATTGTTAAAAGGTTAGATTCTGAAATGAGAAGATGTTTCTCAAATTTCAGATATTAATTTTATTTTTTTTAAGATTTTATTTATTTATTTATTTATTTTTAAGGTATTTATTTATTTATTTATGATAGTCACAGAGAGAGAGAGAGAGGCAGAGACACAGGCAGAGGGAGAAGCAGGCTCCATGCACTGGGAGCCCGACGTGGGACTCGATCCCGGGTCTCCAGGATCGCGCCCTGGGCCAAAGGCAGGTGCCAAACCGCTGCGCCACCCAGGGATCCCCTAGATTTTATTTATTTATTCATGAGAGACAGAGGGAGAAAGAGGCAGAGATGTAGGCAGAGGGAGAATCAGGCTCCCCTTGGAGAGCCCGTGCAGGACTTGATCCCAGGACCCCAGGATACAACCTGCGCTGAAGACAGACACTCAACTACTGAGCCATCCAGGCATTAATTTTCTTACTAGTTCTTCTTTAATGTTAAATATCTTGTCATACTGGATATGAAATTACTGACTTATCCTTTTTTAAAAGTTTTTTAAAAAGATTATTTCTCTATTTTAGAGAGAGAGAGATCAGGGGATAGGGGCACAGCAAGAGGGAGAAAGAGTCCCAAGAAGACTCTGCACTAGCATGGTGTCCTATGTCGGTCTCAATCCCAGGACCCTGAGATCATGACCTGAACTGAAACCAAGAGTCAGCTGCTCAACTGACTGTACCACCCAGGTGCTCCTAATGACTTATCCTTTAAAAAACAACACTACTAATCTGCTTTATTAAACCTTTTATTTGTTGAACTTTTATTGACACAGCATCTGATAAAAAGAAATGGTTAGTAATCATGACTAATGACTTCATTTTAAATTTTCTGAAAATCAGATTGTATTGAGATTATTTTTCACAAGCAGTGAGGAATTCATTTGTGCCTGGAAAAATGACAACCTCCCGGAGTGTTCCGCACCCCTCATTCCTTTGGGCAGAGCCTAACCATTGGTTTCAGCATCAGATTGTTGAGTAGGTGTTCCTGTTGATCTTTCTTTAATGTTCTCCTGAACATTATAGTAACCTGAGCATTGTAGTAACAGTACAATTTTGCTCCTCACTTACCTTCTTACACACCTTCCCTCTACCTTACATTAAGAGAGTCCTAAGAGGGCCTTACTGTAAAAATCTACTTTATGGTGGCCACATGGTAATATCTGCATCTTGGTTCCCTCACAAGAACACCAATTTACTACAGAAAGGCACTGAAATTCAAAGTAGGGCCAGAGGCAGCAATAACGTGAACCCCTTGAGGAGAGGGATCATGTTTAATAGTTCTATATTAGGCTCAGAATCTTCTAAGAGTCAACAGTATTATATTAGGCAATCATATTTAGTAAACAATTATTATATTTTCAGGAGCAAATTAAATATCCTTCCAACTTCAAAATTCCCAGTTTGCCAGTTTGTACAATGTTCTTATCTTGGAACACAGAATTTAGTCAAAGGACTCTGTCACAGAGATGACCACATGCTAAAAGGACCAATGGTGTCTAAGTTTCCAGTGACTGTGGGCCATGAAGCAACTGGAGAGAACTAAAGAAGGGTAAACTGGGTATGCAGATCTCAAATCACAAATTTGAAGAAAATAGGATTTGATTATCCCATCAAAGGAAATAGTACAATCAGACATTATTAAAAAGAGCCTTACCACAATCAAAGAGGATAAAAGGACCCAAGGAGAATAGATTATACCGGAGTGAAGTTTAATTTGGCAAAATCTCAACCTTTAGCAGGGCGAATCCTATGGTGCTTACAAACTTTAGAATAGTATAAGAACTTCTTGCATGTGGCTTAGGTACAATTCACATGTTTATTCCATATTTTTTATTTCATATTTTAACATTAATGACCAAGAACTTATAGCATGATGCTCTCCCTCAAGCTGACAAAGTCACCCTCCCTTTCGGCCTCCATGAACAGAATGCAATGCATTCTCAACCTGAATGCCAACTTTGACATTATGAAGGAGCAGGGTTCAGTCAAGTTTACTCTAATGCCATTTAATTTGTTCCTGTGCTCATTTTTTTTTTTTTTTGGAATTGATACAAAGTTTACTAGGTCATACAACGTTCATTTTTTTAACTGAATAAACTAATATGTATATTTGATGCATTAGATAGCATTGCTGGTTGTGGAGTACTGCTGATGGTTTTTTTTTTTTTTTTTTGCTTTTAAAAAATGTGTTTATTTTAATTTTTTTTCCATTTTTACTTTATTTTTAATTTTTTTTTTATTGGAGTTCAATTTGCCAAACTATAGCATAACACCCAGTGCTCATCCCACCAAGTGCCCCCCTCAGTGTCCATCACCCAGTCAACCCAACGCCCTGCCCACCTCCCTTTCCACTACCCCTTGTTCGTTTCCCAGAGTTAGGGTCTCTCATGTTTTGTAATCTTCACTGATATTTTCACTCATTTTCTCTCCTTTCCCTTTATTCCCCTTCACTAATTCTTATATTCCCCAAATGAATGAGAACATATAATGTTTGTCCTCCGATTGACTTACTTCACTCAGCATAATACCCTCCAGTTCCATCCACGTTGAAGCAAATGGTGGGTATTTGTCATTTCTAATGGTTGAGGAATATTACATTTTATACATAGATCACATCTTCTTTATCCATTCATCTTTCGATGGACACCGAGGCTCCTTCCACAGTTTGGCTATTGTGGACGTTGCTGCTATAAACATCGGGGTGCAGGTGTCGTGCCATTTCACTGCATCTGTATCTTTGGGGTAAATCCCCAGCAGTGCAATTGCTGGGTCGTAAGGCAGGTCTATTTTTAACTCTTTGAGGAACCTCCACACAGTTTTCCAGAGTGGCTGCACCAGTTCACATTCCCACCAACAGTGCAAGAGGGTTCCCTTTTCTCCGCATCCTCTCCAACATTTGTGGTTTCCTGCCTTGTTAATTTTCCCCATTCTCACTGGTGTGAGGTGGTATCTCATTGTGGGTTTGATTTGTATTTCCCTGATGGCAAGTGGTGCGGAGCATTTTCTCATGTGCTTGTTGGCCATGTCTATGTCTTCCTCTGTGACATTTCTGTTCATGTCTTTTGCACATTTCGTGATTGGATTGTTTGTTTCTTTGCTGTTGGGTTTAATAAGTTCTTTATAGATCTTAGATACTAGCCCTTTATCTGATCTGTCATTTGTAAATATCTTCTCCCATTCTGTAGGGTGTCTTTTAGCTTTGTTGACGGTTTCTTTTGTTGTGCAGAAGACTTTTATCTTGATTAAGTCCCAATAATTCACTTTTGCTTTTGCTTCCCTTGCCTTCATAGATGTATCTTGCAAGAAGTTACTGTGGCCAAGTTCAAAAAGGGTGTTGCCTGTGTTCTTCTCTAGGATTTTGATGGAATCTTGTCTCACATTTAGATCTTTCATCCATTTTGAGTTTATCTTTGTGTATGGTGTAAGAGAATGGTCCAGTTTCATTCTTCTGCACGTGGCTATCCAATTTTCCCAGCACCATTTGTTAAAAAAAACTGTCCTTTTTCCAGTGGATAGTCTTTTCTGCTTTGTGGAATATTAGTTGACCATAAAGTTGAGGGTCCACTTCTGGATTCTCTGTTCTGTTCCATTGATCTATGTGTCTGTTTCTGTGCCAGTACCACACTGTCTTGATGATCACAGCTTTGTAGTACAACCTGTAATCTGGCATTGTGATGTCCCCAGCTTTGATTTTCTTTTTCAATATTCCCCTGGCTATTCGAGGTCTTTTCTGATTCCACACAAATCTTAAGATGATTTGTTCCAACTCTCTGAAGAAAGTCCATGGTATATTGATAGGGATTGCATTAGATGTGTAAATTGCCCTGGGTAACATTGACATTTTCACAATATTAATTCTGCCAATCCATGAGAATGGAATATTTTTCCATCTCTTTGTGTCTTCCTCAATTTCTTCAGAAGTGTTCTGTAGTTTTTAGGGTATAGATCCTTTACCTCTTTGGTTAGGTTTATTCCTAGGTATTTTATGGTTTTCAGTGCAATTGTAAATGGGATTGACTCCTTAATTTCTCTTTCTTCAGTCTCATTGTTAGTGTACAGAAATTCCACTGACTTCTGGGCATTGATTTTGTATCCTGCCACGCTACCAAATTGCTGTATGAGTTCTAGCAATCTTGGGGTGGAGGCTTTTGGGTTTTCTATGTATAGTATCTTGTCATCTGTGAAGAGGGAGAGTTTGACTTCTTCTTTGCCAATTTGAATGCCTTTTATTTCTTTTTGTTGCCTGATTGCAGAGGCTAGGACTTCTAGTATTATGTTGAATAGCAGTGGTGAGAGTGAACATCCCTGTCGTGTTCCTGATCTTAGGGGAAAGGTTCCCAGTTTTTCCAAATTGAGAATGATATTTTCTGTGGGTTTTTCGTAGATGGTTTTAAGATGCTGAGGAATGTTCCCTCTATCCCTACACTCTGAAGAGTTTTGATCAGGAATGGATGCTGTATTTTGTCAAATGCTTTCTCTGCATCTATTGAGAGGATCATATGGTTCTTGTTTTTTCTCTTGTTGATATGATCTATCACATTGATTGTTTTATGAGTGTTGAACCAGCCTTGCATCCCCAGGATAAATCCCACTTGGTCATGGTGGATAATCTTCATAATGTACTGTTTGATCCTACTGGCTAGTATCTTGTTGAGAATTTTTGCATCTCTATTCATCAGGAAGGTTGGTCTACAATTCTCCTTTTTGGTGGGGTCTTTGTCTGGTTTTGGAATTAAGGTGATGCTGGCCTCATAGAACGAGTTTGGAAGTATTCCATCTCTTTCTATCTATCAGAACAGCTTTAGTACAATAGGTATGGTTTCTTCTATAAACGTTTGATAGAATTCCCCTGGGAAGGCATCTGGCCCTGGACTTTTGTGTCTTGGGAGGTTATTACTGATTACTTCAATTTCCTCCCTGGATATTGACCTGTTCAGGTTTTCTATTTCTTCCTGTTTCAGTTTTGGTAGTTTGTGGTTTTCCAGAAATGCATCCATTTCTTCTAGATTGCCTAATTTATTGGTGTATAGCTGCTCATAATAAGTTTTTAAAATCGTTTGTATTTCCTTGGTATTGGTGGTGATCTCTCCTTTTTCATTCGTGATTTTATTAATTTGAGTCTTTTCTTTTTTGTTTTTAAAAAGGCTGGCTGATGGTTCATCAATCTTGTTAATTCTTTCAAAGAACCAACTCCTGATTTTGTTGATCTGTTCCACAGTTCTTCTGGTCTCTATTTCATGGAGTTCTGTTCGAATCTTTATTAACTGTCTTCTGCTGGGTGTCGGTTTTATTTGCTGTTTTTTCTCCAGCTCCTTTAGGTGCAAGGTGAGCTTTTGTATTTGAGTTCTTTCCAGTTTTTTGAGGGATGCTTGTATTGCAATGTATTTCACCCAGGACCGCTTTTGCTGTATCCCAAAGATTTTTTGAATGGTTGTATCTTCATTCTCATTAGTTTCCATGAATCTTTTTAATTCTTCCTTAATTTCCTGGTTGACCTTTTCATCTTTTAGCAGGATGGTCTTTTAACCTCCACATGTTTGAAATCCTTCCAAACTTCCTCTTGTGGTTTAGTTCTAGTTTCACAGCATTATGGTCTGAAAATATGCAAGGGACGATCCCAATCTTTTGGTATCAGTTAAGACCTGATTTGTGATCCAGTATGTGGTGTATTCTGGAGAAGGTTCCATGTGCACTTGAGAAGAATGTGTATTCAGTTACGTTTGGATGTAAAGTTCTCTAAATATCTGTGAAATCCATCTGGTCCAGTGTATCATTTAAAGCTCTTGTTTTTTTGGATATGTTGTGCTTAGAAGATCTATTGATTGTAGAAACCACCATGTTCAAGTCTCCAAGTATAAGTGTATTATTACTAAGTATGTCTTAACTTTGGTTATCAATTGATTGATATACTTGGCAGCTCCCACATTAGGGGCACAAATATTCATGATTGTTAGGTCCTGTTGTTGGATAGATTCTTTAAGTATGATATAGAGTCCTTATTCATCTCTTACTACAGTCTTTGGGATAATCTTTAATTTATCTGATATGAGGATGGCTACCCCTGCTTTCTTTTGAGGACCATTTGAATGGTAAATTGTTCTCCAAACTTTCATTTTCAGGCTGGAGGTATCCTTAGGTCTAAAATGAGTCTCTTGTAGACAGCAAATAGATGGGTCTTGCTTTTTTTATCCAGTCTGAAACCCCGCGCCTTTTGATGGGATCATTAAACTCATTCATGTTCAGAGTTACTATTGAAAGATATGAATTTAGTGTCATCATAATACCTATTCAGTCCCTGTTTTTGTGGATTGTTTCCTTGGACTTCCTCTTTCTTTTACAGAGTCCCCCTTAATATTTCTTGCAGAGCTGGTTTGGTGGTCACATATTCTTTCAGTTTCTGCCTATCTTGGAAGCTCTTTATCTCTCCTTCTATTCTGAATGAGAGCCTTGCTGGATAGAGTATTCTTGGCTGCAGGTTTTTCTCATTTAGGACCCTGACTATATCCTGCCAGCCCTTTCTGGCCTGCCAGGTCCCTGTGGAGAGGTCTGCTGTTAATCTAATACTTCTCCCCATAAAGGGTAGGGATCTCTTGTCTCTTGCTGCTTTAAGGATCTTCTCTTTATCTTTGGAATTTGCAAGTTTCATTATTAAATGTCGGGGTGTTGAATGGTTTTTATTTATTTTAGGGGGATCTCTCTATGTCCTCGATCTGAATGCCTGTTTCCCTCCCCAAGTTAGGGAAGTTCCCAGTTATGATTTATTCAAATACACTTTCTGGACCTCTGTCCCCTTCGACGCCCTCTGGAACCCCAATTAAACGTAGATTTTTCTTTCTGAGGCTGTCATTTATTTCCCTTAACCTTTCCTCAGGATCTTTTCATTGTTTTTCTCTTTTTTCCTCAGCTTCCTTCCTTGCCATCAACTTGTCTTCTATGTCACTCACTTGTTCTTCTACCTCGTTAACCCTCATCGTTAGGACCTCCTGTTTGGATTGCATCTCATTTAATCGATTTTTAATTTCAGCCTGATTAGATCTAAATTCTGCAGTCATGAAGCCTCTTGAATCCTTTATGCTTTTTTCCAGATCCACCATAGGTTTATAATTGTGCTTCTGAATTGGCTTTCTGACATTGAATTGTAATCTAAATTCTGTAACTCTGTGGGAGAGAGTACTGTTTCTGATTCTTTTGTGGTGAGTTCTTCCTTCTAGTCATTTTGCTCATTGCGGAGTGGCTAAAAACACCTTGTACTGGAAAAAGGAGAAAAAGAGAAAAAAAAAGGGGGTGGTGGGTTAGGGAAACAAACAAAACCAAAAAACAAGGAGGGTTATTCTCTGATTCTATATACCGTAAATCCCTCGACCTCCCTTGGAAATTTCCAGCGCTGCTGGGTCAAGAACTTGCCCTTCCCTGTCCTTCCAGCTGGTCTTCTGGGGGAGGGGCCTGCTGTGCTGATTCTCAGGTGTGTGCACCTGGGGGAGCTCCCCAGACCCCTGCCAGGTGCACGGCTCTGTGGGAGCTGTTTATCCTGTGAGGCCCCTGTTCCCTGGCGGCTGCTCTGTCCCAGGCACAGGCTGACACCAGGAGGCACAACAGTGGCGGCGGCCAGCTCTCCAGCCCAGGAGTCAGCTCCCGCAGTAACTACCGCAGCTCACAGTCCACAGGGGCCTGGATGCTCCCGGGGTGGGGGCGCTGACCTGCACAGCTGGGGGCCGCCCAGCGGCAGGAGCGTCCTCGCTGTCCTGTGTCCTCCCGGCCTCTGCCTTTCCGGGGGAGAGCCGGATCCTGGGCTGTGTCCCCCATGCCCTGGGCTCCGGGGCCTCGGCTGCTGGAATCATGCTCCCGGGCCGCGCAGCCCCCTCTGCCCAGAGCCACAGCCTGAGCTGCCTCCAAGCTGCTCCTGGGCCCTGCCGGGTGGGCGCTGCAGCCCTTTAGGGACCTCCGCCGTGGAGTGTGGGGTGCTCTCCCTGGGGCGCAGGTCCTCTGTTAGTGCCCCTGGGAGCCTGAGGGCATCCCCTCCCTCCTGGGGTCCTGCCCGAGCTCCCTGCCAGTGCCTTTCCTTCCGGGAAGGTTGGTAAAGCTCCTGCTTCTCCGGGCCTGGGCTTTCCTGTCCTGGGGGCTCCGGGCACGCGATCTTAGCCCTGCTCCTCGTGGGGCCCCTCCTCCTTGGATGCTTTTTTATTTTTTTCATCTTCCTACCTTGATAGAAGCGCAAACTTCTCACTGTAGCATTCCAGCTGTTGTCTCTTTAAATCTCAGGCCAAATTCGTAGGTTTTCAGGATGATTTGAAAGTTATCTAGTTAGTTGGTGGGGACAGGTGACTTGGGGACCCTACTCCTCCGCCAGCTTGCCCAGCCTCCACTGCTGATGGTTCTATAGGATAGAGATGCAAGGGCAAACCAGTCTGTCACTACATGAACACCAGTGTGTTTGCTGAATACAAATACACTGGTGGATGAATCTTTCATCACTGATGGAACCAGACTGATGATGCAACCCCTGAGAGTCTATTTAATTGGATGTGGATTTTTCACTGGATATGGAATTGCAAGGTAAGAAGCAAGATGGGCTAGTTTCTTCCTTTTTTAAAAAATTATTTTTAAATGATTTTCTTGGAATCCTGGACATTTTTGAATTTAAAAAAAAAAAGCTTTGAAAACATACTTCACAGTCAGGTTGTTTCTACACACTGCCAAATCAACCAGAAAAAAAAAAAAAAAACGAAAAATTCAGGTCAGAAATTTTGTTTCTAAATTAGTGGAAATGAAATTTCTAGATTTAATTTTATTCCCTCAACATTTCCGTTGGGTCCATTTCTAAATTTTAGGTTCTATAATTTTGATCTAAAATTCATCTTTCTTTTTCACAAAATAAATATCAATGCTGGTGTGTTAGTTGGCTAGGGCTGTCATAGCAAAGTACCACAGACTGGGTGGCTTAAACAGAAATGTATTGTCTCACATTCTGGAGAGTAGAAGCCCCACAGCCCCACATCAGGGTGTCGGCAACACTGGTCCCTTCTGGGCCCTGTGAAGGAAGGACCATTCCCAGGGCTCTCCATAGCTATCTTCTGCTTACATCTCTTCTACACTATCTTCTCTCTATGCCAGTCTTTGCATCTCCGTTTCCCCTTTGTGTAAGGCATCAGTCATATTGGAACAGGGCCTACCCTAATAACCTCATTTTAACCTGATTACCTCTGCAAAGACCCTGTCTCCAAATAAGATCATGTTCTGAGATCCTGGGGGTTAGGACTTTAGTATGTGAACTTGGAAGGGGGACACAATTGCCCTAGACTAACAGGTATATAACATGAAAACATGAATGAGTTTTTTAAGAATGATTGTTTGGACTCAATTTATGTTACTCTTACTGAGTCAAAGAAGTAAGTGGAATAACACAGAATTCATAAATGATAAAGCCATTCCCACAAGCAATCCCCATATTGTAGTGGTCTCATCCAACTGCAAAGTCTTTTAAAAAAATCTGTGTTAGTTGATTTCGAATTTATAACTCAAACTCTCCAAATTCTTTTTTTTTTTTTTAAGATTGTATTTATTCATGAGAGACACAGAGAGAGAGAGAGGCAGAGACACAGGCAGAAGGATAAGCAGGCTCCATGCAGGGAGCCCGACGTGGGACTCGATCCCGGGTCTCCAGGATCACGCCCCGGGCTGAAGGCGCTAAACCGCTGAGCCACCCGGCTTGCCCTCCAAATTCTTTTATCCAGCTCCTTACCTGACATCTCTAGTTGGATATCTCATAAGTATCTCAAACTGAATACACATAAAACTGAATTCTTAATCTTCTTCCTCACTGCCCCTCAACCATATTTTTGCCCACTTCAATTATCTTTACCCTTGATCTTCCCTTTACATCACCTTACATGTAATCCAGCCACAAGTCCTGTTAACTTTGCCTATGGGCTGTATTTCAAATCTGATTCTTCAAATCACCATCATCATCACATCTTGACTGGAATGATGAGTGGCCTCTCTTCTGTTGTCCCCATTACTCTTCTTGACCATCTCCAATAATTCTCCATTTATCAGCCAGAGTAATTTTCTAACACATAAGTTAAACTAATTACTTTTTAAACCAAAAATCTTTCAATAGCTTCTATATTTGGAACCATCTCATCTCTCCCATGACAAAACAGCCACACTTGTCTCTCTTGAGATCTTCAAGCCTGCTGAGCTGTTCCTGCATGAAGACATTTACATGTGCTATTCAGATTATCTGTGGTTGGTTCTTTAACATCATTTTCAGTTCACAGATCAACTGCAAGGTCAGAGAACTTCTTGTTTTTTTGCCTACTATACCTATGGAGAAATCTCCTCCCATTATTCAAAGGAACATGACTGCTTCATTAAAGTTCATGTCCCAAGTCTCAAACTCTCATTACAGCTTAGTCTTCTTCATTCAACTATAAGCTCCAGGAAGGTATGGACTAAGCCTTCTTTATTTACTGCAGTGCTTAGCAAGGAGACTGGACACAGAAATGGCCTAATAAATAGCAGTTGGAAAAAAAGGAATGTATGAATGAATAAAAAAAGGGATGTTCAAATATGTGGAAGCGGTGTAGAAAAAGGTGACGGGCTTGTGGAAAATATACATGCAGGTGTGGAGGTAGCTTTATCTTAGACATGGGCGCATGACAAGTCTGAGGTGTATGAGTCTATAACATTTAGCATGCATGCATATATCAGTGGCACATATTAGTCACCACTTGTTTATAGATTTCTTTGGAAAATCCTAGAGATGGAATATTCCTTCCCAAGGGTCTCTTGAGGCTCTCCTTAAGAATTTTCTACCAAGATAGAGGTAAAAAAAAAGAGACATTGGGTATATTTTTACAAGACATTTATAATTTTCTTATTGTATAAGATGTATTAGTACTTGGCTAGTGTACTATTAATCAAGACAATCTCCACCCTGGGGTATAATTTTTTTCCTGGAAGCTATATCTTAAGGCAAATCGCTTTAATGAACATGCATTCTTGCCTTTGCCTATTTGAAAATAGGTCACACTTACAACAAAAGTATGTGGAGCGGAGAGTCTCCAAATTCCCCTTTGTTTCAATGATTCACTGGAAGGATTTAGAAACTCAGAAAAGTTATTATACTCATGTTTACAGAGTCTCCAAATTCCCCTTTGTTTCAATGATTCACTGGAAGGATTTAGAAACTCAGAAAAGTTATTATACTCATGTTTACAGATCATTACAGCAAAAGGATACAGATTAAAAGTGACAAAAGAAAAAGGCACATAAGGGAAAGTTCAGGATAGACCAGGTACAAACTTCTGGTTGTCCTCTTCTAATGATAAAAACATAAAAACAGAGCTTAATTTTCTCAGCAACAATGTGTGCCAACCGAGGAAGTTCACCTGTCTTGAGGGTCTACAGTTTCTACTGGGGAATACTGCATGCAGCACTACTGTGACTGACCTCAGCTACTCAGACCCCAGTACCACCAGAAGTTAAGTTGATGGCTGAAAGCCCCAGGTATACAAAACTAGGCATTCACCATATGTTGTTATTAGCGTAAACCATCTAGCATTCCCTAAGGTGTCAGTTATACAAAGACACTTACATCAGGCAGGATAACTTAAGGACTCAAAAGTTATCTTCCAGGAGCCAATCAAGGGTCAGTCTGAAGATTTCTGGAATAGTCAAACACAGATTTTTATTAAAGAACACTAAGGGAATGGGAACAGTGAAGAAAGACAATGGTAAAACGTGGAACCTGATTATATTTCAAAATGACCTATATTTGGTATTTTTATTTTAGACAATGGCATTTTGCAATAATTATATGGATAATTTACTATAGATATTAATCCCCAATTCCCATTCCTTTGAACAGGAAGGTTCGGAAACAGAGAGGATTGTTGGGTTACTGATTGTGGTTAGAAAATTCCCAGTTCTCTCCAGTGCCAGCATACTTGTCATGACTGCCATGGAACACAGACAGACCTATGGGAACATGGGAATCTCTCTTGGAAAACCTGACTAGCAAGTATGACTTGGATCTTTTCCAAAGAGCACAAGCCCAGGCTTCAGAGAATTCGGCTAAATGTGTGTGGAAACACCCACCTGGCTATGAGATCTATCACAAAGTCTCCATCTCCGTGTTTGAAGTGGATGGCAAGAAAAAACAGATCTACTGCCAAAACCTGTGCCCGTTGGTCAAGCTTTTTCTAGACCACAAGACCTTATGATGTGGAACCCTTTCTTTTTTTTATTTTTTTAATAATAAATTTATTTTTTATTGGTGTTCAATTTGCCAACATACAGAATAACACCCAGTGCTCAATCCGTCAAGTGCCCCCCTCAGTGCCCATCACCCATTCACCCCCACCCCCCGCCCTTCTCTCCTTCCACCACCCCTAGTTCATTTCCCAGAGTTAGGAACTTCATGTTCTGTCTCCCTTTCTGATATTTCCTACCCATTTCTTCTCCCTTCCCTTCTATTCCCTTTCACTATTATTTATATTCCCCAAATGAATGAGAACATATAAGGTTTGTCCTTCTCCGATTGACTTATTTCTCTCAGCAAAATACCCTCCAGTTCCATTCACGTCGAAGCAAATGGTGGGTATTTGTCATTTCTAATGGCTGAGTAATATTCCATTGTATACATAAACCACATCTTCTTTATCCATTCATCTTTCGATGGACACCGAGGCTCCTTCCACAGTTTGGCTATTGTGGCCATTGCTGCTATAAACATCGGGGTGCAGGTGTCCCGGCATTTCATTGCATCTGTATCTTCGGGGTAAATCCCCAACAGTGCAATTGCTGGGTTGTAGGGCAGGTCTATTTTTAACTCTTCGAGGAACCTCCAGACAGTTTTCCAGAGTGGCTGCACCAGTTCACATTCCCACCAACAGTGCAAGAGGGTTCCCTTTTCTCCGCATCCTCTCCAACATTTGTGGTTTCCTGCCTTGTTAATTTTCCCCATTCTCACTGGTGTGAGGTGGTATCTCATTGTGGTTTTGATTTGTATTTCCCTGATGGCAAGTGATGCAGAGCATTTTCTCATGTGCGTGTTGGCCATGTCTATGTCTTCCTCTGTGAGATTTCTGTTCATGTCTTTTGCCCACTTCATGATTGGATTGTTTCTTTCTTTGCTGTTGAGTTTAATAAGTTCTTTATAGACCTTGGAAACTAGCCCTTTATCTGATATGTCATTTGCAAATATCTTCTCGCATTCTGTAGGTTGTCTTTGAGTTTTGTTGACTGTATCCTTTGCTGTGCAAAAGCTTCTTATCTTGATGAAGTCCCAATAGTGCATTTTTGCTTTTGTTTCTTTTGCCTTCGTGGATGTATCTTGCAAGAAGTTATTGTGGCCAAGTTCAAAAAGGGTGTTGCCTGTGTTCTCCTCTAGGATTTTGTTGGAATCTTGTCTCACATTTAGATCTTTCATCCATTTTGAGTTTATCTTTGTGTATGGTGAAAGAGAGTGGTCTAGTTTCATTCTTCTGCATGTGGATGCCCAAATTTCCCAGCACCATTTATTGAAGAGATTGTCTTTCTTCCAATGGATAGTCTTTCCTCCTTTATCGAATATCAGTTGACCATAAAGTTCAGGGTCCACTTCTGGGTTCTCTATTCTGTTCCATTGATCTACGTGTCTGTTTTTGTGCCAGTACCACACTGTCTTGATGATCACAGCTTTGTAGTACAACCTGAAATCTGGCATTGTGATGCCCCCAGCTATGGTTTTCTTTTTTAAAACTCCCCTGGATATTCGGGGTCTTTTCTGATTCCACACAAATCTTAAAGTAATTTGTTCTAACTCTCTGAAGAAAGTCCATGGTATTTTGATAGGGATTTCATTAACCGTGTAAATTGCCCTGGGTAACATTGACATTTTCACAATATTAATTCTGCCAATCCATGAGCTTGGAATATTTTTCCATCTCTTTGTGTCTTCCTCAATTTCTTTCAGAAGTGTTCTGTAGTTTTTAGGGTATAGATCCTTTACCTCTTTGGTTAGGTTTATTCCTAGGTATCTTATGCTTTTGGGTGCAATTGTAAATGGGATTGACTCCTTAATTACTCTTTCTTCAGTCTCATTGTTAGTGTATAGAAATGCCACTGATTTCTGGGCATTGATTTTGTATCCTGCCATGCTTCCAAATTGCTGTATGAGTTCTAGCAATCTTGGGGTGGAGGCTTTTGGGTGTTCTATGTAGAGTATCATGTCATCGGCAAAGAGGGAGAGTTTGACTTCTTCTTTGCCAATTTGAATGCCTTTAATGTCTTTTGTTGTCTGATTGCTGAGGCTAGGACTGTGGAACCCTTTCTGTTTTATGTTATGACAGAAGCGGACAATACTGGTTGTCACTTGACTGGATATTTTTCCAAGGAAAAGAATTCATTCCTCAAGTGCAATGTGTCGTGTATCCTCACCATGCCTCAGTACATGAGACAGGGCTATGGCAAGATGCTCATCGATTTCAGTTACTTGCTTTCCAAAGTGGAAGAAAGTTGGCTCCCTGGAGCGTCCCCTCTCTGACCTGGGGCTCATAAGCTATCGCAGTCTGGAAAGAAGTGCTTCTCCGTTACCTGCATAATTTCTAAGGCAAAGAGATTTCTATCAAAGAAATTAGCCAGGAGACTAATGAATCCTGTGGACATTGTCAGTAGTCGGCAAGCCCTTCAGATGCTCAAGTTCTGGAAAGGAAAACATCTAGTTCTAAAGAGACAGGACCTGGTTGATGAGGGGATAGCCAAAGAGGCCAAAAGATCTAACTCCAATAAAACAATGGATCCAAGCTGTTTAAAATGGACCCCTCCCAAGGGCACCTAATGTAACCTGTTACTCTGAGCCAGCGAACCCCAGCAGTAGGAATCCGTACCCTAGAGATCTGTCATTTCTGTCGCTCTTGTGATTGGCAAGTACAGTATCCTTTGGGAAGGCCATCCCCCTCAGGACTGTCCTGGCTCTGACCCTCGTGTACACTGCAGATGCTGGTTCTGAGGAACTGTTGTTTCGGCCTCAGTGAGTTTGCCTGGATGGGATCACTGTTAGACTTGAGTGCAGATCCCTCGTAGCACTGACCCAAGGTGTTCTGTTTGGTACTGTCCCTGTCCAGTCACTGGTTCTCCTCATGTCCTCTAGCCCCATGAGGTCATGTTGTATCTTCTAAACTTTGTACTAGTGCTTCTTGCTGCCCAGATACCAGACTTCAAACCATGGTTGCCACCACCAGGACCTTTCCAGTTACTCCTTACATGTGGTTTTTTTTGGAAGAGCAGGGAAGAGGTAACATTTCTGAGTGTGTGTACTAGGAGGGGTCCATCCCCTTTGGATTTTACCTCACTTGAAATTTTTTCTGCCATTTTTATTGAAAGGTTGGTTTTTGATCAGTATCAAGCTGACAAGAGACCAGTATTTTTTAAAACTCTCCCAGGGATTCGTCTTGGTAACTGCACATAATTTATCAGAATGAAATGGAGAGAATTGACAGGTGGTGATTCTGTAATTTGATTTGAGTTCACCTGTGGGCATCGTGTGTCAGTGGAAGGAAATCAGTCCTTTCTGCCTCAGCAGAAAGTGCCCAGCCCTAAATGTTTTCCTCTCTCCTAACCCCTTGCTCCTTTTCACACTGGCAGGGGCTAAACAGTGTCCAGTTCTCCCTTTCATGCTGCATGCTAACCAGTTCATCAGACTGCAGAAACCTTCCCCCCCACCCCCACCCCCGTACCTGCCAGTCTGATCTAGCACACCTGTACTTTTGCATTGATTTTTGCCTGAACCTCCTTGGAGAAGTAGGAAATGACTGCACATGACTTCCAGATCTCCTCTCAGCCCATGACTCCGCAAGGCAGAGTGCCACCTGTCCCTGCTCCCTGCCAGTGTTTGCTTCTCTGACAGTGCCTTGACCTTCCGCTTGAACTGAAGTGCTGCTGCCCTTCCAAGAATTCCTCCATTTCCTTTTTGGGATTTGTCACCATTCCCTCTGTTCCCTGCTCTCCTATTTTTGGTTTCAAGCAAAGGAAGAAATGCTCCCTCTAATTTCTCTCCAGCCCATTATAACCTATCTTGGGGCAGCTTTTTTTTTTTTTTTTTAAGATTTTATTTATTCATGAGAGACAGAGAGAGACAGAGAGAGACAGAGAGAGACAGAGAGAGGCAGAGACATAGGCAGAGAGAGAAGCAGGCCCCAAGAAGCAGGCCCCATGCAGGGAGCCTGATGTGGGACTCGATCCCGGGACTCCAGGATCACGCCCTGGGCTGAAGGCAGGTGCTTAACTGCTGAGCCACCCAGGGATCCCTTGGGGCAGCTTTTGATGTATGACATGCCACCCTTCCCAACTTGGTCTCCTCCAGCACTGCTGTCTTTGTGTGGAGCCTTTCCACAATCCCGACTCTGGTCATTTGTGCCTTTCTCTTGTCATCTCTGTACCCTACTTAATACTCACTGTGGGTTGGGGGGAGCTAATTTTTAGCATGTTCAGCTCCCTGCCAGTTTCAGTGTCACCGTTAAAGTTTATCCAAAAGCAACTTCACTGGAGGTTTTCTTAAGGGATAAAGGTCTTTTACCGAAGCTAACCCTTCTCCACATGTGATAGAATGTGCTGTTCTATATCTATTCCTCAATAAAGCATGTTCTCTGCTCAAAAGAAAAAGAAAAAGAAAGAGAAAAAGAAAAAAAAGAAAGTTCCCAGTTCAGGGCCACCATAGTAAGTTGAATACTTATTAGAGATAAAACTGAATGAAGTTCCAGAAGACTGAGCTAGACTCATAAGCTTCTGTACATAAGTCTAGAACCTGAAATGCAACTACCAACAAAAGTTTCCATCTTAAATCTAGACAATAAAGCTAGTACATAAACTGCAAGGAAAGAAAGGCAGAGAATACCCAGTTTAGTTTTTGGTGCAAAATGGTTACCATTAAGGAATCCATCAATAAATTTTATTGAATGAATGAATGAATGAATAATACTTAAGAGAATGACTTCACTGATACCAAAGCTTCAAATTCAGAACTGAACTGAGGGATTCGGTGGCAATAACTGAAATTTAAATTCATGGACAGTGGGTGTACTATATCTGCAGTTCTCTGTAAATCTGTGCTTATAGGTGCAGACATTTCAAAATACATGCACACATATATACACGCAAGGTATTCTTTCAGGTAATTCCTTCAAGGAAAGACAAAACCAGTGAATCAAGAGGTCTTAAAATAGGCCCTGCCCACCCATAAGCCTTTGCATTAAGGGAAGGGAGGGGGGCGGGAGGGAAGGAAGGAAGGAAGGAAGGAAGGAAGGAAGGAAGGAAGGAAGGAAGGAGCCAGAAACTATTACATTCTGTGGATTTCCCTGTGTTCAGGTATCCCTGCTACCTGATGTGAAATAAGATTAGGACTCACCTAGCAGGAAAATTACTTTTGGCTAGAATCTTCTTTAATATAGCACAGAGGAAAAATCTCAAAGTGATTTAACTACATTTCCTTCCTAGAGCTACATATACATATACATTTTTTTTAAATTTAAAATTTTTTTTAATTTTTTATATTACTTCTAGCAATATCACTTAATTGTAATATGGAGGTTTAACTTTGATGAAAAACCTATTTATTTACAAATGATTCAGAATCATGGTTATTAAGAAAAAACGAACTAGGGGTGGTGGAAGGGGAGGAGGGCAGGGGGTGGGGGTGAATGGGTGACGGGCACTGAGGGGGGCACTTGACGGGATGAGCACTGGGTGTTATTATGTATGTTGGCAAATTGAACACCAATAAAAAATAAATTTATTATAAAAAAAGGAATTGATTATGATGTATACGGCAATGTTTGATGTGAGGACAATAGTATAGAACTTGATTCCTTAAGTTTCTTTGTAAAATAAGGCAGATTGATTGTAACTCTTTTTGAGTGTATTTTTACTGAAGAGAGGTATTGAAGTACATGACTTCTAGTAGATTTTTATTTTAATAATGGATTTTATTTAAACATTCTAAAATGAATATAGGAACATTTCACATAACCGATGTATTTATATTGTCTTCAAATCAACTCGACATATTTCTCTCACAAATAGAGCAAGAATATTAAATATCAGGAATATCAAAAAAAAAAAAAGGAAAGAAAGAAAATGCGAACCTAAAACAGATTTAGAATAGCCCTGTGGAGAAGAGATAATAGAGATCTTACCACTTACCTCATCCCGCTATGGGGTTGTGGGTGGTGGCCAAGAAGGCTACAGAAGCCCCCACAACAAAAGCCTGGATAATGTAACCTTTTATAAAGGGTTGCCAAATACTGTTTTTGTTCCTTTTCTGTTCTCAGACCTTCTACAGTTTCGAATCCTCTTTGCGTATTATTATCAGAACAAATCATCCAACCCTGATATCATACAGATCCTCTGAATTTTGTGTTCTTGATACTGGAGACATTTTGTGGGTCTAGCTTTTTTATACTACTTCTAGCATTAACAGAAACTTTTCTCTCCACAAGTTACCACTGTTTTAACTTGTGCTGCCTTTGGCCTGAGAAGGATGATCTTTCAGTCATCATGGGGTGTAAGCTGGCTGGTGCACCCAGGTTTCTTGGGATTGATCTGAACAAAGACAAATTTGAGAAGGCCATGGCTATGAGAGTCACCAAGTGCATCAACCCCCAGGACTCTATGAAGCCCATCAGTGCAGTGCTGTCAGAAATGACAGGCAACACTGTGGCCTACAGTTTTGAAGTCATTGGGCATCTTGAAAGGATGGTATGAGGCAAGATAGGGGAGCCACACCACACCCCTGTTTGATTACACAAAGTGAAACTCACTTTCTACAGCTTTGTTAACAACCGACTATGGAAATACCTGCTATGTAAAAACTAGTAACCATTAAGAAATTTTGTTTAAAAAGTCAAAAGCTTATGAGCCGGTGTCCTGACCATAAGTATCACATTATACCACACTCATGTGACCAGAGTGCAAGGCAGTCAAACACCTAGACAAATTTTTGTGTTATCTTTCTTGTATATGTGGATTTCTTGGCAATGGTGATTCTATCTCTTATACTTTAGCAAGTCAAATATCACAAATATCTCTGAGGAGAGATAAGGAGATCCAAGGGGAAAGGAGACTATTCCAAATTTGGTAGTCTCTTCCTCAAAATCTGTGATGTATCCAACCTCACTCTTTACCCCTGAGTTTTATTTTCCCTTATGTGAATTTCTTTAGAACAGAAGCCTTCAACCTTCTAATATATGTCTCCATTGCAGCAGACAGCAGCACCAGATCTCCATTTAGATATGAGAAGCAGGTCCAGGGCTCCTTGGGTAGGGTAAAGGGACTTGGATATATGGAACAAGGTCAATCTTGCTCATGACTAAGTAGTATATTTAATTCACTTTAATACTTATGGCAATGTATGAATATTTAGCCTTTAATTTACCATTGTTGTCATATCCCTTTTGCACTCAGAATTATTCCATAACAACAAATAGCATTCTACATTGTGTGTTTACAGAGCCAATATGCAATGTTGGGTATATTGTTAGGGCCTGTTGATTTCTAGTGATACTTTGATGAGCCCTGGTCTCTGAAAAATGCCCACATCCACTGCCACAATCTAGCAACTATTAAAAAAATTATTAATAGAAAACCAGATGGGCATATGGCCCCAAAATGTGGAGTTAGTCTCCAAGATGTGCCCCCAAAAGAAACTCCTTTCTCACATCTTAGTTTATTTAATTTTCATACTAAACTTTTTTTTTAAAAGTCTAGGTTAATTGATTTACTATAGTTAATTCAATTTAGTTGAATTTGAATGACTTTTCAGGGCTTATCTGAAGTGCTGATATTGGTCTGAAAATAGCACAGGACTTTTCTGTTGTGTTTTGATCCATGGTACGCTGAAATGCTGTGAACACTGATCACAATAATTTCTGCTTTCTGCCTTGAAGAGCAAATGTATGAAAAAGTTAACCTGGGCAGCCCGGGTGGCTCAGCTGTTTAGCGCCACCTTCAGCTCATGGCGGGATCCTGGAGACCGAAATCGAGTCCCACCTCAGGCTCCCTGCATGGAGCCTGCTTCTCCCTCTGCCTGTGTCTCTGCCTCTGTCTCTCTCTCTGTCTCTCATGAATAAATAAATAAAATCTAAAAAAAAAGTTAACAAGACTAGAGTTATAATATAATGAGAATATTTTTTTAAGCAAGAAGAAAACAAAATGCACGTGGACCTAATTTAGCATCATGACTTGGAAACTGAACTGTCTGCTGGAACCACAACAATACCAGCATGGTGGAAGGTGCTTCTCCATGAGCCAGTATACTCATCTATGACCTTATGCTGCTCTTCGCTGGACACAAATGGCTGGGATTTTTTTAGGGGTAAGGACAACAGAGTCTCTGACCTGAGAGTAGTGTCATTAACTCTGGGGCTTCAACAAGTAAGAGATGCCTATTACCTCATCATATCTCCCTTACAGGACTTGCAAGAATGGGTATAAAATGAGACCATGACCACGATGATGCAAAAGGTAATTACCCACCCCTCCCCTTGACTTAGGGCTATTAGTGGGCACATGTGTAATATTAGCATCTGTAACTCAAGTTCCTCAAAGGCCTGATAAGAAGCACCAGCACTGTCTCCACTAGGATGATCTTACGGGACAAGAAGTTCTAATTGATTGTTCTCAACATACATAAGAACATGTATGAAAAATAGAATGTAATCAATTCACAGCAGCGTCAGAAAAAATTCTGGACTCTGAGCCAAAAGATGCAAAAGGGGCTTGTTACATTTTAGAAGGACAATTGAGATTCACACTGAAATGACTGACATAGACAATGGCCAATTCTTAGTCCTGGTCTTATATGAACTATCAGCAGGATCTGATCTAACTGGTGGTTCCATTTTTCTCAAACATTCAGTTCACTTGGCTTCTAGATATTACTTTGTTCTTCTTCTTCTCTCTTTTTTTTTAATTCTCCTATCTCACTGGTCAGTCCTTCCAGGAATCTATGCTGGATCCTCTACATCCCTCAGACATCTAACTTTGGGGTATCCTAGGGCTCGGTCCTCAGACTTTCTCCTCTTTACTTCCATCTACTTCCAAGGTGATCTCCTCTGGTCTCATGGCTTTAAATACATTGTTTACAACACTTACGGTTCTATCTTCAGCCTAGACCTCCACCTGAGCTACAGACTCATATATCTAATTAGCTATCTGACACCTCCACCTGGATGTTTGATAGGCATGCAAACTTAACTTGCCCCAGACCACGACTGATTCCACCGCTTCTACTCTAGCCCTCAACCTGTTCCTCCCAGTCTTCCCACTTCAGCAAACGATACCTCCGTCATTCCTGTTGCTCAGGCCCCAAACCTTGGATTATGCACTTTCTCTCAAATAATGAATATTTCAGCAAGTCCTATTGGCTCTATCTTCAAAGTATACCCAGGGTCTGATCATTTCTTACCAGCACCATCACTCGTCCAAGCTTCTATCCTCTCCTTCCTGCATTACAGTAACTTCTTAAATGGTCTCCATGCTTTTGCCCTTTGCCCTCATATAGAATATTCACCTCAAGCAGACAGAGTGTGATTGTTAAAAATGGAAGTCAGATCAGGTCACACCTCTCTCAAAACCCTCTAATGGCTTCCTTTTTTCACTCAGAATAAAATCCCAAGATACACAACAGCCAGAAGCCCCCCCGCCCCATATGATCTGGTTCTCTGACCCCAGGAGCTACTATTCTTCTGTTCTCATGCTCCTCTAGCTGCACTAATCCCCTCACCTTCTCATAGGCCAAGACTTGACCTTGTTGGCCTTTGCATTTACTCTGCCCTCTCCTTGAAATATTCTTTCCCAAGATGTCTGGCTAACTAATTTCCTTTATGTTTTTGCTCAAATGTCACTTTGTCAGGCAGCCCTTCCCTGAGCTTTATGAAGAAGTATTCCTTCCCTACCTCCCTACTGTCATTCCCTACTGCCCTTACTCTATATTTCTCCTTTGTGCTTGTCATGGATTACTCATTTATTGTTAGTATCTCTGCGCTAAAAACAAAAGGATTCTCTTGCTTCCTGAGATCAGGGACTTGGTATATTTTGCCTCTGCTATATTCTCAGCCCTGAATTGGTGCCTGATACTCAGTATATACTCAAGAGATATTTACTAATAACTGAATTTTACTTTTTAATACTCTTGAATTGTCCATAGTCTCCCCACATGACACAAATAGTCAAAGTGAAGAGGCTCAACTTAGAACTCGTATTGTTTGTTCCATAATTCAAGTTTTATTTCCTCTAAAGAATCTTCTCTAAAGAACCCCATCCATACCAACAAGCCCCTCATTCTCAGAACTCAGTTACTGTGGAAAGAAAACAAGCTTTGGCCTCACATTGACCATGGTGTCATGGGTGACCCTGACAAAAGCTGTAACATCAGACTGCTCAGTAGGCTCCAGAGAGAATGGGAAGAAAGGAAGTGAAACCAAAAACAATGAACTAGAGACAATTCTTTCTGTAAAGACAGTTCTATGTAAAAGGAACACATACAGGGCAACAAAAAGAACATGCAGGCATCAAGAAAGGTTTTTTTTGGTATATTTTTTTTTACTTTGTTTCTTAAGAGAAGTGAGATACAGTCTGTGTGCTCTTGAGAATATGGGGAAAGATAATACTGGAGAGAGAAGGGATAAATATAACAAAATGTAAAGATCATTTAGTAAAATCTAAAGAGAAAATGTGAGCTTATTTATAGGTTGGAAAAGCAGAGAGAATCTTCCAAAACCAGTGACTGATTTCCTGGCAAAGAAATTTGACCTGGACCAGCTGATTACGTATGTTTTACCTTTTAAAATAAAATCAGTAAAGAATTTGAACTGCTCTTATTCAGGGCAACGGCCTCTTTTTGTATGGTGATCTTAATTCCTCCCCACAGGCTACTTTTAAAATTTAATATTTTATAAATGTACCCATTTCCTTCATATTTTATTTCTGATTATTTAATCTAGCAAGATTGATATCACTGATTACTTCTTCATAGACTTAGTATATCACTCTCCTCTATTCTCTATTAACCTTTTTTTTTTCTGTTTAAGTCATTGTTTATTACAGAAAAAAATGAGCTCACAACAAGCAAGAGGGTTCAACAGATTCGCTGGACTGATCTGGTGTGAAATAATTGCACTGATGACTTTCTTCAAATTGTGATCACCAGATAGTGCCTGGCAATTATTTTGAACAGCTGGTTGCTATTGTGCGTCTATTTATAAAGCCATCCTCTTCAACAAAACTGGGATCTTTTTTTATTTTCTTTTTGCGTTGATTTCATCTTGGCTATTTTTATCTCATGTAAAGATGTTCATTTCTTCAAGTATGCCACAAAAACATACTTTATAGTTTTCAAAGTACTTTTTCAGATGTACTTTCTTCTAATACTTTTATTATTGTTGTTCTTGTTACCATTTCCAGTTGAAGAAACTAAGATTGTGAGTGGCAAGTAAATAACTTGCCAGACCTTGCAGGTGCAGCACCAGGATACAAACTCAGTGCAAAGCCTGCACTCTTTCCACCACTACCAAGCTCCTTGGACAGAGCTGGCAAGTTCTGGGCAAACATGAGTCTTCTTGTCACTCTGTGTTGCTTCAGAGGGTTGGATAAGGGTAGAAGTAGGATATGAAGAATTCACATAAATGTCAATTGGGACATCTATCTCATGGATGTCTGAAACAGCCTTCAGAGAGCCTGTCTACAAGATGAAATAGATTTCGTTCACTGAGTCTATAAATATTTACTGAACATCCGCTATGTGCCAGGGATATGGGTTTCATTAGCAAAAGGAACTATACCTTTATCTGAGATCCATATTCTCACTAATTATTCCCCTGCATGCTTTTTCAGTGTTGTCTCTAAATCTAGTCTAGATTACTAGATCATTACATCATGAACATTCAAACTGTTTGTAATAAAAAAAAAAAAACAATAGGTCCAACTGTCAGAATCACCCAAATACCTCCACTCAGTTAAGCAAAAGTAATAGCTTAATATGGCCAGTTTGAAAAATCATTATTAATTCTTGTCCAAAGAAACAAATGCTGCTTTCAGGCAAATATCCTACCTTATGCAGTAACTTCCAAATGTTTATTTATAAACCAAAGATCTTCAATTTCCACCTACTTCCTGTATACCTCCACTTTAATGTCTCACTCATATCAGCTTTGTCCCAAACAAAAGGTACATTTCACCGGTACATCTTATCTCAGCAAATAATGCCACTTTTTCTGCTTTTACAGACTAGAAGCCACAGCCTCATATTTGACTTTTTTTTCACTCTTCCCTAGCACATGCAAAACTGATGCTAAGACCCAGTGGTGCCCCCTTCAATATGCTCCCCTCTCATTGCTCATGATCATGACCTTAGCTCAGTCTAATCATCTGTCATCTGGACATGTTAACATAGCAGTGGGATACCAGGTCTCCTGCCTACTGCATTTTAACATAATAGGCCTTCACTAAACTGCTAAAACTCAAGTTGTCCCAAAATGCCAATGCCTTAGCATAGTTTTGAAAATCTTTACTATTGTACCACAACCTATTTTATTTACTAATGTATCCAGTCTTTCAACAACTAAGAATTTACCACCCACTCCAGAGCTGTGTCTGTGCTAGGCTCTGGGGATACAGTGAAGGAGGAGATCTCATCTACTTTTACAAGTCTGCTAGGCATCTCGGAGTTTAAGGGTGCTGCATTACCCTTCCTTCCACGCTCACCCTGCTTCCTCGTGGGTGACCTTTTTCTTAACTGATCCACATTTTTATTTTTTACAACCGGACCTCCACCCCCAACTTCTCCCAGCCCAGCTGGGCTTCCTTTGTTGGAGCTGACTGACGATCTTCCTCACTACCCTTAAGTATTGAAAGCACTTTGTATAATTTTAGTGGAATTATTGTTATTAAAGAGAAAAATTTTACAATCCTAACTGGCTTTTTCCAAGTAAAGAGCTGCAGACCCTGAAAGGAGCTTGTACCCATGTGTCATTGCCTGCACTTTCTTCGGCTCTGTTCTTTATACTGTGACTGTGTTCTATTTGTCATACTCAGGGTAATAAAGGAGTTTCAGATAAAAAAAAAGAAAAAAAGAGGCTTTTACTAGCCTTAAACATGTTTTCTCTTCAGCCAGAAAAAATCATTTCCCCTTGCTAGCCTGTTGCAAATATACTGATGCTTTGAGAATTGACTCAGGTATTCTTATCAAAGACCCATGAAAAAGAAATTAATTGGTGAGGACCTCAGGCCCAGAGGATTTCCAATAGCAGAATTTACCTGAAGATTCCTATAACAGATAGGAAGGACAATTGCTTAAACTGTCATTTGGAAGGCATGGAATCAAATTACTAAAAATGATCATTTTACCTCTCAACTTCTGAACTGTCAAGATGTTTTGAGTCTAAGCGCCTGGAAGTCTTCATTGTGTGATGGTGACCTGGAGCTCCCCTTTCACATTTCCCTCTATTGTGATGATGGATCTGTTTCAAAAATATAAGCAGAAGTAGATTTGGTGAAGATATATAATCTTTATAAAACAAATATTTAGAGTCTTGTTAGCCCCTGGGAATTAGCCCGGGACTTAGGTCAACAGTATTAAAATTTTAATTTTACATTTTCTAAGGCTGTAGTTATGATGGAATTTTTATGCCTGGATTGAAATAGTTTTTTGTTTGTTTGTTTGTTTTTTGTTTTTTAAAAGAGATTTAACCAGCTGCCACCTCCTAAAGCAGATTGGAAATACATAAATTGTATTTCCTAAGGTAATGGTCATTTTATGGATGGTCTTTAACACATTGTAACCATATTTTTTTGGATTCAAATAGAAATTGTTTTTAAAAACACTTATTGTAAATTCACTTGAATTAGGTTTCCAGATCTGCTCATTGGATGGTACAAGTTCCTTGTTTAGATTAGGAGAGAAATAGGGTCATTTAATGGCAGAGCACATTTTTTAATGATTAACTTTAAGAATAATCATTATGTAACTAGGTGAAACTGAAGAACATAACAAAGTGCATGAAACTTTACCAGCATATGTTAATATTTTCAGAAAACATGCCTTTTTATACTATTACTTACATATAAAAGTACAGCTAGAATTACATTGTAATAAATATCCTACTGTTGGGCTCAGTAAAATAGAATTGTAAGTCCCCAAGTCCCTGTTTACTTAGTAATGACTCTGATTTAACAACAACAACAAAAAAATGTTTTCAATTTGGTGCAACTACATTGGTATATCTATCTAATGTACAACTAAATTTCTTAAAAATTAAATATTTTACAAAATATTTTGTGGTGTTATATTTTGTTGGAAGAGGTCAGTTTTATTTTGTTATTGAGCTTTTACTAGCTGTGGATAAAATATTAAAACACCTGAAAAACATATGAGATGCTTTATAAGAAAAATAAGTAAGGTGGGTATAGCAGAAATTGGGGGTTTTACTACAAAGACATAATATAGCTTAGACAAATCTGCCTTGGCAGATTGCAAAATCTCCAAATAATTTTGAGCCACTTTTATACAATGAGCATTTCCTATAAGTGGCTTGAACCCAAGGAGTAAAGTTCTCTTTCCTTCTCCTATTTGTTGATCTAGTTTAATCTAGGTTTAAAAAAAAAAAAACACCAAATAGTTGAATATCTAAAAAGTACATGGGGTTCCTTTTTGAAGTAACTTCATCATCAGCTAAGTTTGGCAATAGCAATTTTCAAGGCATTTGTCAGAGTCACAGTTTATGAATAATATACATAATACATATATAACTATGTATATTTATATACATACTATATATACAATCTGTACCTAAGAATCATTGAGAGACATTTCCCTCAGCTATTAGCAATGTTTACAGGTAGAACCCTATGACCTAATGAATTAAAAGAGCCCCCAGAGAAGAATTTTTTTTAATTGGAGTTCAATTTGCCAACAAGTAGCGTAACACCTCAGTGCTCATCCCGTCAAATGCCCCCCTCGGTGCCTGTCACCCAGTCACCCCAACTCCCTGCCCACCTCCCTTTCCACTACCCCTTGTTGTTTACCAGAGTTAGGAGTTTTCATGTTCTGACACCCTCACTGATATTTTCACTCATTTTCTCTCCTTTCCCTTTATTCCCTTTTGCTATTTTTTTATATTCTCCAAATGAATGAGACCATATAATGTTTGTCCTTCTCCGATTGACTTACTTCACTCAGCATAATACCCTCCAGTTCCATCCACGTCGAAGCAAATGGTGGGTTTGTCATTTCTAACCACTGAGTAATATTCTATTGTGTATATAGACCACATCTTCTTTATCCATTCATCTTTTGATGGACACCGAGGCTCCTTCCACAGTTTGGCTATTGTGGACATTGCTGCTATAAACATTGGGGTGCAGGTGTCCTGCCATTTCACTGCATCTGTATCTTTGGGGTAAATCCCCAGCAGTGCAATTGCTGGGTCATAGGACAGGTCTATTTTTAACTCTTTGAGGAACCTCCACACAGTTTTCCAAGTGGCTGCACCAGTTCACATTCCCACCAACAGTGCAGGAGGGTTCCCCTTTCTCCACATCCTCTCCAACATTTGTGGTTTCCTGCCTTGTTAATTTTCACTATTTTCACTGGTGTGAGGTGGTATCTCATTGTGGTTTTGATTTGTATTTCCCTGATGGTAGGTGATGCGGAGCATTTTCTCATGTGCTTGCTTGGCCATGTCTACGTCTTCCTCTGTGAGATTTCTGTTCATGTCTTTTGCCCATTTCATGATTGGATTGTTTGTTTCCTTGCTATTGAGTTTAATAAGTTCTTTATAGATCTTGGATACTAGCCCTTTATCTGATATGTCATTTGCAAATATCTTCTCCCATTCTGTAGGTTGTCTTTTAGTTTTGTTGACTGTTTCTTTTGCTGTGCAGAAGCCTTTTATCTTGATTAAGTCCCAATAGTGCATTTTTGCTTTTGTTTCCCTTGCCTTCATAGGTGTATCTTGCAAGGAGTTGCTGTGGCCACGTTCAAAAAGGGTGTTGCCTGTGTTCTCCTCTAGGATTTTGATGGATTCTTGTCTCACACTTAGATCTTTCATCCATTTTGAGTTTATTTTTGTGTATGAAGTAAGAGAATGGTCCAGTTTCATTCTTCTACATGTGGCTGTCCAATTTTCCCAGCACCATTTATTGAAGAGACTGTCTTTTTTCCAGTGGATAGTCTTTCCTGCTTTGTCGAATATTAGTTGACCATAGAGTTGAGGGGCAATTTCTGGATTCCCTATTCTGTTCCATTGATCTGTGTGTCTCTTTTTGTGCCAGTACCACACTGTCTTGATGATCACAGCTTTGTAGTACAACCTGAATCCAGCTTTGTGATGCCCCTGGCTTTGATTTTCTTTTTCAATATTCCCCTGGCTATTCGGGGTCCTTTCTGATTCCACACAAATCTTTTTTTTTTTTTAATTTTTATTTATTTATGATAGTCACAGAGAGAGAGAGAGGTAGAGACATAGGCAGAGGGAGAAGCAGGCTCCATGCACCGGGAGCCAGACGTGGGACTCGATCCCGGGTCTCCAGGATCGTGCCCTGGGCCAAAGGCAGGCGCCAAACCGCTGCGCCACCCAGGGATCCCCATGATTCCACACAAATCTTAAGATGATTTGTTCCAACTCTCTGGAGAAAGTCCATGGTATGTTGATAGAGATTGCATTGAACGTGTAAATTGCCCTGGGTAACATTGACATTTTCACAATATTAATTCTTCCAATCCATGAGCATAGAATATTTTTCCATCTCTTTGTGTCTTCCTCAATTTCTTTCAGAAGTGTTCTGTAGTTTTTAGGGTATAGATCCTTTACCTCTTTGGTTAGGTTTATTCCTAGGTATCTTATGGTTTTCAGTGCAATTGTAAATGGAATTGGCTCCTTAATTTCTCAGTCTCATTGTTAGCGTATACAAATGCCACTGATTTCTGGGCATTCATTTTGTATCCTGCCACATTGCTGAATTGCTGTATGAGTTCTAGCAATCTTGGGGTGCAGCCTTTGGGTTTTCTATGTACAGTATCATGTCATCAGTGAAGAGGGAGAGTTTGACTTCTTCTTTGTCAATTTGAATGCCTTTTATTTCTTTTTGTTGCCTGATTGCAGAGGCTAGGACTTCTAGTTCTATGTTGAATAGCAGTGGTGAGAGTGGACATCCCTGTCGTGTTCCTGATCTTAGGGGAAAGGCTCCCAGTGCTTTCCCATTGAGAATGATATTTGCTGTGGGCTTTTCGTAGATGGATTTTAAGATGCTGAGGAATGTTCCCTCTGTCCCTACACTCTGAAGAGTTTTGATCAGGAATGGATGCTGTACTTTGTCAAATGCTTTCTCTGCATCTATTGAGAGGATCATATGGTTCTTGTTTTTTTCTCTTGTTGATATGATCTATCACATTGATTGTTTTATGAGTGTTGAACCAGCCTTGCATCCCCGGGATAAATCCCACTTGGTCATGGTGGATAATCTTCATAATGTACTGTTGGATCCTATTGGCTAGTATCTTGTTGAGAATTTTTGCATCTCTATTCATCAGGAAGGTTGGTCTATAATTCTCCTTTTTGGTGGGGTGTTTGTCTGGCTTTGGAATTAAGGTGATGGTGGCCTCATAGAATGAGTTTGGAAGAATTCCATCTCTATCTTTCAGAACAGCTTTAGTAGAATAGGTATGGTTTCTTCTATAAACATTTGATAGAATTCCCCTGGGAAGCCACCTGGCCCTGGACTTTTGTGTCTTGGGAGGTTTTTGGTGACTGGTTCAGTTTCCTCCCTGATTATCGGCCTGTTCAGGTTTTCTATTTCTTCCTGTTTCAGTTTTGGTAGTTTGTGGTTTTCCAGAAATGTTTCCATTTCTTCTAGATTGCCTAATTTATTGGTGTATAGCTGCTCATAATAAGTTTTAAAATCGTTTGTATTTCCTTGGTATTGGTGGTGATCTCTCCTTTTTCATTCATGATTTTATTAATTTGAGTCTTTTCTCTTTTGTTTTTAATAAGGCTGGCTAATGATTTATCTATCTTGTTAATTCTTTGAAAGAACCAACTCCTGGTCTTGTTGATCTGTTCCACAGTTCTTGTGGTCTCTATTTCATTGAGTTCTGCTTGAATCTTTATTAACTCTCTTCTTCCACTGGGTGTATGTTTTATTTGCTGTTTTTTCTCCAGCTCCTTTAGGTGCAAGGTGAGTTTTTGTATTTGAGTTCTTTCCAGTTTTTTGAGGGATGCTTGTATTGTGATGTATTTTGCTCTCAGGACTGGTTTTGCTGTATCCCAAAGATTTTGAACTGTTGTATCTTCATTCTCATTAGTTTCCACGAAACTTTTTAATTCTTCTCTAATTTCCTGGTTGACTCTTTCATCTTTTAGCACGATGGTCTTTAACCTTCACATGTTTGAATTTCTTCCAAATTTCTTCTTGTGATTTAGTTCTATTTTCAAAGCATTAATGGTCTGAAAATATACACGGGATGATCCCAATCTTTTGGTATCAGTTAAGACCTGATTTGTGACCCAGTATGTGGTCTATTCTGGAGAAAGTTTCATATGCACTTGAGAAGAATGTGTATTCAGTTGTGTTTGTATGTAAAGTTCTGTAAACATCTGTGAAATCCATCTGGTCCAGTGTATCATTTAAAGCTCTTGTTTCTTTGCATATGTTGTGATTAGAATTTCTGTCATTTACAGAAAGTGCTGTGTTAAAGTCTCCCAGTATTAGTGTATTATTATCTAAGTATGTCTTATTTTTGGTTATTAATTGATTGATATACTTGGCAGCTCCCGCATTCGGGGCATAAATATTCATGATTGCTTGGCCCTCTTGTTGGATAGATTCTTTAAGTATGATATAGTGTCCCTCTTCATCTCTTACTACAGTCTTTGGGATAAACTTTAATTTATCTGATATGAGGATTGCTACCCTAGCTTTTTTTTGAGGACCATTTGAATGGTAAATGGTTCTCCAACCTTTCATTTTCAGGCTGGAGGTATCCTTAGGTCTAAAATGAATCTCTTGTAGACAGCAAATAGATGGGTCTTGCTTTTTTTATCCAGTCGAAACCCTGCACCTTTTGTTGGGATCATTAAGCCCATTCACATTCAGAGTTACTATTGAAAGATATGAATTTAGTGTCATCATTATACCTATTCAGTCCCTGTTTTTTCGGATTGTTTCCTTGGACTTCCTCTTTCTTTTACAGAGTCCACCTTAATATTTCTTGCAGAGCTGGTTTGGGGGTCACATATTCTTTCAGTTCCTGCCTGTCTTGTAAGCTCTTTATCTCTCCTTCTATTCTGAATGAGAGCCTTGCTGGATAGAGTATTCTTGGCTGCAGGTTTTTCTCATTTAGGACCCTGACTATATCCTGCCAGCCCTTTCTGGCCTGCCAGGTCCTTGTGGAGAGGTCTGCTGTTAACCTAATATGTCTCCCCATAAAGGTTAGGGACTGCTTGTATCTTGCTGCTTTAAGGATCTTCTCTTTATCTTTGGAATTTGCAAGTTTCACTATTAAATGTCAGGGTGTTAAATGGTTTTTATTGATTTTAGGGGGGAGATCTCTCTATCTCCTTGGTCTGAATACCTGTTTCCCTCCCCAAGTTATGGAAGTTCTCAGCTATGATTTGTTCAAATACACTTTCTGGTCCTCTGTCCCTTTCGGCACCCTCTGGAACCCCAATTAAACTAGATTTTTTTCCTTCTGAGGCTGTCATTTATTTCCCTTAACCTTTCCTCAGGATCTTTTCATTGTTTTTCTTTTTTTCCTCAGCTTCCTTCCTTGCCATCAACTTGTCTTCTATGTCACTCAGTCGTGTTCTACCTCATTAACCCTTGTTAGGTTCTCCAATTTGGATTGCATCTCATTTAATTGATTTTTAATTTCAGCCTGATTAGATCTAAATACTGCAGTCATGAAACCTCTTGAATCCTTTATGCTTTTCTCCAGATCTACCATAGGTTTGTAATTATGCTTCTGAATTGGCTTTCTGACTTCGAATTGTAATCCAAATTCTGTAATTCTGTGGGAGAGAGTACTGTTTCTGATTCTTTCCTTTGTGGTGAGTTCTTCCTTCTAGTCATTTTGCTCAGTGCAGAGTGGCTAAAAACAAGTTGTACTGGAAAAAGGAATGAAAAAAAAAGGGAAAAAACGGGGAAAACAAAGAAAGAAGAACAAAAAGCAAAAACAAAAACAAAACAAAAGCAAAACAAAGAAAATCGAACAAACAAAAACCAAGGAGGGGTATCCTCTGATTCTATATACTGTAAGTCCTTCGACTTCCCCTGGAGCTTTCCAGTGCTGCTCGGTCAAGAACTTGCTCTTCCCCTGTCCTTCCAGCTGGCCTTCTGGGGGAGGGGCCTGCTGTGCTGATTCTCAGGTGTGTGCACCTGGGGGAGCTGCCCCACCCCCTGCCAGATGCACGGCTCAGTGGGAGCTGCTTATCCTGTGAGGCCCCTGTTCCCTGATGGCCCTGCTCTGTCCCAGGCACAGGGTGACACCAGGTGGAACATGGCAGTGGCCAGCTCTCCAGCCCTAGAGTCAGCTCCTGCAGTAACTACCACAGCTCCCAGTCTACATGGGCCTGGATGCTGGGGTGGGGTGGGGGCATTGATCTGCACAGCTGGGGGGTGCCCGGTGGCACGAGCATCCTCGCTGTCCTGTGTTCTCCTGGCCTCCACCTGTCCTAGGGGGAGCACCGGATCCTGGGCTGTGTCCCCCAGCCCCCTGGGATCCAGGGTCTGCGCCACTGGAATCGCACTCCCAGGGCCGTGCAGCCCCTCCACGTGGAGCAAGAAGAATTTTTAATCAGAAAAATACGTGAAATGAATTGTCTCCTATCTCAAACTTAAAAACATTAAGTAAAGACAACTGAAGTTATTTTCAAGTATAGTTATAACAAAGGAAATAAATCCAAGAAGGAATTAGGTCAGTTTTTGAAATAAACTCCACTTGATTGGACTAGAACTTCCTATCAATTATTTTTTTACAAATGTTGCATATGCCATGATTTCATATATTTAATATTTATTATGAAACTTTTTGAAATAATTTTCCATTTCTGAACTTGTCATAGCCAAATACTAAAGAGAAAGACTTTCTATCATCTTACCAGGGAAACCTGCCTGTGAATGGTTTTTTGAAACATTAGAAAACACTGGCTGTAAGGTGAGATCAGCAAACTGATACTTTTTGTATATTTTTCGATTTAGTCAGTGAAGCCATGAAGCAGTGTGAAAGTGGATGTTATATCAAGGGCAAAGGAGCAAGAAATACCTAGCGGAATATTAGAAGAAATATCCTTCTTATTTAAGCTTCTTGTTTAAATAAATTTTAATCACTAAAATTTTAATCACTTAAATAATGTGTGAGAGGTATTCATTCATATGGCAATTTTTCCCCCCACTTCAACCATGTACCAAGTACTGAGTTAGGTAAATACCTAGCTCACAGTGGCAAATAAAACAGACACAGTGTCTGCCCTTATAGATCATATAGTATAGTAAAAGATCATTTAGTAAGAAAAGTAATAAACATATATTACATAAATTTGTGCTAAGTGCTAAATAGGGGAATAACCAAGTTACTTTGTTAGAGAAAAAAAGGGGGGGTGCAGAAGGAATTTTCAGCTTTCTATAAGAAATTTTGGACAGCCAACTGACAGGATCACTTTAAGTTCACATATGAAGTTTGAGCTGGAACCGGCACTCCAGAGAGACAGGCAAAATTCTCCCATTGAAGGAACCACATGGCCAAAGGCCTGTAATTTGGAAAGATTGACAGCCTCCTACTGAGAGAAAAAGGCCAGCACAGCTAGTATTTGCCTCAAAATGTTAATAATATTGTTTGGGTTCATGAACATGAAAAAATGCTAATTCCTTAAGGACATTTTTTTAAATCTATTTATCTCAATAGTCTGCTCCCTTATACACTTGTCCAGAAAAGAACATGATTTAGTTTTCACCAAGATTGATATAAAATGATTTTAACTTAGAGGAAGGAAAAGACTATATATAGCTTTCCCCTATGGCTTCAACTCCAATCTGCAAAATTCCTTCCTCCAGCATTTTTTATTCTCATTACTTTTATATCTAAAATATTTTATAATCCTCTGTAATAATTAGCTGAGGTCTCAAAAACTAGTCTTTATCTTTCTCATGCATATACATTTATCCATCTTTTTGTTCCTCACTTCTTCAGAGTCAGATTCCACGACAGAAAAAGTATGACAGAAAAAGTAAAAACCCCTGTTATTCCAGGCAATCAGCCTCAGGTTCCACTAGTTCTTTCCACTACCTACTGACATTGCCAGTCACCCTATGACCTATAGAGAAATAACTGATGCCCTCCTTGAGAGTTTAAACCATTACACATGTAGTTTCAGAAAACAGGGACTATACTCCAATCCCTTTCTTTAAATATTACCTAGTAGAGCATCCTGTGCCCAATGGACACTATGCACTCTTGACTGATTCAACAATCCAACTGAGAGGATTATATATTTCTGGCAGTACCAAGAATCCAACACACTAAATACATCATCATGTGAGCCAAAGAATTGAATGAAGTAGCAAAGTATATTCTTGGCCACTGCTTGTTCCAGCAGTCATATATTTAATTTCAAATTTGGATTTATTTTTCTCTATTGTGAATGAACAAGACTCTCACTTAAAAATCAAGTCAACATTTTAATTAAAAATAATGTTTCCTTGAACCTGCAGTTGTACATTTGGGGACGGGGGGAACCATTGTTTTAACTTCGCTGGCATTTGATAGATTTTGAGGCAAATTTTGGCAAAGAACCATATACTTACATAACTATTTGGCATACCTCAAATGTAGCACTATTCATTCAGGAAAGCATATTGTGAAACAAACTTGGATTAAGAAAAAAACATCACGTGCAAATATCATAATGTGATTGTGGATTAGAGCTTTAGTCAAAAGTATGAGTGGTCAGTTGATTCAGAGGCCTGAGTTCCAACTCTCAACATTTGAAGTTCCATCTTGTTCTAACTTTCATAGGCCTTAACTAGAATGAGGGCTCCTGATTTCTCTGTATCTTGGAAAGGAATTACTGAGGAGCGTCTACATATGAATTAAAGGTGGTAAAGCACTACTACTTAACTTTTGCAAAATAGGGGGCCCATGCTAGTGCTTTAGTTCTGACAAATGAGAATCATAGTATGGGGTCTTGCCAAGAAGCCACCAAAGGTCCTGGAAAGCACTTGGCTGAATTCCAAAGAAACTCGAGTGAGTCAGCTTGTTAAAGGTGTAATACCTCCAAAAGAGAGAGGACTGGGTTCTAGGACCTCAACCCTAGCACTATTAGAGACCCTATTTCACTCCTATTTGTTTATAGAATGCTTGGTATGATAAATCACACCGAGTTTGGATGTTATCACTTTGAAACTTAAATTACTATAGCATCGGTCATTTTTTAAAAGCCAGTTTCCTCATATTCTGAGGTTTCTCTTTTTTGAATAATATTGTTTCATCCTTTCCCCCAGTTGCTTCATGAGTGATTAAGCCATGGAGAATGTGTTGTTCTCCAAAGTCTTTCCTCTAATCACAGTAAGAGTAAAATGAAGAAAGTGAGCTACTTCCCTACCCTGGATGTTTATTTCCAGACTTTCCTAGAGGAGGTCAGGCATGTTCCTTTGGTGTTGGTGCATTAGGCAATGTTTGCAGGAATAGTAAGAGTCCCTGAAAGGAGAAACACCTAATCATTCCCTGAAGTCTCCCCACCTCACTTAGGAGACTTGCTAATATGAGGTCTCTCTCTACCTTTTCAAGAATATTCTTCTTCTTTTCAAAACTTACACAATGGGATTATACCTGATAGTCCATGCCCAGTACTTTCCCCTAAGAATAGCTTGGCATTTTGACCTTGAGATCTGGATGATCTCTCCAACTACTGGGGGATAATCATTGGGGTAACTCAAACTCATCTCATCAAATAAAACCCTTTATTCCCCCCAAAGGGATCTATCTCCTGGATTTTCCATTTTAGTTTGTGGTCCCACCATCCACTCAAACTGGAAAGCTGGGCATCATGCTGGATTCCTCCTCTGCACCAGTCTTCACATCTAATGACTCATCAAGGCTCCTTGGCTTTACCTCCTATATATGAATCAATTCCCTCTCATTCCCTGCTAGCTCTTGTCCTGCTTTGTTTCCTCATCTCTTGCCCAAATGCCTGTAATAACCATCAAATACATGTCCCTGTCTGTTGCAGAATGGCTCTGGAGTAGCCCATCCAAGGCCTCCAAGCCCACCAAGCCTCCAAGCCCACCCATGGCAGTACCCAAACTGAGCATTCTCCCTTTCCATTCTTTAATATACAAACAGGCTTTCTGAGTGTAAAGGAGAAAGCATCACCAACCTCCTCATACCACATTAACTCCCGTCAGGCCCCAGAGCAGGATCCCTCACAGTCCCAGTGTAGACAGGATGTGTAAAGTAGAGAGGGCATGCCCAGTCCATTGTGGACCAGCTCTGCTTGGGCCCCACTTTGTTCCTATTCAGGTGGGAGAGAGAACGAGGCTTCCACCTGAAAAGGATGGATAGAATGCCAAGTGCAGGTGCACCCTGTGGTCACAGCTCAGACCACACTGATGTCTTCTCCTTTCCATCACAGCGGGGACTCATTGTTCCTTTTCCCTTAGGGAAGAGCTTTCTCTTTCCCTGGCTTATTTCCCCTGAAACACAACAGAGAATTCAGGGTCTAGGTACCATAGACTTAACTGCTTTCTTTCATTGGAAATAAACTCAGTAATGCTTTGGGAATCATGACATTCTTCTAGTTAGATTTACTGAGTTTTTAAATTTAATTTTACTAGTAATCACCAAAAACATAGCCTGTATGACCTTCTTAATTGTCCCTAATCTTTGGAAATTTTCAATACTTAATGAGCAATATTGCTATTCTATTACCTTTCTCCAAGGTAATTACAAGGAGAACTTTAGGAAATCCCATTTACCTTATTTCTTGTACTTTCCATGCTTTTCCCCACAGTCCCCAGGTGAGGCATCTTAAAGGCAAATCTGATTACATCATTTCTTTACTTAAAATCCTTCATAAACTAAACTTTGTTCCATATGAGAATGAATTAAAGATTCTGTGTGATGGGCCGGCTGACCTCCCACCATCCCCTGTACTACCTGACAGGTTCAGGCAGCACTAAAATGCCTGAGTTCTCTCCTGCACACATCATGCTTGGGTTTCTTCTTCCCGGTTTTCTCTCTTGCTATTCCTCCTCCTAGAATATTCTCCCATCCTGCCCCCTTGGCTTAGCAAATTCCTGCTTAGTCATCAGGATTCAGGTTAGTCTTCACTCCTCCAGAATGTCTCCTCTGACCTCAGTGCTTGTCCACTCACTCATTAACCTGGGTATGATTCTGTCATTGAGCACGCGATGGTACATGGTAGTATTCTGTTTATGGGCCTGTTCCTTCATGACTATTCGTCTCTCTCCAGCCGCCAGCAGAGAGGCTAACAAGATTAGATGCCCAGTAGTGTTTCTTAAGTAACAAATGCAATGGAAGGTTTGGAAGGTTCTCATTCCAATGAGGACTGGTCTCCTCTGCAGGTCTTAGAAAGGAATTGAGGGCGGCAGTATCTAGTGAGGCCAAAAGTTAAAACTGAGTCTACTATCAGATTAGGAAGACAGATAAGACATAACTGCTCCTTTTTGCAGGTACTTTGGGACACTCTTCCAGCTGCCTTGTTGTTTCTCTTTTATAGTAGAGTTGGAGACAATGAAGTCATAGCCAAAAACTTTGTCCTTTTTTTTTTTATTTTTTTATTTATTTATGATAGTCACACAGAGAGAGAGAGAGAGTCAGAGACACAGGCAGAGGGAGAAGCAGGCTCCATGCACCGGGAGCCCGACGTGGGATTCGATCCCGGGTCTCCAGGATCGCGCCCTGGGCCAAAGGCAGGCGCTAAACCGCTGCGCCACTCAGGGATCCCCAAAAACTTTGTCCTTGATGGAGACACCCAACCCTAAAATGTTGGACCAGCTGTGCAACTTACACAAAGCACATCCTTACACAAAGCACACATATGTCCTGCACAGTCTAGAAACTGCTTTAGGAATAAAAGCAAATGTACAGAAAATGGTCTGTTAATATGTAATTGTATGTAAATCACATTCGAGCTTACAAATGACATCAGAGGCTGAGAACTTTGAGCCAGTATGCTTATATGCCCACTATGCCTTCAAGTCTTTCTTTTTCTACTGTATTTACATTTATTAGTAATAAATTAATCTCATTTAATCTCACTGAATTTATCCCATTAGTCCATTTTAAATCCAATTCCCCCACATAATTCCTTACCCAATAATAAGTTACAAACAAATAAATGTAGGTTGAAAGAATGGTTTAGTTCAGTCATCTCCAGGTGTTTACTTTGATGGTTGCTGTACTTGCCATTTTACATTCTTCTCTTTGTTACTTACATTGGTGAGCTTCTAACTAGTAAGCCAGAAACTAGAATTTTCATCACAATTGCGCTCATGCTGAATAGTCACTGTTTATTGACTTGTCTGGTGAACAACTCAAGGGCAGGAGCTCTATCAGTCAGGATCCTAGCAGGAAATAGTATACACAGTCTAATTAGAGTTTCACTGAAGAAAGTTTAATAACATTTTTTTCAGAGGTGCAGCTAGAATTAGCCACTCCAACAAGGAGTGATGAAGCATCTAATGTCTCATTACAGTACGAAACTGCTATTGCTTCTAAGCCTGAAGGGCAAGAACAAGTAAGAGTGACCAGAATGTAGCAAGAGCTGGAACTACAGGCAGAGCAGCAGCCACAGGCAAAGGAAACAGTCACTTCCAAACCAGGATGGGCAATGAGGAAGATAGGGAACGAACATCCAACCTCTCTTTTCTCCTGCCCTCCGATCTTGTGCTGGTAACCTCCTTAACTCAACCTAGCCAGAATGCAGAGGCCAAGTGGGCCTAGTGTTCCTGCTGTAGGGATCAGTCTCCTGGGGGCATAGACCAAGTCACAGCACAGATCTGCAGGGGCCAGCAGAATAGCACAATCAAGGACATAGGCCCCATTCCTCATTTTCTCCCTGATACTTAGCACTGTACTTTTCATCCGGGTCCCAATAAATATTTAGTAAATAAATTATTCTCTTTAAGTATTTACCAATAAACTAGGCTAATCCAAAAGTGACGGAATTGCTGGTGAAACTATTCAACAACCAAAAATTGGTTGACCTGACCCAAGGCCTGTTTTCCATCACTGGTTTCATTAAAGATTCACCACCCATCTGCCTTTCATTATTATTACCCCCTCATAGACTTCAAGTTTTAAGACAATTTGTCTGTCAAACATAATTTTAAAGCAACTATTATTAATCAAATCCACACATTGTCACCCAGCTTCTAATTAGCATAAAACACCTAAGATTACCACACTGAGTTTATATAGCCCAACCAAAAGAAAAGCGATTTGACCTTTTAAGCTCTGTAATTTTACCAAGAAAAAGACACATGTTTTTTAATATCTGAAATAGGTCTTTACTCCTGTTACTTCCTTCTCAAAGTTTCAAGACCCTCTAAGATCAAGAAATGAAATTTGATAAACTGGTGTCCTGTAGAATTAAAGCCAGCATGAAACTTATAACTGGCTTTGTGATGACCACTTCACCCTTTATATGAATGTACTATATATTTATATATGAACTTATTTAGCTATAGGGTAATTCGCTGCTTAAAGGAAAAGATTTGTGTCATGAAGAAACAAAGTATCCATTTTCCCCACCATGATGACCCACCAATCTATGAAATACATGTGGATCTCTAAACAGGGCATCTGGTTCCACAGTTTCTCAAATTACCCTCATCACTCCTGTAGCTGGATCCATCTTATTTCACACAGTTTCTTTCTCTATAAGATGGGAATAAAAAAAAATTACTCTTTGGGAACAAGGTTGTAATTTTATGTATTTTTTATGGCACTATGAGTTAAGCTTCAAGATAACTTTTATATTACACTTTTCAGATTCTAGAAAGATACAAAACCATATTCAGTTTTCAGAGTTTTATAGGTATTATAAGCGCATGTTAGGTAACATATTAAGTTTGCACTGTGTTTCAGATCTAGTATTGATAGGGCTCTCTCTTGAACTTTGTATCCACAATTCACTTTTAGGGAGAACCAAGAACATAAGTATTTTCGTCATTAACCATAAATTTCAATGGTTAATCCCGTGTATGATTAGCTTAGCTTCTATTTATCCAAAGTTCAGAAATATGGTAGATATCATCAGAACAAACTTTGTTTAGTTTTAACAAGTATTTTCAAATGTTCAGCTTATACCAGCAGACTCCAAAGCCTACGGTGGGTGATGGTCCAGTGAGGCCAAAGAAAAGACCTGGGTATAGTGACAGAGATAGATTAGGGAAACTTAGATACAGCGAGTCTCAGAGTAGCCAAATGGATAAAGCATCCACTGCTGGGATCTATGTGCAACTAGTTTTTATATCATAACAACGTAACCAAGCAACTGTCAGTGGCCCTTCCCCTCCCTGCACTGCCAGCATTTCCAAGAAGATCAAGGCCTGACACTTGGACATTCTTCATTGCAAGCTAGACAGTGCCACTCCCAGAGCCCTTGACCCTGTACACTGAATAATATGCTTTGCTGCACATTCTGCTTGATGGGAACATAGAGGGAGGACAGGATCTCTATGTTTTTCAAGATTGTGATTAACAGAAGCATTTAGGGTGTGCTTGCACAAACCAGCTATCTAGCATGTACCATACACCAAAGTGAGGCTCAAAGTACAATCAGAGATCCAGAGGAGGAGGGTCCCTTTACTTTGGTCACAGTGAAAGAATGACACATGTTCATTGCATGTGGATATGGTGTCTTTGATCTTTTTGGTTTCAGCTGCTTACCACATGGCAAAAATGACTGTGACAGAAAACTAAACTGACTTTTTTTGAGGGGAGGGGGGATGACTGTGTATAGCAAAATTGCTGGCCTTGTTCTCCTCTGAGAACATGAGTTTGGCTAAGTAAAGAAGAGTTTCACAGGGCTGGTGAGGTTGGGAGTCGGGGAAGCAATGCCCTTCTGAGGAAATAAGGATATGCAGGTGATATGCACATAATTCTCCATCAAGGTGAAGGACCATTTCTATTGGCCTTTGATCTTTTGGGTGCTTATGACTTTGAAGCCCCTGTGTAACACTGGGGACAGAGAGGAAGACTGCTTAATGTCCAGTCACTGCACAGGCCATAAGCGTGGGTCACGCGACTGTCTTGGCTATTTATGTGTTTGGGATATAGCCCATGGCCTACTCAGCCCTAAAGAGACTCTTTGAGTGAACAAATATTTCAAAGAGTCCTTACCCCAGTTCTACCTGTAAGACATTCTGAGTCCCTATTCCACATATCTTAAACTTCATGGGCTTGAGAATATATATGGACAGGGAAAGGCCTTTAATTAGGACAAGCTTCTCTTTCCATACCCTCACCTCTTTTCCTCAGAGTCCATCATGAGTAGAGGGATTTAGACCCTTCCAAAGCAGAGAAATTCACACTAGGAAATGTCATAATCCTCCATCTGCAGCTGCCAGTCCCATGGAGTAACCCAGTGTCTCCTCACTTAGAGATCTTAGAGGCTCCCTGACAAAAGATAGGGGAAGACCAGAGTTGGGGGCTCCTGCTACAACTCAGTGCAGCCCCCAACTTCACCTGCCAGTAAGAGCCCCCAGGACTTGCCCGGACCTCCTAGGATCTCTTCATAGGTAATGGTCTGGATTGTTCATCTCTACTTAACCCCATCAACTCAGAATTGAGCTTCTGTGATTAGTGACTCTGAGGCTTCTGTGCACACAGAATGTATGAGATGGGTAGGAAAGGGCAGTAGATGCATTCAGAGGTCCCAGGAAAAAAAGAGGAAAGGTCTGAGTGATTGTCTTCCTTAAAGATCACACTTAGTTTCCTATTTGTAAGATGGGCATGACCCCATGCCTCATCTCCCTGCTGGATAATGGTAGGATACAGTAAAGTTGCATCAGTGAACTCTCAGAGTCTCTAAGCCCTATGGTCACAGTCAGACAGTAGTTCCACTGAGAAGCTAAAGGAGACCTGCAAAGACATCAATAGGAGGCTATGAGGAGCAGGAGTTTAGGATGAAGGGTGCTTCCTCCTTTACCTTCTCACGTACAGAGCCTTGTGGCTTTCATAACATCTCCATTAAAACTAGCCTCAGTGGGATAACAGACTCAACTTTAGGTTAATTGCTAAATGGTGAATTCGTTCTCATACACATTTTAAAACTCAGCTAAAGCCTCCACAGGTGCTGTGTGAGGAGAGGGAAAAAGGAAACTAATGCTGCTGAAGTGAATGCTTGTTTTCATTGAGTCTACCCTCATTGTGGGTTTATATGTGACACCTCTCTGTAGACTCCATTTATGTTGGAGGAAAATCTCTGACTTTGATCATCTCATCATTACATCCCCTGACACTCACAAATCACATTCTACTAGGCTTGAGCCCCCTCAGTGGCACCTTTTACATGCAAAATATTTAGCCATCCAACTTTTAGATGACTAAGAGAGTACCCAAATTCACAATCTGAAAGTAAACCAAACCCAGCAAAATTGTAATGCACCGATTTTTATGGGAGGGAAAACTGAACTGATAATACATAGTGAGCAAAAACGCAGATACTGTTGAAGAAGCATAGGCTGTGAGAGCTGGAAAAGCCCTTAAATTTCCTCAAATTCTACCCCCTTATTTTATAGGTGAGGAAAGTGGAGAATAAAGTCACATTCTTTGTGATTTTGATTGGTTCAAAGATGGGAACAGAGATAGGAACTCATGATCTTAAGTGTGGTTTCTTCCATTCCTTTCAGTGGGACACTCTACATTCCAGCAGCTGGTGTGGTTTTAATGATTAAGCTTTAGCACAGGACAAAAACTGTTCTCTGTTGCTTGCATTAAAAAGGCCAGGGAATGATGTGTATCCAACAGCCTGAAGATTCTAACCTCGAGTTTAGAAGAACTTTATAAGTTGTCTACTGGGACCATCCCTCCCATTTGGTGTTCAGCTTCTCCACACTGTGATCAAAGGGTTTGGATAATCTGCTAGGACATCTCTAAGCCTTCCTGTTCTACTGCTCAACAAATAGCCTAGGGAAGTTGTTTGTCAGCCTGATCTGCCTCTAACTCCAAACTTTGCCCTAGACCTGCTCCATAGATCTAAGAAAGCAGATTTGATCTTTTTTCCCCACATACCAGCCCCTCTCCAGATGGTTGAAGATGGCTGTCAACCTTTGTCCCAAGCTCCTTCCTCTACAGAGCAAATGTCTCAGATCCATCAATGACTGGGCCAAGCAGCATGCAAAGATGGCAAAACCTCTCAGCAAAGACTATTTCCTGTGAGGCCTCCTGCTGCCTCGAATGGAAAATATATTTAGAAATAAAAAGAATATTAAGAATTTGAATTTATGAGATTTATTAAAATTAAAAGTTTTACTATCAAGCATTGTCATGCTTTTCTACCTATAAGGAAAATGCAAAGGTCCTTGCATTTTCTACTTTTTTCAATAACTACTTACCCTTACTGAGTCTGAATTCCCTCATTTATAAATTGGCAATAATAAAGTTGTGGGGCTATTAGAGATTATGTCAGCCCAGCAGAGTGCCTGCCACTGAGTGGACACTCCATATATGGTAGAAATGATCACAGCCTATGCTCCCCTTCACCTCTCCTAGCTCTTCACACCTCCTCCCTGTGCTCTTTGCAGGGTCAGAGTCCACTGCTCCCTCAACAGCCCCTCCAGTCTCCTCTCCAAGGTGTCTAGTAAACATTTGTCTCTCCTTTCTCTGAGTTTCTGTCACAAAACTGGCATCAGAGTTGCCGTAGTCTCCAGCTCATTGGTATGTTTTAAGCTGTCTAATTCATCCCTTGCACCATTCTTGCATCCTTTGCTTCCTGCCCTCCTCCCTCTCCAAACAAACACACAGTCTATTTTCAACCAAAGGACAAAAGAATGCTATTAAAATAGCTGTCAGATCAGGAAATGCCTCTGCTTAAAACCTTCCTGTGGCTTTCCATCTCAATTGGAATAAAAGCTGAAATCCCCTCAAAATGACCTCGATACTCCCATGATTTTGCTCTCCACCACATTGCTTCTCTGGCAGCCTCCCTTTCACTCCCAGTCCTGCTCACTGTGCCCCATCCTCATGGCTTCCTTACTACTCCTCAAGCCTTCCAGGCAGACTCCCACCTCTGCATCCTTTTGTCTGGAATGATCTTCCCTGTGCCTCCTTCAACTCTGTCAAGTCTATGCTAAAATGGAATATTCTAAGGGAGACCTTCCCTAACCATCCTATTTGAAGTTTATGCACATCTCTCCCAGGACATTCTTGGTCACTTTCCAGTTTTATTTTCTTCTCAGCATGTATCACTAACTTATGTGACTGATATATCGTCTCTCTTCTCTGTAAGTCCTCACAAGAATTTGAGTCACATGGGGACAGATGTTTTTCTTAGAACAGTACCCAATATGCATCATATATTCTATCTGTTCACCCAAAATGAACTTGTGGGAAGGTACTATGATGGGACAACTGTGGGTTTTGGATTTCCCCATTCCCGTTCTGCCACTGACTGTCCTTTGGAACAGTTACTTAAACTTATAGCTTCAGGTCCCTCATGTGTGAAAGAGAAGCATAATAGTAATTATCTTGTAGCATTTTGATGATGATCTCTCAAGATGGTCAAGGTCTTTCCAGTTGTAAGAGAAACTCACTCCCAGTGTCTATTTACTAATGCTTTATCTATGGTTGTCATTTCCTCCATTACAGGCATGCTTTCTCCATGCAATGGGTGGTTGGGATACAGACAGCTCAGGACTCATGCCATTCCAGGATGGCAGTCCCAAAAGAAAGAAAACTTCTCTAAGAATCTTTGCCTTAAAATCCCAAAGACGAGCTCAAACAAGGGTGTCTGGGATCATGTGCCACTCCCAGAGCCAATATCTTTGGCCAGAAGGATGTGAGGGTGTAATTGACCAGGTCTGGGTCTTGTGCTCACCCTATGGCCAGGGTGCTGTAGAGGCAGCTCCACTGGGAAAATGTGGTCAGGGAAGAGTAATTCCCAAATGAAGGCGATTAAATTTAAAAAGAAGGAATAATATAGTGTTCCAAATTAAATAAAACAGATGTCCCTGACAAAGTGAGACTGTATTAATTCATGGAATTCAAAGAATGATAAATAATCAAACAATGACTAGGATGGAAAGCACCTGGACCTCAACAACAGTGATCAACAGAACTTGATTTCAGTGCAAACTTCACCTTTAGCATTTTATCTGCTTTATATGAGTTAACTTCTCTTTCCTTCACTGAAGTCTGGATTTCTGGATACATAGTGAGAGTTAGTAACATTTCCACCACAAATTCATGCCCTCTTCATAGATGGGTTGATATGGGAACAGAGGACTTAGGCAATTCTGAGAAGCAGAAGACTTGGGCATGTGTGTTCCCTTTATGCTCCTTCTGCCTCTTTTCTCTCTCTCCTGAATCTTAGCCAGCCTTGCTGGGTGCACAAAATTTATTATCCAAACAAGTATAATTTTAAGAGTGATTGGCTATCTTACTAATTATGCTGAGACAAACCAACAGCACCCCAGAAAAACTAAGACATGGTTTTTCATTCTCACTCTCACTCTCTGTCTCCCTTAAGACCTGTTCAAGAGGTTTTGTAACAGTTACTTACATCTCTATATGAATCAAAATACTTTCTCTCCCAGGGAAATTTTAAGTTACATCAAAAAATAAATAATTTTATTTCTTTTGTGAAGGAACTAGAAGGGATTGACTTTTTTACATTTAATTTTATAGGAGTTTTAAAAGATACTTTATGATTCCATGTCTTTAATCAAAGACATTCCTGCTGCCAGATAAAGGTGTGTGTGTGTGTGTGTGTGTGTGTGTGTGTGTGTGTGTGTTGGTTTTGGTTTTGACTTTTTTTCTCCATTATGGGACCCTGATCACAGCTGAATAAAGGAAGATAAAGCCAACTCAATGACTGTTAGAGCAATAATAAATATTTCACTGATCAACCTCATAATGCATATATAGGCTTTTAAAAAACTTTTTTGAATATAACTGACATACAGTAAATTACACAGATATAGAATATGTAATTTGATAAGTTTTTATGCATAGTCACAACAAAGATAATAAACATATCCATAACCCCTACAACACCCTTGTGCCTCTTGATAATTCCATAGTCCTCCCTCCCTGCCCTCTCCCAACCAATGTAACAAGTGATCTTATTTCTGTCACTTTAGATTTTCCTTCTGCTTAAAGGATTTTCTTTAATACTTCTTATATCATGAGTCTTATGGTGAATTCTCTGAGTTTTTTATGTGCTGAAAATAGTCTTTACTTCCCCTTCAATTTGGAAAGATTTTCAGTGGTACAGAAAACTGGATTGAAGGGTTTGGTTTTGTTTTTTTTTTTTTTGTTTTTTTCATTCAGTGCTCTGAAGATATTGTTGTACTTTTTTCTTTCTTGTGTTGTTTCCAACAGGAAATCTGCTTTGCTTTTTTTGTTCTTCTGAACATGACCAATCTTTATTTTCTGGCTATTTTAAAGATCTTCTTTTTATCATTTGAGCAATGTGATTATGATATGCCTTGGCATAATTTTCTCCCTGTTTCTTGTTCTTGGTGTTTATTGAACTTTTTAGACCTGTGGGTTTATAGTTCTCAGCAAATATGGAGAATTGCCAACCATTTTGTCTTCAAATATGATAATCTCCCCCACTTTTTTTTTCCTGGGACTACAATTACACATACATTAGGCCTCTTGAAGTTAACTCACTTCTCACTAATGCTTTCTTCATTTTTTCCCCTGTACTTAATTCTGGATAGTTTCTCTCTCTCTCTCTCTCTCTCTCTCTCTTTCTTCAAATTGACTAATCTTTTCTTCTGCAACATCTAATCTGCTTTTAGTCCCGTCTAGTGTATTTTTCATGCCAGACATCTAAAAGTTCAATTTGTATCTTTTTTTATTGGTAAAAAACATAAAATTTACCATCTTAATCATTTTTAAATGTATAGCTCTGTAGTATAAACTATATTTACATTGCTGTACAACAGATCTCCAGAACTTTTTCATTTTGCAAATCTAAAACTCTATGCCCATTAAACAACTCCTTTTTTCCCCCATGGTAAGTAACATTATAGTTTCTATTTCACTGTATTTGGCTACTTTAGAAACCTCATGTAAGTGTAATCTTACAGTTATTGTCCTTTTGTGACTGGCTGATGTCACGTAGCATAACATCTTCAAAGTTCATCCATGTTGTAGTATGTGACAGGATTTCCTTCCTTTTTAAGGCTGCATAGCATTCCACTGTATATGTACTACATCTGTTTACCCATTCATCTGTCAATGGACACTTAGGTTACATCCATCTCTTGGCTATTGCGAATAGTGCTGCCATGAACATAAGCATCCAAATATTTGAGACCTTGCTTGCAATTCTTTGGATATATGCCCAGAAGTGAGATTGCTGGATCATATGGTATTCTATATTTAAGTTCTTTAGGAATTGTCAGTTTTTCATAGCATTTGTGCCATTTAATAATACCACTAATAGTGCACAAGATTTTCAGCTTCTTCACATCACTGCCAACACTTGTTATTCTGTTTTAATAGTAACCATCCTAATTGATATGAGTGATATCTCTTTGTGGTTTTTATTTTTAATCCTGATGATTAATCATGTCTCCTCCAGAGAATAAAAAAAGGGAACATTTTCCAAATCATAAAGCTAGCATAACAATAATAATACCAAAATCTATTAGAGCATCACAGAAAACAGGAAAATTGCAGATGAATCTTACAAAAAATGGATGGAAATATTCCAAACAAAATAAATTCAGCATAATATAAAAAGGATAATAAGGCTAAGTAGATTTATTCAAGGATGAGAAATTGGTTTAGCATTGAAAGTCAATGTATCCCAGCACATTAACAAGAAAAGAGAAAGTTATATGATGATCTTGATAGATGCAGAAAAGCATATGATAAAATTCAAATTCCAATTATGATAAAAACTCCTAGCAAAATATGAATTAAAGAAAATTTTCTTATTCTGATAAAGAACACCTACCCTACAGTAAGCATTATACTTAATAATGAATTATTGAGACTGACAATGAGGCAAGAATACTTATATAAACACAATTTCTATTCAACTTTTAGTGGAACCCCTACTCATTGCAAGGATGTGAAAAAAGAAATACAGTGGTTAAGAATCAGAAAGGAAGAAATAAAGCTTTCATTATTCCTAGATAGCATATGTGTAGAAAATCTAAAAGAATCTTCAAATTATTAAAAGAGGGGAATTTAGAAAGATCACTGATGCAAAGTCAATATATTTCTGTATACCAGTGACAGACAAAATGAAATTAAAAATAAATCTACATATCACAGTTATGGAAAGACAATCCAGTAGAACTAATTTAGGAAATCCATAAATAGACTTAAAAATGCCTAACAATTTAGTATATAATAATCAAAATTTTAATAAATGCTAAAAGGACAGATAACTCCATAATTTATATCTAGATAATACTCCTACTTGATCATATTCCTACTCATTCTATATATCTAAATAAGTACCAGAGAGATTAAGATTAAGATTTATACGTATATACCCCAATTAATATTAGAAAACACATGCTAAAGCTAAAAAAAGGGCCCTAGAAAAATTTTAACTGCTAATGACAAGTTGGAAAAATTTTCAAATTAAACATAAATGGTTAATATATTTTCTAGGATGTTTTCTTGCATATCAGTAAGGAAAAGACAAATCCCTCAAAGAAAAATAGGCCAAGGAAATAAATTAATAATCTATGGAAGAAAAACAAATGGTCAATTAGTACAAAAAAAATTAAACCTCAGTACTTAAGAAAATTAAAACTAAACCAATCAAAGAAAGAAAGATTTCAAAAACTGAAAAGACTAATTTGGGTTTGAATGTAGGAATCAGAGATTCTAACATATAGCTCAAAAATTATGGCATATCTATACAATAAAATACTCTTTAGCAACTCAAAAAATCATAGATGGACATTTGCCAACATGAAAATATTTTCAAAAAAAAAAAGGAAAATATTTTCACAACTATTGTGACATGAATTTAAAAAGTCCCAGAGTATAAGTCATATAAAATTATGTGTACAAAGATTCTGGAAGCAAATAGATCCAGATGTTATTCACTGTTATCTCTGGCATTGAATTTTATTCTTTTTATTATCAGCATTTTATATTTCTATAATAAGCGTGTACTATTTCCCAATAAATTTAATGTCAATAATAAAGGAAACTTTATGCTTTGTTTGCAATGTCTATTAAGGATAAACATTTCTGAGGAAATTATCTGCTGCAAATATTACTGATATCTGCAACAGTTCCTTAACATTAACAGAAAACATTGTCACTGGCACTGATTCCACTGGAAATCATGTGTAGTGCACACATTTACTTTGGATGTTTAGTTTCATTGGAATTCTTTGTGATAAGGCAATTCTCACAAATTTGATAATATTGTGGGTTTTATTAGGTGTGATTTTCTCTTAAGTGCTCTTATAAGAGAAGACATGGAGAACTCACTCTAACATGTGAGGGCACAAGGAGAAAAGTAGTCATCTATGGGCCAGGAAGGCGGCTTCACAAGGAACCAAATTAGCACCTTGACCTTGGACTTCTCAGCCTCCAGAACTATGAGAGATAAATGTCTGTTGTGTAAACCACTCCATCTGTGTAATTTGGTTATGGCAGCCCAAGCTAAGCGGTGAAGTATTTGCTTAGGTAAGTGTTTGGCTGGTTCTGCAGCCTCTATCACAAGAAATAGGATATTACAAAAGTCCGTTTGATAAATACTATCTATGGTGAAAAAACTAACACTGTACCTGATCACTGAAGAGGAAATTGGCATTGCCTATAAACTAACATCCACAGGAAACTACTATAAACATCAAATTAATTATGCTTGCATCTTGGTGTTGTTTTTGGTCATCTCCTACAACTGCTGCTAAAAACAAAATTCCCCTTTGGAAGAGAACTTCATTATTTTTAGAATTATAATAATAACCTTTCAGACAGGCAGGTTTAGGTTTGACTCAGCATTGCTACTTTTCCAGCTATGTGACTTCACAAGAGTTATTTAATCTATCTGAACCCCAATTTATATGTAGTATAGAGAAAATCGTAACTACTTTAGTTTTTTTTTGTTTTTCTTAATGCATCTTTTTTCAGACTTTTATTTTAAAAATCATAGCTATTTTAAAGTGATGTTATAAGCAGTCAATGAGATGGTATTTGTTAAATGTGACTGGCACATGGTAAATTCTCAACAAGGTCTATTCCCTTTCATGGCCACCCATTTCTTCCACCTAACCAGAACATGCTCCAACCTGTACCTCAATAATAAAAGCATTGGTGGTAATTAGGGGTTTGAGCATGGACTCTTCTTTTCCATTTTAATTCTGCTTCTCTAATTATGAATATTTATAGCTTCTTAAGAAAAGCAGTATTTCTACTGTAGGAACTTCTACACCATATACACACCTCACAATACTTTTGTACAAGGCTAGGGGATTTTTATAAGCCACAATTTTGATCCTTTCACTTTAATACTGAGAACTTTCAATGGCCTCCCTCTTTTGAAAAAAATAAATGCTATCTCTTTAAAATAGTGTTTAAAATACAGTTGACCTTTGAACAACACAGGTTTGAATTGTGCGGGCCCATTTATATGTGGGGTTTTTTTTGAACAAATACAAGACAGTACTGTATTTAATTTTCTTTTTTTTTTTAATTTTTTATTTATTTATGATAGTCACAGAGAGAGAGAGAGAGAGAGAGAGAGAGGCAGAGACACAGGCAGAGGGAGAAGCAGGCTCCATGCACCGGGAGCCTGATGTGGGATTCGATCCCGGGTCTCCAGGATCGCGCCCTGGGCCAAAGGCAGGCGCCAAACCGCTGCGCCACCCAGGGATCCCTGTATTTAATTTTCTTTATGATTTTCTTACCATTTTCTTTCCTGTAAATTATTTTATTATAAGAATATGGTATACAATACATATGCATTAGACAGCTGTTTGTTATCAGTAAGGCCTCGGATCAGTAGCTAAGTTTTGGAGAGTCACAAGTTATATGTGGAAGAGTGGCAGGGGATCTGGAGAGACTGCTGCCATCACTACTGCTCTTCGCAGCCCAGTGTTATAGTATTGCTGCTGGACTCTTCCCTCCCTCCTCACCCCGCCCCCCACCACCATCAGGATGATATGAGACTTGAAAGAAGACGATGCATACAAAATCATCTAGGGTGGAATTTACTTAGGTCATGATTGATATTGTTGACTCAGCCCGCTCATACAGCCACTCTGCACTGAACAAAATGATTAGAAGGAAGAACTCACTGCAAAAGAAAGACTCAGAAACAGTACTGTCTCCCACAGAGTTACACAATTTGGATTATAATTCAGTGTCAGAAAGCCAATTCAGAAGCACAATTATAAAGCTACTGGTGGCTCTGGAAAAAAACATAAAGGATTCTAGAGACTTCATGACTGCAAGATTTAGATCTAATCAGGCCGAAATTAAAAATAAGTGAGATGCAATCCAAACTAGATGCTCTAACTGATAGGGTTAATGAGGTGGAAGAGAGAATGAGTGACATAGAAGACAAGTTGATGATAAGGAAGGAAGCTGAGGAAAAAAGAAAAAACAATTAAGAGACCACGAGGAAAGGCTTAGGGAAATAAGCAATAACCTGAGAAGGGAGAATTTACATATAATTGGGGTTCCAGAAGATGCCAAGAGGGAGAGAGGGCCACAAAGTATATTTGAACAAATCATAGCTGAGAACATCCCTAATTTGGGAAGGGAAACAGGCATTCGGATCCAGGAGATAGAGAGGTCCCCCCAAAAAATAAAAAAAACTGTTCAACATCTCGACATTTAATAGTGAAGCTTGCAAATTCCAAGGATAAAGAGAAAATCCTTAAAGCAGCAAGAGAAAAGAGATTCTTAACTTATGTGGAGAGAAATATCAGATTAACAGCAGACCTCTCCACAGAGACCTGGCAGGCCAGAAAGGGCTGGCAGGATATAGTCAAGGTCCTAAATGAGAAGAACATGCAGTCAAGAATACTTTATCCAGCAAGGCTCTCATTCAGAATAGGAGAGATAAAGAACTTCCAAGATAGGCAGAAACTGAAAGAATATGTGACCACCAAACCAGCTCGGCAAGAAATATTAAGGGGGACCCTGTGAAAGAAAGAGGAAGCCCAAAGAAATAATCCACAAAAACAGGGACTGAATAGGTATTACAATGACACTAAATCCATATCTTTCAATAGTAACTCTGAACCTGAATGGGCTAAATGATCCCATCAAAAGACAGGGTTTCAGACTGGATAAAGAAGCAAGACCCATCTGTATGCTGTCTACAAGAGACTCATTTTAGACCTAAGGACACCTTCAGCCTGAAAATGAAAAATTGGAGAACCATTTACCATTCAAATGGTCCTCAAAAGAAAGCAAGGGAGGGCAGCCTGGGTGCATCAGTGGTTTAGCACTGCCTTCAGCCCAGGGTGTGGTCCTGGAGATCTGGAACTGAGTCCCACATCAGGCTCCCTGCATGGAACGGAACCTGCTTCTCCCTCTGCCTGTGTCTGTCTGTCTGTTTGTCTGTCTCTCTCTCTCATGAATAAATAAATTAAATCTTTTTTTTTTTTTAAAGAAAGCAGGAGCAGCAATCCTCATCTTTAAATATAAGTTTATCCCAAAGATTATAGTAAGAGATGAAGAGGGACACTATATCATACTTAAAGGATCTAGCCAACAAGAGGACCTAAAAATCATGAATATTTATGCCCCAAATGTGGGAGCTGCCAAGTATATCAATTAATAACTGAAGTAAAGACATACTTAGATAATACACTAATAGTAGGAGACTTCAACATGGCACTTTCAGCAAATGACAGATTTTCTAAGCAGAACATAACCAAAGAAATGAGGGCCTTAAATGATACACTGGACCAGATGTATTTCACAGATATATACAGAATTTTCTGAACACAACTGAATATACATTCTTCTCAAGTGCACATGGAATTTGATCCAGAATAGGCCACATACCAGGTCACAAATCAGGTCGCAAGCTGATATCAAAAGATTGGGATTGTCCCCTGCATATATTCAGACTACAATGCTTTGAAACTAGAACTCAATTACAAGAAGATATTTGGAAGAAACTCAAACACATAGAAGTTAAAGAGTATCCTACTAAAAGATGAATGGGTCAACCAGAACCAGGTCAACTAGAAAAGAATTAAAAAGATTCATGGAAACTGATGAAAATGAAGAAACAGCCATTAAAAATCTTTGGGATAGAGCAAAAGCAGTCCTAAGAGGGAAATACATCGCATTACCAGCTTCCTTCAAAAAATTGGGAAAAACTCAAATACACAAGCTAATCTTGCACCTAAAGGAACTGGAGGAAGAACAGCAAATAAAACCTATACCAGGCAGAAGAAGGGAGATAATAAAAATTCAAGCAGAAGTCAATGCAATAGAAACCAGAAGAACTTTAGAACAGATCAAAAAAAACAGGAGTTGGTTCTTTGAAAGAATTAATAAGATAGATAAGCCCAACCAGCCCTATTAAAAAGAAAAAGACTCAAATTGATGAAATCATGAAGAGGAGAGATCACAACCAATACCAAGGAAATACAAATGATTTTAAAAACATATTATGAGCAGCTATATGCCAACAAATTACATAATCTAGAAGAAATGGATGCATTTCTGGAAAACCACAAGTTATCCAAACTGGAACAGGAAGAAACAGAAAACGTGAACAGGCCAATAACCAGGGAGGAAATTGAGGCAATCATCAAAAACCTCCCAAGACACAAAAGTCCAGGGCCCAATGGCTTCCCAGGGGAATCCTATCAAACGTTTAAAGAAGAAATAATACATAATCTACTAAAGCTTTTCGGAAGGATAGAAAGGTATCGAATACTTCCAAACTCATTCTATGAAGCCAGCATCACTTTAATTCCAAAGCCAGACAAAGATCCCACCAAAAAGGAGAATTATAGACCAATATCCCTGATGAGCACATGGATGCAAAAATTCTCCTCAAGATACTAGCCAATAGGATCCAATAGTACATTAAGAAGATTATTCACCATGACCAAGTGGGATTTATCCCGGGGATGCAAGGCTGGTTCAACACTCATAAAACAATCAACATGATAGATCATATCAACAAGAGAAAAAACAAGAACCATATGATCCTCTCAATAGATGCAGAGAAAGCACTTGACTTTCTCTGCTGAAGAGTTTTGATCAGGAATGGATCCTGTATTTTGTCAAATCACTCTTATTGACAAAGTCCTAAGTCCTGTTTTGGCATTGCTTATGAAAATCCCCTAAATGGAGGCCAAGGCTTCCTGGCACAAGTATATAATGGTTATTTTTTTCCCTTTGTGGGGACAGATGTGATTAATAGCTTTTGTTTTCTATTTTTCTCAAGCAAAATATGGCAAGGGCTGGACTCTATTCTGACATACATTGAATATCTAGAGTAAAAGGGGTACACATTTGTGTACATAATATAAACATAATATAAACTAATATAAACATAAAATAAACATAATATAAACTTTCTATGTAATATGCTTTCTATGTAATGTGCAGCTATCATTTCAACATTCTCTTTGTTTAGAAAATCAAATATATTTATCTCTTATTTGTCTGTAAAAATTAGCAAGAAGCTTGTCCTTTGTATCCTAAATCAGAGCAGAAAAATGTTGTGATTAAATGCCACTATGTATATATATGATTTGCCCTGAAGAAGTAATAAAAGGAAACAGAACACTCTCCTCCTCTATCCTTCCTGGGAAGGTGATCAGCTTCTCCCAACAGGCACTCAGCTGTAAGTGGCAAGTAAAACTCTTCTGTGGTCTTCTCACTAACAAGTGAGCTATACTTGCTCTGGGTGTCAGTTTGTAAGGCAGTTAAAAACTTCCACTTTCAAGGACAGGGTTGGGCACAGCACAGTACTAGCGGAGTAATAACTGGCTTCTCCACCAGTGTAGAGAACAATGACAAAGCTACAGGTGGGTGAAGAATATGATTTATAATCTATATAAGAAAAAGATCAATTGAATCACTTTTGCCACCAGACATATATGTCTTGGCCTGTACTTCCCACAAAGTTGTGGGAAGTATTTTCTCTACTTCCTTAACTTAAATATCTAGGTTATAATCTTTCTTATTAAAGAATTAAAGCTTTTGCCTATGAATACAGTTGAGAGCATCTTACAAACTTTGGTATATAGCCTTCTAAAAAGTCCATTTTATTTTTAATGTCTTCTTTGAAACAATAGCTGGTAGTTTTTGTTTGTTGATTTTTGTTTGAATCTGTGCAATTAAATTTTAATCTAATTTTTCAACTATATGACTTGTACAATTCTGCTCTTCAGAGTTAATAGGAGTTTTGTTATAGCTCAGTGATGCATTTCTTAAGTCTTCCATAAATGTTCAAAAAAGAGGATAGTCTCTATATGTAGAGTTTATATCATATATAATTTTACCTTATTATTTTATTATTCAAAATCTTCTTTATATATCAAGTATGTGAGTGTGCATGAGAATAATGTACATTTGAATCACCTGGGCCTTTTGTTAGAATGCAGATTCTGATTCAGTAGGTGTGGGCTGGGCCTGAGATTCTGCATCTCTAGCCAGCTCCAGATGAATCCCATGCTGCTGGTCTGCGGACCTCACTTTGAGCAGCAAATGTTTAAGTCATTGTTCATTAAGGTTTTATAACTTAGAGGCTAGGCATCCTCACATATTGAGTAGCCCACCTGTATGCATTCTTCTTCCTTACATTAGATCTGCACTTCCAAGTTCTCATTAAGTGTTTGTGTCTCTCATTTTTCCCATAATTCTAACTTGTAAAATATCACATTATTGAATACTAAGATACTTCTTCACAATGCACTTTCCTTTGATCAATACAGAATTGATACCTCTTTGTCAGGTCTCATGCTACTTTGCCTTGCATGCTACTCTATATGATGTTTATGAAACCATCTTGATTTCTTTTTCATTTGAATTTGCCCAGTATATGCCTAAAACATAATAGATATTCAATAAAATTAAATAAATAAGTAAAGCTATTGTCATCTTTTATTTTTAACCTTTATCACTTTAAGAAGTGTCTTTTTTTTTAAAAAAAAAAGTGTCTTTTTTTTTTAAACTCACTCTAGAGTTTCTTGATGACTCTCAAGTTCTCCTCCAGATTATTGATTTGATGTCAGAAGTGTTCATTCTATTTACTACTACTTCCACTGTGAGAGGATTTTTAAACTAATATATACCTATAGGTATTGTATAAGTTTCCCATTCACTTAGGTAGTACATGGATCTAGCCTTTGCTCTAGCCTAATGGTCAAAGCACCTACTTTATGGAGGCCACCCCATTCATACACTTGAAGACCAATGAAGCAATTGCTTTCTAAAATTATGATATATTTCTTATATAGATTTATTTTCCTTTATATTTAAGGGTGTGGTCCCCTTTTCTTAAGCTATAGTATCCTGTTATAAGCCTTACTGTAGATTTTTCTTGTTTACTTTTTCTTAAATGACATCTATCTAGACACTGCATTTTTCAAAAGACAGGATGAGAAGTCTTTGGTTTCCATTTTATGCTCTTGAGAGCTCATTTTGTAGCTAAAGCTAAAGACCTGATTTATGCACACAGTTCCTAGGTCATTTTACGTTCACTAGCAATGCAACTGCTATGCAGTGTACACTTCTTACTTGAACAAAATAACACATAAGACTAGACTTCCTCATAAACTGTTCCTACGCTCTAACTCCATCCACATTTACAATATTTTTCCTTAGGTTACTAAGCATTTCAGGATGCCATGTCCTTTCTCCAGGCACCTTTCATATAATACAATAGATTCATAGAAAAGCCTGGAATGAGAAGGGAGGTGTGATATTGCAGGATCTGGTAAGGAAGAGTAGAATAATTCTGATGGGCAAAGATAATACCTCATAGTTCAGGAATGGTCAAATTTCCCAATGGTCGCTTTAGGACTCTTTCATTCTTAAAAAGGGGGGGGGTGGTTGGGGCGTGGGGGACACATAGAAAAGAGATAAAATAAAATACTTTTCTATTTTCCTTGTAATTGAGTTTCTATCTGGCTCAAAGGCTGAATGAAGTATGTGGTATGCTTCAAAGAATATGCTTCTCAATACAAATGGGAAATCTATTCTGACTGTAGCCATCTGAATTTCTACTGTGGACACCATTTTTTGTAGTCATTTTTTGTTTTATTGAGTGATAGTATAGCAGGCAGGCCACTCTCCTATCAGGCTGAAGCCAAGGATGCCATAACCTTGGAGTACTAATACACCTCTGGTCAGACCCCTATATTAGTGAAGTATACAAGAAAATACATGAAATTCCCATTTTTCATCAATTTTGTGTGACCTGAATAAATTGAATAATCTCAGAGGACCCTTGGTTTTATCATGGATAAAATAACTTAGATTTTACTATCCCATCCAACCACAGAATGTTTTGAACAAAATCTCAAAGTGCATTAGGAGTGTTTTTATTTTTCCTAGAGTTTTAGTGTCAGAAAGGCCTTATGGAGCAGAAGCTCTCCACTTTTCAAAAGCAGAAAACTCAGAATTTACAATGGTCTTATTGGAATATCATGTAATGTTAACATTAAATTCAGAGTAATTACACAATCCTGAGATATTAGAATAAACATGTAGAAGCAGGTGTCAAAAGTTTAAGTTTACAGTAGAAAGAGAAAACATATACTTTTGCTTGTTTCTACTTTTTAACATTATTTTCAAGTTCTATGTGATAAATTATATGCATGCTCCTTTCAATTATCTATTGTTTTTATTTTTTTTTAAGATTTTATTTATTTATTTTAGAGAGAGAGCATGGGGGGAGGACCAAAGGGAGAGATAGAGAATCAAGCAGAGTCCACACTGAGGAAGGAAACTGACACAGGGCTCAATCCCAGGACCTGAGATCATGACCTGAGCCAAAACCAAGAGTCAGACACTCAACTGCACCACCCAGATGCCCCTCTATAGTTTTTAGAAGAGTTTTACAAACTTAAGATTAACTTTTACTGGACTTCTGTCTTTCGGACTCTTGAAGATGTTATTTTATTGGAGGTAGCAGAACACGGCTTGCTTTTATTTTTACTTATTTTTATTTTTTTACTTTTTAAAGACTTTTTTTATTTGACAGAGTGAGAGCATAAGCAGGGGGAGTGGCAGGCAGAGGGAGAGGGAGAAGCAGGCTCCCCTCAGAGCAGGAAGCCCAATGTAAAGCTTAATTCCAGGACCCTGGGATCATGACCTAAACCAAAGGCAGAGGCTTACCCAACTGAGCCACCCAGGCACCCGCACACCCTGCTTTTAAATTTAGTTAAAAATGTTAGTTAACTAATTATTCCAATCATGTGATAACATAAATAGGAAGAAACCAGCCAACTCTGACTCAAGGGCTCAGGCACTTTGTTGAAAGAGGTACTGCTCCTCCTCCCCAGTCACTGTGTGGTGTTCCAAACAGATTTTAATCCCATGAGAGCAAGATTATACATTTCCTTCTTTCTTTTTTCTTTTCAGGGCAGAAGCTTTGAAACAAAATTAAAATGTGCAGTGTCATTCTACCTGGAACTTGGCCACATGGAATAAGAAATACTTTGTTCTTTTATTTCTTCAGCTGTGCAACCATGGTAAACAGAAAGGGAAGCTACAGATGGTTGTGTTTTTATTAGTGTATATGCATGTCTGGGAGGGCTTGTCTCTTAAAGACCAGGAGATTTTGATTTATTTTTTATATGGTAACCCCAAAGTAATTGCAAATCACTGCAAAGCATTGCAAAGTATTGAGTGAGGACATGATAATGTTCAGATAGCAAGATGCCTTCTACAGTGAAAGAAAATATCTTCCTAGAAAAAGGATAAATAGATGTTTCTACTCAACAACCATGCTCTGTAGCCTTGGCCAGAAAAGGGAAATTGAGAAGATACTGGAATTTTCCACCCAGTTCCAAACAGCTGTAGAAAGGAATTACAGCTGTTTGCTTCTCTATAATACCATCTCCTTTTAAGAGCTTCTTCTCAATTGACCAGAAATATCCATTTGACTTGTGGCTACAGAAATATGGATAAGGATTATTGCTATTCAATTCCTGACAATTAAAATAGGACTTTGAAGTAAGACAATAAACTTAAAAGCCAAGCTTTGTAGGGAAGATAATTTTCTTTTTTAAATTTAAACTCAATTAGCCAACATATAGTACATCATAAGTTTCAGATGTAGTGCTCAATAATTTATTGGTTGTTATAACACCCAGTGCTCATCACATCGTGTGCCCTCCTTAATGTCCATCACTCAGTTACCCCACCACCCCATTCCCCTCCAGCAACCCTCAGTTTGTTTCTCAAAGTTAAGAGTCTCTCATAGTTTATCTCCCTCTCTGATTTATTCCCAGTTTTTTAACATATATATTTTTTATTGAAGTTCGATTTGCCAACATATAGTATAACACCCAGTGCTCAGCCCATTAAGTGTCCCCCTCAGTGCCCATCACCCAGTCACAGCCCACCTGCTCTCCCACTCAGTTTTTAGGAAAGAGAATTTTCTAAATTTCTTTCTTTCATTTGTTCAAACCTGGAGAGTACTCAGATTTTTTACACAATGGCAACACCTATATTCCTTCTGCTCATGATAGTTAGGCCTTGTTGCATGGAGATAAGAGGAGAATATGATGCAGAAGAAGGGAGGGAAGTCAATCCCTGTTATTAGAAGGCTGTAGGAAGGAAAAGGGAAAGAGAGAAGACATGGAAAATAGTCAGATCTGGGTGTCCCAACTTCTCTCAGCTTCAGCCAGGACTGGGTGTTAGAAAAGAAAGAAATGCCATGAGAGAAAGGGAGTTATTGGTTTGGGTCTCTGCAAAGAGCCCAACCACTGATCACACTGCTTGAGTGTTGACAAAGCCACATCAGAGTTTAATTTGGCAACAAAAAGTGGTTAGGCAGAGATTAGCCTTCAAGTTTGCTTTTCAAGGCAGCTTTCTGTTGCTACAGGGCAGAAACAAAAACAAAATGTTCCTTTATTCCTTGCATAGGGTAGAGCAAGAGTGAGGAGGAAGGATTGAGCAATCAGGTGACTAAACAGGCAGGTGAAGGCCTGCACTTTAGGGCCTGGACTGGTGAGGTGTAAAGAGATCCCTGGTCTTGGGTTGGGATGGACCACCATAACAGGAGGGCACATGCAGGACAAAGAGTTTGTTATGGATCTTGGATACTAGCCCTTTATCTGATACACCATTTACAAATATCTTCTCCCATTCTGTAGGTTGTCTTTGAGTTTTGTTGACTGTTTCTTTTGCTGTGCAAAAGCTTCTTATCTTGATGAAGTCCCAATAATTCATTTTTGCTTTTGTTTCTCTTGCTTCATGGATGAATCTTGGAAGAAGTTACTGTGGCCAAGTTCAAAAAGGGTGTTGCCTGTGTTCTCCTCTAGGATTTTGATGGAATCTTGTCTCACATTAAGATCTTTCATCCATTTTGAGTTTATCTTTGTGTATGGTGCAAGACGGTGGTCTAGTTTCATTCTTCTGCATGTGGTTGTCCAATTTTCCCAGCACCATTATTTGAAGAGACTGTCTTTTTCCAGTGGATAGTCTTATTAAACTCAACAGCAAAGAAACAAACAATCCAATCATGAAATGGGCAAAAGACATGAACAGAAATCTCACAGACAAAGACATAGACATGGCCAACAAGCACATGAGGAAATGCTCTGCATCACTTGCCATCAGGGAAATACAAATCAAAACCACAATGAGATACCACCTCACACCAGTGAGAATGGGGAAAATTAACAAGGCAGGAAACCACAAATGTTGGAGAGGATGTGGAGAAAGGGGAACCCTCCTGCACTGTTTGTGGGAATGTGAACTGGTGCAGCCACTCCAGAAAACTGTGTGGAGTTTCCTCAAAGAGTTAAAAATAGATCTGCCCTATGACCCAGCAATTGCACTGCTGGGGATTTACCCCAAAGACACAGATGTAATGAAACACCAGGACACCTGCACCCCGATGTTTATAGCAGCAATGTCCACAATAGCCAAACTGTGGAAGGAGCCTCGATGTCCATCGAAAGATGAATGGATAAAGAAGATGTGGTCTATGTATACAATGGAATATTACTCAGCCATTAGAAACGACAAATACCCACCATTTGCTTCAATGTGAATGGAACTGGAGGGTATTATGCTGAGTGAAATAAGTCAATCGGAGAAGGACAAACATTATATGGTCTCATTCATTTGGGGAATATAAAAAATAGTGAAAGGGAATAAAGGGGAAAGGAGAAAAAATGAGTGGGAAATATCAGACAGGGAGATAGAACATGAAGACTCCTAACTCTGGGAAATGAACTAGGGGTGGTAGAAGGGGAGATGGGAGGGGGGTGGGGGTGACTGGGTGACGGGCACTGAGGTGGGCACTTTATGGGATGAGCACTGGGTGTTATTCTATATGTTGGCAAATTGAACACCAATAAAAAATAAATTATATAAAAAAAGAAGGAAAAAGAAAAAAGCTGGGGAAATAAAGAAGGCTTTTCTTAGATTGTAAAAAAAAAAAAAAAAAAAGAGTTTGTTATGCCACTGTAACCTAAGGTGAGCTGAGAAAACTCTAGTCAACCGAGATAAACCAGACTATGGATTCCACCAGGTGGAGGACCTTAGCTACAGATGCAGTAGGCAAGCAGACAGGGTGCCCAAGCAGACAGGGCATCCTCATGAAGACTGGCAGAATGGAATGGAAAGCATCACAAGTGCTGGGAGCCCGTTTTCCCCAAGCCAGGAAGTCATGAAGTCCTGGCTTCATAGAATAACCTGGGATCTTTCCTTCTCTAATGATCTGGTGTGGTGGTGCAGCTCAAACAATATAGAATTATCCCTTCCTTGAAGGTTTGATAAAAATTAAAAGCTGATCATTTATTTTAAAATAATCTTAACACCCAGATTTAAAGAAGAAAATTATCAAATTAAATTTAAATGCAACACCCAACTATATGCTGCTCCCGTGAGTCCCCTTACATTATAAAGACATATGTAGGTTGAAAATAGAAAGATAGAGGGAAAAAGCAGATCATCTAAACATTAACCAGCAGAAAGTTGGTATAGTTCTACTTATTTCAGGCAAAGTGCATTTCAGAAAAATACCTATTATAAGTAATAATGAAGAACACTGCACAATGATGGAGGTAATTCATCAAAAATGCATAGCAATCCGAAACATGTATGGACTCAATCACACTTCAAAGTACATGAACAATACTACTACAACTGAAAGAAGAAACAGGCAAATCTAATCATTAAAGCTAAAGAAGTCAGCACTAGCATATACATACTTGATAGAAAAAAGTAGAAAGAAAATCCATTCTGAACAACACAATACTACCAACCAATTTGAGCTAATTGACATTAGTTGACATTCAACAATAAAATAGTATGCATTTTTTTAAATGACTTGTAACATTCATCAGGATGGACATTATCCTGGACCATATACTAATTCTCAAAAACTTTGAAATGACCAAAATCATACAGGCTATGTTCTCTGACTACCTGAAATTAAGTTAGAAACCAGTAACAATATATCTATAAAACTCCCAATGTAGAACATTATGAGTCAAAAAAGTAGGGAAATTATTTCCAAGGGAAATAATAAGATATTTTGAACTGAATGATAATCACAATACAGCATATCAAAAGTTGTGAGATGCAGCTAAATGAAAACTTACATGGAAACCGTATAGTTTTAAATAATGATGATAGAAAATAATGAAGGCTTAAAATTGCCAGTTCAGGGGTTCTTATTAAACTAAAAAACTGAGAAACAAACCCAAAGTAAGTAGAAAAAATAGAGAGATAAAACTGAGGAACCATAAAATAATAAATGAACAAAATGGAAAGAAACCAATGAAATCAAAAGCAACTCAGAAAGGAACAATATGATTGATAAACCTCTAAATAGATCAATTAATTTCAAAAAGGCACAAGTACAAAATTTAGGAATAAAACAGAAGATGGTAGTACATATACTATAGACATTAAAGGAATATGAATGGAATACTATAAATAATTTTATTTCACTAAATTAGATAATTTTGATGAAATGGACAAATTCCTTGACAGACACAGACAAAAGTTACCAATTAACCAAGGAAAAAGGGAAAATATGAAGAGCCCTATGACTATTTTTAGAAATTACATTCTTAATTAAAAATATTCCCACAAAGTAACCCAATTTCTAAGTGACACTACTGATAAATTCTATAAATCACTTAAGGCAGAAAGAAAAACAAATTTACTCAAATAACTTTAGAAAATAGAGGAAAAAGGACACATCCCAACTAAGTTTACTGTTAGTATTACCTTTATAACTAAGCTAGACAAATATTTTACAAGAAAACTATAGATTTCACGAATATATGCACAAAAAAAATCTTAGCCAAATATTAGCAGATCAAACTCAACAGTATACAAAAATGATACTACATTATGATCAAGTGGGATTTATTTCAGGAATGCAAAGTTGGCCTAACATTCAAATATTAATATAATTCATCACTGAGTAAGAGTAATTCATAACAGAATAAAAGAGAAAAGTCATATGATCATCTCAATAGATACAAGAAAAATTTTGACAAAATCTAATATTTATGCATGACCAAAAATCTCTTTGCAAACTATGAAAAACCTAAATCTAGCAGCACACTTCCTATTAATCCCACATGCTTATATTTGGGACCAAAGCAAGAAATTCCACCTTTACCAATTCATCATTTACTAGAGGTCCAAACTAGTGGTTAAGGCCAGAAAAATAAATAAAAGTCCTAATATCAGAGAGGAAGCATTAAAATTGCCTTTATTAACTAATGGCATGACTATACATATAAAACATGCTAAGAAGTCCTTAAAAAATCTCCTAGGATTAGAAGTGAATTTAGCAAAGTTATTTAGTTCAATAGACAAAAATTAATTATAGTAGCAATGAAAAATCAGAAAATAAAATAATTATCATTAACAGTATCATTCAGTATATGAAATGCTTAGGAATAAAATGAACAAAATATGAACAAGTATCAAACATTGAAGTCATAAACATTGTTATATATTATGACATATATGTCAATATTCATATATTATGAATGATATTAAGTGAACAGATATACCATGTTTACAGGTTAGATGACTCAATATTGTTAAGATATCAATTCATCCAAAATTGATTTATAGATTTAACACAATTCCAATATTTGCAGGTTAGTTTTGTTCTTTGGGTTTTTTGTTTTTGTTTTGTAGACAAGCTGGTTCCAAAACTTGTATGAAATTTCAAAAGAACAATCACCAAAACAGTTTTGAAAAATAAGAATGAAGTTGAATGAGGGGCACCTGGGTGGCTCAGTGGTTGAGTGTCTGCCTTTGGCTCAGGTCATGATCCTGGGATCCTGGGATCATGTCCCACATCAGACTCCTCACAGGGAGCCTGCTTCTCCCTCTCCCTATGTCTCTGCCTCTCTCTGTCTGTCTCTCATGAATAAATGAACAAATATTTTTTAAAAAGAATGAAGTTGAATGACACAAGGATTACTATAGAGCTATAGTAATTAAAATAGTACAGAATTAGACAGAGAGAGTGCATACATGCAGGGAGAGAAAGAGAGAGAGGGAGGGTGAGAGAGAGAGAATCTTGAGCAGACTCCCCACTGAGCAGAGAGCCTGGCTCAAGACTTGATCCCATGACCCTGAGATCATGACCTGAACCAAAACCAAGAGTTGGACACTTAACCAACTGAGCCACCCAGGTGGCCCTGAAGTAAGTACAAATTTAAACCACACTGAAATTAACACTATATCCAATACATTGGCTAAAATTTAAAAGACTGTCAGTATCAAGTGTTGGTGAGGATGTAGAACAACTGGAATTTACATACTTTGGCTGTGGGAGTGTAAAATGGTACAACTACTTTGGCAAATGGCATGGCCATTTTTCATAAAGCTCAACATCCACCTGCCACATGATGAACAAATGTACTCCTCAATATTTATCCAGAAGAAATGAAAACATAGGTGCACAAAAGAACTTGTCCACAAGTGTTTACAATGGCTGTTTTCATAGTGGTCCAAACTGCAACAACTGAAATGTCCATCCTCTGGTAAATGGATACACAAATTATGGTAAATCCATGTCATGGATCACTGTCTAACAATAAAAGGAATGAGCTACTGATAACCACAAGCTAAACACAAAAGAGGGTATACTGGCATGATTTTATTTATATGGAATTATAGGATAGGCAATCTGTATCAACAGAAAGCACAACAGTGGTTGGCTGGGGCTGAGCATATGTAGGTAGATTGACTGTAAAGGGGCATTGGAGGAACTTTTGGGGATGATAGAAATGTCCCCTATCTTGTTTGTGGTAGATTTAGAGGCCTATCAATAAATAGGTCAAGACTCATTGAGTCTATACTTAGAATGGATGCATTTTTCTGTATGTAAAGCTGACATCAATAAAGTTAATTTTAAAATAAATAAGTAAAACTTGCTCAAAAGGTCCCAGAACCCTCAGACTTGGAAATCACCCACTGCTTGAGTGCTGTAATCTTTGAAATGTCCCTATAAGAGAAGAAGGAACTATGTGTCACATAAATAGCTCATGAACTCTAAACCCTTTCTGCTATTTTTATTTGAGCGTGTAGGGTGGGGGTGGGGGTGCCTTTGAACTCTTTCATAGAGAAAAGAATATACTGCACACCAGCCTTCCCTTTAGGTTCTATTTTCCCAAGATGTGAATTTAGACTTAGGAGAAATACGTATTCCTGAAGTTGTTTTTTAACATTCTTCCCCTACCTCTCCCTGCAACTTAGATTCCAGACAAGGCATTCCAGGAAGATACTTACTTTTAACATTAAAGTACACGAATGTTAATTCTGTTTTGAGACTACAGTGATCTACCTTGACACTAGATTCTGCCAAGATTACCACAATTCCTGGATTTCCAGGTGAGTAGTAAATCAGAAACACCACACTCCCACAAGAATGATCTTGCTTTTTCTCTCATTTGCCTTCGTTGAAAAGAAAATTTCTTATATTTGCTGACAAGGTAAATGCCTTAAAAAGCTTACCTGGGCAATCTTTTGCACAGTTGTACAAACAAAGATTTTCTAAAATTTCCATTTAGCATGCAGTTTAATAAAAAAGTCATGTCTTTGTTGTTGATGCTAGCAGCACACAGAATATCTTCTGGATTTTAAGTCAGAAAAAAAGAGAAAGAGAAAAGAAAAAAAACCACCCAAGTCCATCTTTATGAGCATTGATCTCTTCAAATACCAATTTTATTAAAGATATAGCATAACCATTGCACTTTTCACTTTCCCATTCCAGTAATTCTATTTGTTCTTATGCAATGGCCCATTTCCAGGTTATTACAAGTTTTATACAAACAAAATTTGGCGACATCAACATAATCACCACCTTCAAATCTTTCAGGTACTACTCAAGTTTTTGTAATAATCATTTTCTAACAAAATTAAACATTTAAATATTATGTAGTTATTGAATATAGACTTTGATTCATTCTAATTCAGCTTCTGAGAGTAATTTTCTCACAAGCCTCTCAAATTTAAAAACTCACATTAGCCTCTGCTCTTCCTAATCTTAGACCAGTTTATATTATTCACAAAATGGTAAATTAGCTAAGTGATATTCTGTGCCACTCTTTACAACGAATTATTACAATATTACTGACACAGGTCACAACCATCAGAACTACTGGTTAAACAATTAACAAGTTCTAACTCTTGAAACTCTGAAGTTTGCTTTATTCCAAGGAAGCCTTTTGAAGCTGACTAAATCCAGGTCTTATCCAAGGTATCCATCAGCCACTACTATGGCTCACAAGCAAATATAAATAGGGTGATCCCATAACTAACCATCGGATCTAGCACACTTTTTTTTTTCTAGCACACTTTTTAAAGCAAGTGGTAAGCTATTAATAATCACTCTGGGACAATAGTCATTGTCTCTGGCAAACTGAGATGTGTTATTATCTGCTATAACTGTGGCACAGGTCTGAACTGGACCATGAACTTATCAATTATCATATAAATATCATTCACAATTTCTCAGGAGACTAATAAGCATGGTAGGCAAAAAATCAGGGTTCCCATTTCCATGAATATAAGATGTGTAACTTCACAGGTGACAATTTGGGGAAAACTAGCAAAAGTAGAAGCTCTTATTCTTAGAAATCAAATTTTTTATCACTGGGAGCCAGCAGGGCACTCTGAGCTGGGGCACTATTGCTCACCACTGCAGGCTTCGATTCCAGTGCATCTCTTGCCCCACCCCTGGAACAAAAGATGAAGTGCCAGTTCTCAATGGGCAGGTTGAGCACTTAGTACTCCCAATCCCTAGTGGGGCTGTGTAATGCTCTGCAAACCCGTGACTATGCCACCTGTGCCTTCATGTTCAGAGGAGATTTGGAAACTGGACAGAGCACAAACACAGAGATGGAAAAGAGGAAAAGGAGGCTGAGCAAGAAAATGAGAGTGGAATATCAAAACATTCAGTATCTGAGTAGTAAGAGTTCCAGAATAAGTGAAAGAACAGAGAAGGCAGAATGGGATGGGTAAGGAAGGAAGAGTATTAATAAAACAGTTTAAGTAAATTTGCTAGAACTGAAAAGTTAATCTTCATTTTTTTTAAAGTCACTGCCAGTAAAATGGATAAAAATACACCCACTCAAAACAGATCAGTGTAAAATTTCAGACCACTGGGGAGACAGGACAGGCTACAAGTTCCCCAAGACAGTGTGGGGGAAGAGGAAGAAAGGAGCAGGAAAGGAAAACATTGGAGTTTGGGGCCACAAGCCAGGGAATGTGGCAGCCATCAGAAACTGGAAAAAGCAAGGACTGGACTCTTCTCTTAGACCTTCTTCTGATCCTTGACTGCAGCCCAGTGATACTGACTTTGGATTTTTAGCCTCCAGAACTGGGGGAAAATAAACCTCCATAGTTTGAAGCCACCCAGTTTGTGATAATTTGTTACAGCAGCCACAGGAGTCCAATACAGCAGATTGCCCCAGATACAGAGCACACCTAGGCCGTTCTGGAGCAAGCTGAAGACTCCAGGAGAGATTTCTCTAAAAGACAAAATTGGTGGGAGACTTAATGCATCTATTTGCCTTAAGCAGAGAATTAGACCACTACTTTGGGCATTGAATTAGTTGTAGGTAGAAAGACAAAACCAAGCTAGTTTTAAAAAAAAAAAAAAGAAAGAAAAAGAAAAAAAACAATATTTAATCCTCGGGAAAAACAGAATTATTTAAGTAAAGGGGAAAAAAAATGCAAACTACGTGGCTCACCTCTAAGTAGCATTTATATAGTCCTAATAATATAAATTTTTCTGTTACTCTTTTAGGAAGCAGAAGAGAATTTTTGTGGCAATGACTGCCCCAAATTTTCATTGTACAAAATGAGAAATTAATAGAAATGTCTAAAGAAAAACCAAGTTAAGGGGCAGCCCGGGTGGCTCAGCGGTTTAGCGCCGCCTTCCTCCCAGGGCGTGATCTTGGAGTCCTGGGATGAGTCCCACATCAGCCTCCCTGCATGGAGCCTGCTCCTCCCTCTGCCTGTGTCTCTGCCTCTCTCTCTCTCTCATTCTCAAAAATAAATAAAATCTTAAAAAGAAAAACCAAGTTAGGAATATAGACATACTTAGAAATGTAGAAAGAAAAGAACGAAATAGTAAGTTTCAAAAGTCAAAAGCAGTGGCTTCTAGGGAGGAGTAAATGTAGGAAGATGTAGGAAAGTCAATACTGCTGCTTCTCCTGAGGCTCTGTAGAAAACATTTTATGTATGTATAGACACATATAATTTTGGTAAAAATGAAAATGAAAAATCAAAAACCAGAAAAATGATGAAGACGAAAGAGTTGGTCATATCCTAGGACTCATAGAATGCAAAATAGATGAAAATTCTAAAACAAATTTCATAGCCTCGTGCAAATAGGAATATGTGGCTGAGCATAACATTTTCAGTGACTGTATCATATAGGATTTAAAAGGTACTGAATTTTGAACATCTTGCAAGTGCTCTGGAAAACTACTTGAAGGCACATGGATAGTGCACAAAACATTGCAGATCAGGCCTCCATTCAACTATAATAGAAAAGAGCAACTGGGCCCCATTAGTCATCTATTGACTTCTCCTCTGTTGATGATTCTGGATCTTTTGCTTTCTTCTCAATCCCCTTAAACATAATCGTTCCAGTGCTTTCTATGTCAGCAAGTTGTAACCACTAAAAAACCATCAACTCAGTCTGTGTATATATTTTTGTTTACTTGCGAGTATGCTTCCAGGACCACTCTTGGTGCCAGGAATTGTATTGGTGTCTAGTTAGGGAAATATAAAACTGAATTTCAAACAAAGTGGATTTAATTCAGAAAACTGGTTGCACAATTGTTGGAAAGCTGAAAGATCACAAAAGGTATGTTGAGGACATGCGGAATATTAAGAACAGTCAACCCTGAGGGTGCTTGGAGAACAAAAAGAAAGTTGTAAGGTTCTCAGCACTGAAACCTTAGCAAGTAGCTAATATTCAAGGAAGGTTCTCTTATTTCAGGCTCCCTGTTAATCCCTGAACACGATTATCTCAGTTTTCCTCAGACAACTGCTTGCAGAGGTTAGTCATCATCCTCATTTTACAGATAAGAAAACTAAGGCCAAAGACAGTTAAAAACTAAATCCAAGTGCACACGGGTGGTTAGGATAGGGTCTACCTGAATCCATGCCATGGCCACCCACCACGCCCAGCTGAGTGCCTGGGATGGGGAGGTACGAGGTCAATGCTGACTTCTATTATACAGAGCAGAAATGCCAGAGACATAAGCACCTTTGCTGTGACTTCCCTGCTGTGAAAAGAGTGCTAAATCAAACATGTTCTCTGGCTTGAGAACACTCTCTGTCCTACATTATTTGTGCTATTTCCTTGCTTCTCTGTTCTCACTGTAATCTGTGGATTAGAAGTTGGAGATCAGTGCACACAATGGGAAAACAGAGCTCTGAACACCCTGTGTGAGATTGAGAGAGAAGAAATACAGAATCCAAGAAAAAGAGATTAAAATTTGTTTGTAGGGTAATATTTAACCTCACGGAATCAAGATATTAATTGAAACTGACATATGCAAACAAAGTCAAGGTTTGAAAGCTGGCTCACTGCTCTTTTCTTTCTGATTTGATTTGGTTTAAGAATAAGCTGATGGGTGTGGCTTAAAGACCCCAGATGCTCTGAGAGGAACAGGTTGTTGCTCAAGCAAAGTACCTGTGTAAGATATCAGCTTTATGTACTCAAGCAGAAAACAGTCTATAGAAGTCACCAGTCTCCTGGCCTGAAAAGAAAACGGAACCATGAGTACAGCAGGAAAAGTAAGCAAATTCTTTTTTTTTTTTTACTTTGGAAATACATTCTTAAATAATACAAAAAGAGGTATAGGATTAATGGATAATTTAAAATTCACATCTAAGTTAGAAACAATATCTACTGAAATACAACACAGATTATGTGCTTCAATATGCAATTATACTAAACTACAATGAAAAATAGGCTATTCCTCTGTTAAGAATATTTTATAGACTGTGACAGCACTGGGATATATTTCTGATAGATTATTTTGAAGTATAAATTATAATACATTTATACTTGATGAGTTCCACAATACTTTTTCTTAAAAAATTTAGCTCTTCATCCAGCTGAGTTTCCTGTCTAGATTTAACATTAGAGGTTAAGCAATGGCAATTTAATGTTTACTATAATATATGATGTAACTTGAGAGGTCATGCAAGAAACTAGAAGTGCCTTCATGAAATAATACAAAACACCTGTTTGTGCACTCTCAGCATGTTCATTTAAAAGGAAAAAATAATTTTCAAATTGTCTTGTTAATAATTGGTTTATGCAAAGCTTCTGTAAAAAACAAAGGAGTTTTTTCCTGTTGAATTGGGTGATCTTTAAATTTAATTTCTATTTCTTAAAAAAAGGCTATTCCTAAATATCTTTATCAAGAATGAATAGCACCTGTATCTAATAGTCTTTACTTCCTATATTAATGTGCAGTAGTTATGATCAATCATGAATAATTTGCAAACATAAAATTCTATGTTTTTAATCAAGAAGTTATCTTTTTTTAATATTTTTTTAATTTATATATATATATATGATAGTCACACAGAGAGAGAGAGAGAGGCAGAGACATAGGCAGAGGGAGAAGCAGGCTCCATGCACCGGGAGCCCGACGTGGGATTCGATCCCGGGTCTCCAGGATCGCGCCCTGGGCCAAAGGCAGGCACCAAACCGCTGCACCACCCAGGGATCCCAAGAAGTTATCTTTATATTAAGAAATCATAATTTAAATGTGTTATCTTTTTGGAACATGGGAAAGTTATGTCTGACAAAAGTTCTATAAGAGGAATTTGATTCAGAGGGCTTTATCCTTTGAAGCCTACTATGAAATCTCTTACAAAAGGCATATTGATTTCAAAGCATTAGAATCATCCAAGGTTAAGCAAACCAACATCAACATGCAAATTCTGAATTTAAAGGGTCTTATTGTGCCATAATCCATAGAAATCCTATGGAATAATATCTTTTCCATTTTAAAAAAAATAATAATAACAGTGATACAGTCAGAATCCCTTATTAGCAATGGAAACGTCGATAACTGACTCTAAGTCTTCCATGGATTCATGTTTATTTGTTTAATATGCTCTCAGGGGCAAAGAAATGCATGTGGTCCTTCAATATAAGCAATTCATGTTGTTTAACTGCTCAATTATAAAAGCCTGTGCAACTGTTTCTAGTACATGTATTAGGTTAGGAGTGGATCACACAATATACTATCTTGCTATAACTTAACGATTCTGAGGTTTCTGCACACACTGTGACACAACACTACTAATCAGCAGGATTGCTTGGAAATTGCACGGGTTGCCAACTACCAGTTTTCTCATTCCAATTCTCTTTATTTTCACTCATTACTAGTTAGCCTTTACAATGGCATTACATTTCAATGTAATGAAGAACAGTTAGGAAATGAAGAACAGTTAGGAAAAAGGAAAATTAAAAATGCCAAAACTCAGCTTAAAAGAAGAAGGTCTGAAAGTGTAAGCCAAATATATTTAAGAAAACAGTCCACCCCCTTCGATGCAACATCAATCACTTTTTGCTTTGTGATAACACCATTTATGTTTGCCCTCCTGCATTATATTCCCTCAGAAGCTAAGTGGCAATAATGATATCTATTTTATAAGGTGGTGGTGAGAATTTAATAAATTAATGCTGTTAAGCACTTAGAATAGTGCCTGGATATACAGAAATAATTCAATAAATCTTAGTCACTGCCATTATTGTTGATGTTATTATTATTTAATCTTTGTTAATCTTTCATTACCATAAGGTAGTAAAAAAAATTAAGTTGGACAATTTTTTTCTTAAATTGGATTGATCTTATTCTCTGGACAGTCAGCTTTGTGACTTTGAGAAAATTACTCAGTCAATTACAATCAAGCCTCAGTCTTCTTCTGTAAAATAAAACCAGTAATTCAATAATACTGACCTGGTAGCATCATTCTGAGGTTTAAAGATCAAGCATGTAATTTGCCGAAGAATAGAACCCTATAATTAGGACCTATCTACCATTAGTGTATTATTTCCAAGAATTTTCACATTTTTGTGGGATTGACCATAGCAAAAACCTTGCAAAGTAGGAGGATTTGACATAAATAATGAAAATAAACTGTCAAAAGGCTAAATCTCTATTGGAAAATTTTTATCATATTTGCAATTATGTTAACTCTTTCTAGGAAAAACCTCCCTTAACTGTACAAGCTTTGCAACAAGGAAGACAAGTTTTATTATTGCATTCGTGAGCACTAAAAACGTTTTCAACTTTTATTTTTAAGAACCTCCGGGGGTAAGCTAGCCAGAAATTCAAGCACATCTTTCTCGCATTTTTCAATATATACATGGATCTGTGGGTGTGTGTGAGCAGGTGTATACGGCTGTAACCTCTGCAGTTTGTGTTGCAAATCTAATCTAGAAGGAATTTCTGCACATAAATTAGATGACAAAACAGCGCTACCACAGCTGTCAAGTGAGTGATGCAAACAAGTAGCACACGTAAGCAGTAGGCAAGACAAAGTCAAAGGAAGAGAACAGGCAACTAGAGAAAGAGAAGGCAGCCTAAGCAAATGTGCAAAGGTAATCATAAAGTCAGATAGTTTGGGCTTCAGCAGAGACTTGAGCAAAAGGGCAACAGATTTGGCGAAGAGCACTACATCTGTCGGCAATCGGCGAAATCACATCGATTTCGAACTTCATGCACCAGCCAACAGTTGTGGGTTAACAACCCATTTAAGGAGAAGATTAAGAAATATGGGGCAGCCCCAGTGGCTCAGCGGTTTAGCGCCACCTTCAGCCCAGGGTGTGATCCTGGAGACCTGGGATCGAGTCCCACGTCGGGCTCCCTGCATGGAGCCTGCTTCTCCCTCTGTGCCCCCCAACCCTCTCTCATGAATAGTAAAATCTTAAAAAAAAAAGAAAGAAAAGAAATATCAGGAAGGGTCACGTGGGTGCTCAGTGGTTGAGCATCTACCTTTGGCTGAGGGTATGATCTCAGGGGTCTGGGATTGAGTCCCGCAGAGTACCACATTGGGCTCTCCGCGGGGAGCTTCTCCCTCTGCCTATGTCTCTGTGTCTCACATGAATAAATAAATAAAACCTTTAAATATATATATCAGGAAGAAACAACGCTTGGAGTAAAAAATCATAAAGGTGGCCTCAAAGAATATATTCCATTTTATCTCAATGTCTCATTATAGTTAATTCTGTTTCTCTTACGTTATTGCTTTGCCTGTTTTTTTAAAAAGGTATTTTTATTCTCTTTGTAAGTCAGAGGTTCTTCATTTCTATAGAACCCTGTTAGGTTCCAGACATGGGGCTAGATGTTGCACATAAAAAAATAAAAGTCACCATCCCTGACTTTAAAACTGGTATCATCTTTCTCTTCAATTTCCAGGTAATCAAATGCAAAGCAGCTGTGCTATGGGAGTTAAAGAAACCCTTTTCCATTGAAGAGGTGGAGGTCGCACCCCCTAAGGCCCATGAAGTTCGTATTAAGGTGAAACATTTTTCCATTTCTATTTAGTTTTAGGTTTAAAAAATTCAGAAAATAGTAGAAATGAAAATAAGCAAAAATCCATTTAAGAGGAACTTTTTATATGGTGATCCAAATAGTGGGATTATATTCATTGTCAAGGAGAGATATAAATACAAATCATTACATTTTTAAAAAGGAACCAGAGTATATATGGTATAATCCTAATAAAATAAAAAAGAACTTAAGTGTTTGTACAGGGAAAAAATTCAAAGGGATATTCATCAAGATCTGAAAATCAACTAGCATTAGATGATAGAACGTGTGATAATTTTCTTAGTTCTGATCTGAATTTCTACTTCTATAAAAAAAAGGACACAATAAGACTTAAGTATTTCAGAAACAGTTATTTCACAGACTATTCCAAATTGTTTGATGAGGAACAGGAAAGGTTCCTAATCTTTTTCTAAATCTAATCATCCTCGCTTTACTGTGTAGATGGTGGCCTCAGGAATCTGTCGCTCTGATGATCACGTGGTTACTGGAGCGCTTGTTGTGCCTCTCCCCATAATCTTAGGCCATGAGGCCGCCGGCATTGTGGAAAGCATTGGAGAAGGAGTGACTACAGTAAAACCAGGTACAGAATTGATACTTAGGGAATCTGCCTCAGTTCAGAACCCCAAGATCTTCTAGCCTGGAAAGACCTTGCAGAAGGTCTTCCTCCTTTCTTCCCTCCCTGCTGGACTCAGACATGTATGCATTCATGCAGTCATAAATTCTCTCCTTTAGCAAGTGCCTACTGATTATCTACCAGACGCCAGGCACCAGGTTAGATCCTGGAGACATGTAAGGATTGAGAAATGCAGAGCCTGCCAAAGTTCATAAACAAATAATTTCTATTTCCAATTTCCTGAGTACTATCTTCATCAGGTCCAAGGAGACAAAATAAGAAAAATTAAGTTTATGTCCTGAGCCTCCAAATCGGGGTATGGAAACTGTTCTGTGCTGATTTAAGAATTTGTTTTATACCCTCCAGGTGACAAAGTCATTCCACTCTTTACTCCCCAGTGTGGAAAATGCAATGTTTGTAAACACCCGCAAGGCAACCTCTGTGTGAAAAATGAGTAAGTTTCTGATACTCTCCTCATACAGCCAATGGTTTTGCACATGATCTATGTTCCTGTCTCATGCCCTGTGTGTCTCTCTGTGTTATACTGGTCAGTCTGAGCAAACCTCGGGGGACCTTGCAAGATGGTACTATCAGGTTCACCTGCAGAGGGAAGCCCATCTACCATTTCCTTGGCATCAGCACCTTCTCCCAGTATACGGTGGTGGATGAGTTTTCAGTGGCCAAGATCGATGCAGCCTCACCACTGGAGAAAGTCTGTCTCATTGGCTGTGGTTTTTCTACTGGTTATGGGTCTGCAGTCAACGTTGCCAAGGTAGGAATGGCGATGAATGACAAAACTGGTTACCTTCGGACTGTCAGGAACTGAAAGGAGAGCAATTTCTCACAATAATCAGAGATCATTCTTCATAGATTTATTGGTAGCTTTCCCCCATTACCACAATAACACTGAAAAGCTCTACAAAATTTAGAGTATCAGTTATGAGTGGAAAATGGCCTCAGAAGGGATTTAAGAGCATATCCTAGAAAATTTATCTGTTTATCGTGGATGAAAAAGTGACTAATGCTTAGTTAAGAAAAAGTAAAGATATAATTTTCAACAATTATTTTCTATATTTGTTCTTTATGTGACTACTAAATTTTAGAGCTAGGAGTTCATTTAGTAATTGTACTGTTAGCACCAACATGCATCAGGTATCGTAGGTTCAGCTAGCTTTTGAGGCAACAAAAGTAACTGAAATGAAGGGACCACCTCTGAGGAGCACCTAGTCATGGATCCTCTACTCCCAAAACTAGGATCAAAAGTAGATTCAAAGCCATATCTGATACACCTCCAAACCAAAAGTCACCAACCCACCCACTCTGTGGATCCCATTAAGAGAAGTAATTACGCTTCAATGATGCATTTTGCATCTATTCCAATCATTAGGGGATTTCACTGATACATCTCATCTCCTGCCATGAACACACACACACACACACACACACATACACACGAGGCAGTAGATTTTTAAAGAGAAGTTCTTTAAAGGCCTCTCTTCCCAAAATACTGGAAATCTAGCAATATCCATTCATTTTATGAAATGGAGTCCAAGAGACATAAAGCTACTGCCCAAAATCTCACAGCTGGTTCGTATGGGAGCTACAACTAGCCTATTTCTCAAACTCCTGCTGAATCTTAAACCATGATACATAATTATCTTCACCTTTAAATCACAATCACAGGTCTCAAATTTTTCTAAGTAAGGTCAAAAGTGTTATTATATCCCATAGAATGATCACTTGGGACAGGAGAAATATTTTTCCCACACTGACTGCAGACTATAGCAGTCTAGTTTACTAAACCCTCCCTAGCCAGTTTAAGCAATTGAGAGCACGTGTTTCCAAATTTTCTGTGGCTCTAGCACTAAGTTCCTTGTGAAATTACACCATCTGTTTGAGAAGATGGTCTAATTCAGTCTACATAGAGCAGAAGCTGAGGATACTCATAATAATTAATCTCAACCATTTTGAAATACAGACGCAATTTTTCATTGCACTATTGTTTATTAGTATATTCTTAAAAGCAAGGGTAACAACACACTAAGATCACAGAGGTCTCAAGCTGTATTATCTTAATTATCTGTTAAATTTCCCCTGTTCTTAGACTCTCCTCTAAGCTAAGGATAACTTTTCTATTTCACAGCTAATTTCTGGTCTCGTGATACCAGTCATGATACTGAAAGTAATGAATGAAAGAGTTAATTGTTGAGGGTTTGGATTATTTTTCAGTATCCCAGAATCATCTTTTCCACTTATTATTTCATTTCCCAAAACTTGCATTTCTGTGTGTGAAATACTAAAACTGACTGTCAATGGATTTGAGCTACTAGATTTTTTTGCAAGATGGGAGTTACTAGAATTTAGAGCTTAAAGATCACCTAATCCACTGGCTTCCAGCCTGGGCTTCCCATTGGAGTCACCTGGGAACTAGATCGCACCTGCAGAGATTCTGATGGAATTGGCTATGAGCTGTGACCTGGACATTGAGATGTTTTAAAGCTCCTCAGGTGAGTCTAATGTTCAGCAGAGTTTGAGAACCCCTCATCTAGTTCATCCCCTTAGTTTAAACAACTAAAGCCAAAAGAGATTTGACAGAAGGTTGGACGTAAGAGTATGAATAGCTCCTCATAACGGACAAGGCATGGCACTTTATGCAACTTAGGCACTTCTAGTAATCATTATTTAACCCCTTTTTGCATTTTCTGAAAACACAGGTCACCCCAGGCTCCACCTGTGCCGTGTTTGGCCTTGGAGGAGTCGGCCTGTCTGTTATCATGGGCTGTAAAGCAGCCGGAGCAGCCAGGATTATTGGGGTGGACATCAACAAAGACAAGTTTGCAAAGGCCAAAGAGGTGGGTGCCACTGAGTGCATTAGCCCTCAGGACTACAAGGAACCAATCCAGGAGGTGCTGAAGGAAATAAGTGGTGGCAGTGTGGATTTTTCATTTGAAGTCATTGGGCGGCTTGACACTATGGTATGTAATATGAAATGCCCTGAGATATATGCTTCTACATTCCAGAGTGTACTTTTAGGCAGCAGAATATAAATATTGTATATAAATAATATTTTTAAAACTATGAATGGTGATTTTCCATCTCTTGTTGGTTACCTAGGATATTCAGTTTATTACTATAAGAAATCTTTAATTCTACCAGCTAAGCAAATCTGCCTCAAGTAATATTTCCCCTTTAGAGAAGAGGGTCTTTTTTTAATTAAGCCATTATAAATTTACTTTGTTAATTTTTAGTAAGAGAATTCAAGCTCAAATAAATATAGACAATACAAATTCTGTTTTCAAATTAGCAAGTTTGATATTTTCCCCCACACTCTTAATAAAGTGGTTTGAAAATTTTTTATATTTTAATAAATTTGGGTTTTTTTTAATATATCATACTTTGGCCAGAAGGAATAATGGCCAATTTTAGACCAGCATCATTTTATTAACAAAAATATTGTATTTTACCATTTACCACACTGCCTCATTTTGCCACAACATACAGCACAGTGCCTGGCACATAGTAAGCACCCAATATCTATGTGTTGGGCTGAATACTTTAGAAAGTCAACAAACTTTTCCACCAAAAAAATTTTAAGAGATACATATCTCATAGGACTGTTTATAAATTATGAGCTAATGTATATAAATGTATACTTAGCACGAGCCACCTGTCAGATAGTAAACTCAATAGATATTAACTAGAGTTATTGATATGCAGTACTAGTTCTGATATCTTTCAGTATTTACATCATCTTTGGAACATATATAACATTACTTTCAAATAATTATTAGTATCATCAACTGCAATGAGGAACACATCTCCAGTTATATTCTACCTAATCAGGATTTTCTAGAATCCTACTGAAAAAGTCCCCACAAACCAACCTTTTGAGGTTCTCCAGTAAGTCTCAGCAGTATTGGTAATAGGGAGCACCACCCTACAAGTAAAGCTCTTTGTGGCCTTGACTTGGGACAATATGCCAACTTCAGATGGTTCCAAGAGAATTCAACTTTATCCAAGTGGTAGCATTTCTGCTATGCCCTTTTTCTCCTGTTTTCCCTTGATTTTCTTCTGTGAAATTGGATTGTTACTTCACCTGAAGATACCAAATATCCAACAGCCACATGTTCTAAGGTTACCTGGTCTTCTATACATCATACTCCAAAATCAAACGATTAATCATTATATATTGCGGGGGTGGGGGGCAGGTCCTCAATAATTCTCTTACTATGGAACATGTTTAAAAACTTGACTGGAAGGGGAAGCCTTTCTTTTGAAGTTCCAGGAGACCATCAAGTGGACAAGAGACCAATTTTGATGATATAAATGACCTTATCATCTTGTCTGCCAACAAAACACATGGCTCAAAGTACTGGGTTCAAAATAGGTACTTGATAAATAAAGGAAAAATGACTTAATCAAACTCACTGACTGCCTAAGAGCCATGTGATGACAAAACACTACTTTTATTTGAGGAATCAGACTTTATATAGATATGTTTGTAATGATGTTCACCTCTATTATTTTATAAGGAAAAATTAAACATATACAATTTATTCATCTGTTTTTACTGAAAAAAGTATTTTCTAGGTATTTCCTAAAATCACCTACACACAATGCGGAATGAAGAAGCAAAAAACGTAATCTCTTCCCACACATTCATGATCTAGCTAAATCAGTATTACGTGATACTGTGCATCATTGACGAGACTATCAGAAAATTCACTTTAATAATGCTATTAATCTTATTCTAGGTGGCTGCCTTGTCCTGCTGTCAAGAGTCATATGGTGTAAGCGTTATTGTAGGAGTACCTCCTAATTCACAAAGTCTCTCTATGAACCCCATGTTGCTATTGACTGGACGTAGCTGGAAAGGAGCAATTTTTGGTGGTAGGTAGTTAGGCTTGATGACTGAATTCTTATTATTAACCTCAGGAGTTCTCTCCTTTTATAAGTGACAAAGTCAGGTTTTAAAAAGCAACCAAGTTAAAAGGAAATTAAAAAATCCCTTTGTAGTTATAGGCTCCAAATAAACTAAATATGGATCTGGCACACAGAAGCTCCCAAAACACACTTTTTGATTTTCCCAAAAACTAACTAGAATATTTCAGTACCCTTCTTTTATATCCATGACTGCACAAGGCACTAAAATACCTCACAGGACCCAGGAAATCTATAGCAGTCATTTATGTGTGCTTTCATCACCTAAATTTAGGCAATTGCTAAGTTTTCTCCTTGGCTTTGGGAATAACCACCCATAGTATAACTTCTCTGAGAGCTAATAATTAAGGACCCTGGTTTATATAGGTGAATTTTTAAAAAGTCTAACCAAAGGCAAAAGGATATTGCAACACTATCTCTTATTAACCTCAGTAGTAGTAGTCTGTGGGATGTAGTACTTTCTATAAACTCATTTTAATTCTGCTTGGAAAGTCTCCTCTCCAATTCCCCCCTTACCCATGGCTGAATCTTACAATGATGTCACTTTCTTTTCAGGCTTTAAGAGTAAAGATTCTGTCCCCAAACTTGTGGCTGATTTTATGGCTAAGAAGTTTCCGCTGGAGTCATTAATAACCCACGTTTTACCTTTTGAAAAAATAAATGAAGGATTTGACCTGCTTCGCTCTGGAAAGAGGTAGATATTAATTTTTTATGGTAAGGATTGGCCAATAGAGAAAAATGGTGGAAGAATGAAAACAAAATAAAAACACCAGAGTGCCTTCTTTCTCCATTATTAGTTCAGTCTTTGGATGTAGAACATTAAGATCACGTTGTGACAAACTAAAACAGTAGTTTTGCTTTGCACTTCCTGTTCTACTGAAGCCAAATTATCTTGGTTGCAATGAATCTGAATAATCAGAGCCACTTAGCTTTATTTACAAGAGAACAGTCACCATTGCAAGGAAAAAGAATCAGAGCCACACAGTCTTAATTAGAACCTGGAGTCACTGCAGCCCTGCCTGGCCACCTAAAAAGGTTGACTATTAATGGCTGTGAATTTAAATTATATAAGAACTTACTCATTATGGAAGAAGGTGGAGCTACCTTGAGATTTTTTTTTTCTATACAGATAACATTAATTTTTTAAAATTTATTTATTTGTGAAAGAGAGAGTGCAAGCACATGAGTGGGGGGAGGGGCAGAGAGACCTGTTCAAGCAGAATCCCACTGAGTGCAGAGCCCCACGTGGGGCTCCATCTTACCACCCATGAGATAATGACCTAAGTCCAAACCAACAGTTGGACACTTAAACCTGAGCCACCCAGGCACCCCCAAATATCACTAATTTTCTAATTAAAAATGCTATTGTTATTTATTTTTCCCATTTACAAAGACTTTTCACAAATAAAAATTATAGGCATACCTTAGAGATATTGTAGGTTCAGTTCCAGACCACTGCAATAAAGCAAATATTGCAGTAAAGGGAGTCAAAGGAAGTTTTGCTTTCCTAGTGGATATAAGAGTTATTTTTATACTATATTGTAATCTAGTAAGTGTACAATTGTGTTATATCTAAAAACATATACATACCTTAATGAAAAAATATTGTGTTGCTAAAAAATGTTAACCCATCATCTGCATTTTCATTCATCAGAAATCTTTTTGCTGGTGGAGAGTCTTGCCTCAGCGTTGCTGGCTGCTGACTGATCAGGGTGGAGGTTGCTGAAGTTTGGGGTGACTGGGGCAATTTCTTAAAATAAGGCAGTAATGAAGTCTGTGACATCAATTGATTCTTCCTTTCACTAGAACACTTTAGAGACCACTGTAGTGTTATTAATTGACCTAATTTCAATATTGGTGTGTCTCAAGCAACAGAGAGGCCCAGGAAAGACAGAGAGAGACAGAGGAATGGCTGGTGGCAATCAGAATACATGGATTATTTATGGATTAAGTTCATTGTCTTGTATGAGTGCATTCGTGGTAGCCCCAAACCAATTATATAATAACATCAAAGATCACTGATCACAGACCACCGTAACAAATATAACAACAATGAAAAGGTTTGAAATGTAAGAATTACCAAAATGTGACACAGAGACAGGAACTGAGCAAAAGCTGTTGGAAAAATAGTACCGGCAGACTTGCTCAGCACAGGGTTGCCACAGACTTTCAATCTGTAAAAAACGCAGTGTCTGCAAGGAGCAACAGAATGAGGTATGCCTGTATGGTAAAGGGGAATGCTCTTTTAAACACTGAAGTCTTACATTTTCTTTGAAGATTAGGAAAATAAGCCAATTCTATTTCCTACCTGTAACATTTAAGTATAATCAGCACCTAAAAAAGAGAATTTTGTCATCCACATTTACACATGAGGCACAAGTTGTAATAGGCAGTTTGAGCTAACTCCCACCGTCTAGTTGCATCGCCCATGCTTTTTCTACTATCTCACACCTCTCATGAGACTTTCAACTGTAAACAGAATTTCTTAACCACTCTCACACATTACATATTATACTGGGCAGCCTGACAAATCTTATTGAGAAAGGAGAGCACCAGATTACACCCTTTCTGGAAAGCAATTTGGGTCAGAAACCTTTAAAAGGGGTGCCTGGGTGGCTCAGTGGTTTGGCGCCTGCCTTTGGCCCGGGGCGTGATCCTGGAGACCCGGGATCGAGTCCCACGTCGGGCTCCTTGAGGTGAGCCTGCTTCTCCCTCTGCCTGTGTCTCTGCCTCTCTCTCTCTCTATGTCTCTCATGAATAAGTAAATAAAATCTTAAAAAAAAAAAAAAAAAACCTTTAAAAAAGCTTAGCTCCTTTGTCCCAGCAATTCCATTTCTAGGAAGCTATTCTACAGAAATAATCAGAGATGCAAATACACATTTATTTAAGCACCTCATCTGTTGTCTATGATATCAAAACTTGGAAACACACTAAAAGTCCAACATTAAAGGGGTGGTTACATAAATTCCAACCATGTACTAGAAAGTAATAAAGCCATTAAAAAGAAGTTACTTCATTAAATTAAGAAATTCTCAAATTGTAATTTGAGGCCACAGGATTAGGAATACAAATTTATAAATATAATATGACCACAAGTTTTCAATATAAGCAGTAAAAAACTGACATATGTCTAGAAAAAAATGATCAAAATTCAAGAAAATATTAACACTATTTCTAGGCATGATATTACAAGTGATTTTTACTTTCTTCTTCACCTACTATCTTTCAGTTTCCAAAATTATATATATTTCCCCTATTAACTATAAGAATATATATATATATATAATTTTTTAAGGCACAAAGACCATCTTTTTCTAAAAGTATATATCCATCAGAAGATAGTTTTTAGGAAGGACAGTAGTTCCAATGTAAATATTATATTTCTGATCTCCACAAGAATGAAATATCTGAATACAAATCAGTTTTATTATCTATTTCGAAGAATCCTTCAACATTTCTTTATCAAAGCTCTAGTAAACCTTCAAGATGGTCTTTATTACATTATGGTGCCTTCAGGCAAGTTTCTATCATTTTGTCATTTGTGCAACTTTATATTTAGGTTTATATCTCAACATCCCACACAAGATATGTGACTTAGAAAAGTTATAAATCTCTCTCTCAGTATTTTTAATCTCTAAAATGGAAATATTAGGACCTGCTTCATAGCATGGTTGTTTTAGGTGAGGTTTAAATGATAAAATGTACAAAAAGCATCTACAAAGTATGTGACAAATAGCAAGAATTTATTACATGTCATTACCCACTGTTGTTTTGTATTATTATGCCAGATATACCTGCTCTCAAAAGTGATTTTTTTTAGGATGTTAATATACAATGAAGCCTAAATGACAGTCATATTCAGGATGTTATTGAGCTTAACACTGAAGAAAACCCAAGAAAGAACCAGCAATAAAGGACCCACCCTACTACCTTACTTGTATGTGTAGGGATCGGAATGAAGTATTAGGAACCACAGACAGCTTTTCACTGAGACACATTCGAATGCTCCTTGGACTCTCAACATGGAAGAGTGTGGGTTATCTGAACATTAAAACAATTAATAATCTTTTATTTCCTTTTACAGCATTCGTACCGTCCTAACCTTCTGAGACCTTACAAATGCCTTCACTAGCAGTAGTCTTTTGGCTCCAGCACCTCCTGGAAAAGTGAACCAAACATCATTAATTCTGTTCTTCAGAAATGCAATCAATTAATCATACATGGGTGCTTTCCAAAAGAAACAAAAACTGATGTGAAATCCTTTTTTTAAGCCAATGTTGAAAATTCAAGTGAGAGCTAAATGCACCGTTAGCTGCAGAGTTGAGTCCAGAAAACTTTCTTTCTTAATCATTCTTCTCATGTTGATTTATGGCATCTTTCTCATTGAGGGAAAAGTCTGTATTTCCTTGACTTCTTGCACTTTTTGTACCCTTGCCACCCTTAGTCACTGAAACCCAGGGGAGGAGGTCCCCATTATACTTGCCCGCCAACATACACATGATGAGCTACTGCACTTGAACTCTACTATGTCTATTTCCACTGTCTGTATTTTTCTTTATATGAAATGTACCAAAGCCCAAGGGGAAGCTATTGTCTGAGAAAGGATACACTTAGATTTACAAGTAGAGAAGATCTAGAACTTCTATATACAGGGAATTTCATTTTTAAAAAAAATTGAAGTGTAGCTGACACACAATCTTATATTAGTTTCAGATGTACGACATAGTGATTCAACATTTATGGAATTATGAAGTGATAATCACGATAAATCTACCATCTGTCACCATTCACAGTTATTACCATATTATTAACTATATTTTTAAGTGCAAGAAATTTTTTAGGGAAATGTCACATCTTTATATGACAGAGGGAAGTACACTTACTGCTTTTTTTCATACTGTTTGCAGTGAATATATTCTTTTAAACAGAAGTAGTTTCATGCTACATGTGATAAATATGAGATTCAGATATTAAGTGTGAAAACTGAACTATTCCTGGAACCATATTCAAAAATCTGTAATTTTTTGTGCTTTATTGGCTAAATATTTAGTTAATTATTATAATTAATTGAAAATTAATTATTATAATTAATGAAAACTAAATATTTAGTTAATTATTATAATTAATTGAAAATTGAGTCATAAAATAATTAAAAAATAATATGGTGACTTGAAGTGTAGGGATTGTACTAAAGTAACTGTGCACACAATATGTAAATGGGTAACTAAGAAATGGACAAACATCCAAAACAATATATTTTCTGAGGAAACATATATGCATATACAGATGTGCATTTTTAATCTAGAACTTCTCTATTAACTACCATGTCTTAAATCTATAATCCTGAAATTAATTTAATTTTTTGAATAAATAAGAGCATATGGTACTCATTTGCTCATGCTTTCCCACTCTCAAGGGAAGATTTGCATTTTAAGCTTCATCTCTAAATGTACATAAAAGGCTTATTTCTTTAAGGGATTTTGTCTCTCTCCAAAAGTGTTGTTTCTGTGTCTACAATTTGTTGATATTGTGGAAAGGACTTTGGACTTAGAGCAAGTGGCTAATGATCTATCACTTAATGGTGACCTTCAGGAAGAGTTACTCAACTTCTCTGAGCCCACTTCATCCTTTGTTTTAAAGAATTACTCTAAACACAGGACCACAAAAACTTTTTGTTGTTGTTTTAAAATGTAAAAGATTAATTTAGTGCCTTGGGCACACTTTTGATTGTAGAGGATATATGGCGTCAGCACTGACAGATCATACAGATACAAAGAATTCTAGCTATGACATATTAAAGGTTCGTGCCAGTTCTGCAGAACAGCCTTTTGAAAGATACTGCAGGGGCCTCAGAGCAGCATGCTTCAGAAGGAGGTTCTCCATAGGTTGAAATGCCAAAAACCTAAAACCTATATGCTGACTCACATAATTTGGTCCATCGTAACTGAGCCTTTACTATTAAAACCAATGATTCAGTATTACACATGTACTTTGCCCAGCAGTGCCACACTCTCACCAGGTGATTCTGGGTTACCTGCAGACCAAGGCAGAGAAGACAATACCTGTCAACACCCCTATCTGACAGATGGTTCACAGTCTCAGACCAACCCTACAGTCACAATGATAGTGAAAGGAGAAAAGGGGGATTGCCTTTTCACCAATGTAGAAATGGGGAGGGGAAAGTAGATGGCAACCAAAATGTGAATCAGTGTGATACAATGATGCCTGTGTCAGCTGGGCTTTTGCTGAACAAACCAGCAACTCTTAACAATCAGCACCACTTCGCCTGGACACCCCTGAGGTCTTAGTCCTGTCCAGTAGTCAGCCTGTCCATTGTACTTCTGTGTGCCTGCCCCCTACTGTCTGTGTGAGGTACATCTGATATATTCATTCCCATGAAATAAATTGCTAGCAAACTAACTTTTTAACTACTGAAAAAGAGATTAAAAACTTTTACTTAAGCCATGCTCAAATTATGGACTGTATTTCTTATTTTTAGAAATCAATCTTTACCTTTAAAATTTTAAAAGAAAAAAACAGATACTGATAAAGTTTCCATGTACATGTGTTCTCTTCTCTTCATGCTGCCAGCAAGCCACATCAAAAGCCATAAAAAAAAGTGCTCAGGTATATGTGTAAATCAGAAAGTGATTTATTTACAGATCAAAGTCTTTGTTTCATGGAGCTACCAAACTTTTTCATTCTACACCTGAAACTAATATTACACTGTATGATAACTAACTGAAATTTAAATAAAAACTTGGGGGAAAAATTCAGCCTTTTTTTTCTTTGTTATGGAGTTCAGAAATTGTAAAAAGAAAAAACAAAGGTTTTGTTGCATTTTTTGATGCTGGCATGAGGGCTTTTTGTCTACTTTTTTCCATATATTTGTGTACAAAAAAATTCTGTCCATTGTTTACAATGAGATGAGTATTACATTTTGAAGTAAACAAAAGAATTTATATTACTTGACAAACTATTGTAAATTTTAAAAGGTTTCTTTACCTCAGTTAAAGTAATGGACCAATAAATCTTTAAAAAAATTACTAGGCATATACAGCTTCACAAAGATTAGACAATATGATGTTAGTAATAGGGCTCTATCAACTGTGGAGTGACATGGCAAATAGGGCATAGTTTAATTGTTTTGTCAAAGAGGCGGAAGAAGATATTTAGGGTCAAGGCAATGTTCAGAATGGCCCTAAGAAAACACCCTGAAATGCTATGGGGCCCATGTTACTCAGTGCACCAATGTTTTATGCCTGTGCTGCTAATGAAAGATCCAGAGAAAGAAGGTATGATTCTAAATGCACACATCACAAAAGTAAGCATAAAATCCTACTGGTTGCCCAGAGGCCTGTATTCACCTCCAATCTCTCCTTCCTCTCAGGTTACAGATAGCAAGGGAGGAGTGGGAGAGAAGTGGGCATGTCAGTATACTCCGAATGACACAGTCCTCCATGGGGTGTCTGTGGGGAAGCTGAGGGTAGGTATATTCTGTAGCCAGCACCGGGCTGGCACTGGTGGGAAAGGAGGCAGGTTGAAATCAAAGTATAAAAATGGAGTGGCTGGTATCCTGATAAGCCTATAATGGTGTACCCTAGTCATGGTGTCCTGCTGGTCTCCAGCAATGAAAATTTTGACTCTAAAACCAAAAATGTCCATATTTACTGGTCTACTTTAAAATATATATATAACTGTGAATGTCTGTTCCTTGCATTCACTTTTAGCCAGCCGCAAAAACCTTAGTCAAGATGAAGGAAATTTTCAATGTTTGCAGAGCAATAATGTCATGTTGATGGTTTAACTAACAGCTCTGATACAGTGACACAGCTCCTCCCAAAATAGTAAATAAAAAGGAGCAATGTGATTGATCTCTTAATTAACCCTTGCCATTTTACAAATCATATAAGCTGGTTTAGGATCGGAAAGAAAGTCATTTTGACAGAACCATTAGAAAAATCACACAGGGGACGCCTGGGTGGCTCAGCAGTTGAGCATCTGCCTTAGGCTTAGGTTGTGATACTAGGATCTAGGGATGGAATCCCACATCAGGCTCCCTGCGGGGAACCTGCTTCTCCCTCTGCCTATGTCTCTGCCTCTCTCTGTGTGTCTCTCATGAATAAATAAATAAAATCTTTTTTAAAAAAATCACACAGAAGTTGAAGCAGAGTAAGAACAAGTTTGTATTTGAAAATTATATTTCTTAGACATTTGACTACTTAATTCTGTTAGTAAATGATTATTGCACAAATAACCTCTACTAAGTAGTCCCTGAAAATGTTAAAGTAACAATTTTATTGAAGTACATTAAGTTCTATTTGTCAAATACCTAGTAATAATCAGGAAATGGGTCACTGAATAAAAAGAGAAACCAAAATTAGTGAGGCAAGAATAAAAACAGAAGACTTGGGGCAGCCCGAGTGGCTCAGCGGTTTAGCACCGCCTTCAGCCCAGGGCCTCCCGGGGTCTGGGATCAAGTCCCACATCGGGCTCTCCTCAGGGAATCTGACTCTGTGCCTGTGTCTCTCATGAATAAATAAAATCTTTAAAAAGAAAAATAAGATGAATTTTTAAAAAGAAAATTTGCAGATTCAACGGACCATCACTTTCATTTTGTTATCTTTAGAAGGTGATATGTTTATTCCAGTCATGTTACCATTGTTCAAAATATGTTTTTAAGCCTTGACATAAAAGTCTACAAGACTTGATTTTTAAGTCAGCAGTAATAGCACAGTAAGAGCATAAATGCTGCATTTTTTTAAAGAAAGAGTTTGAATTTCAACAAGTAGTGTGGATCCCTGCAACTATCTAGTTTGAATCCTAGTAACTGACTAGTTAGTACAAATTAGCTAATCTCAGTTTCCTCATCTTTGTAAAATGGGGATAATAAAAACACCCATCTACAGCATCATTGTGATAACTAAATGGGACCATTAATGTAAAACATATTCCCACCTCTAGTAGTCTTTTGTTCCATGACAAATAACACCCACTGCTTAAAACCAGTACACCTCAAACCACTCCTACCTTGCTGCCTCTACCACAGGGCTTAGGAAAGCTATATATTTGTTTTCCCAGCCTTTCTTGCATCTAGGAGTGGTCATATGACATTCTTTTACCAACAGAGATATAACAAAATTGTGATGAAGCCTTCTAGAATGAAGTTGCCCATTTTTTGATGAAGGAAGCAAGTGTGATTAGCACTATTCTTTTTTTCCTCCTCCCCCCCATTGCTTATTTAAAGATAGTTGTGAAATCTGTAACTGGGACATCCATCTTGGACCCAATGATAGCAATCGTGGGGAAGGGTGGGGCAATGGGTGACTCAGATAGTTAAGCATCCGCTTTGGGCTCAGGTCATGATCTCCAGGTCCTGGGATCCATCCCCACATTGGACTCCTAGCTCAGCAGGGAGTCTGCTTCTCCCTCTCCCCCTTTTCCCCCACCGCTTATGCTCCTTCTGTCTCTCTCTCTCTTTCAAATGAATAAATATTTTTAAAAATCTAAAATAAAAAAAAATCATGGGAAAAGGTAAGGTACTTTCAGAAACACTGGCCTTGATGTCATCATGCTGCTGAACACAGGCAGGAAAATGTCTACCTCCAAATTCCGATTATCTGGGAAGAAAATAACCCGTAGGTGTCTAGTTCACTCTGAGTCAGGTTTTCAATTACTTGCCCTTGAATCCATTTCAAACTAATATACTTCTTAGAGCTGCTTTAGACTTCTTAATCCCCACACTGAAAGTTGAACTTAAGGCCCCCAACCTAGTGTACATCTCCTCCCTCACATAAGCCAGCCAAACATCAAAGGCCATCATGTCAATGAGAGAAATAAGAAAGTGAAAAAACAAAATGAGCTATTAAAATATTTATTTTTTTTATAAATTTATTTTTTATTGGTGTTCAATTTACCAACATACAGAGTAACACCCAGTGCTCATCCCGTCAAGTGCCCCCCTCAGTGCCTGTCACCCATTCACCCCCACCCCCTGCCCTCCTCCCCTTCCACCACCCCTAGTTCGTTTCCCAGAGTTAGGAGTCTTCATGTTCTGTCTCCCTTTCTGATATTTCCCACACATTTCTTCTCCCTTCCCTTATATTCCTTTTCACTATTATTTATATTCCCCAAATGAATGAGAACATATAATGTTTGTCCTTCTCCGATTGACTTACTTCACTCAGCATAATACCCTCCAGTTCCATCCACGTCGAAGCAAATGGTGGGTATTTGTCATTTCTAATGGCTAATATTCCATTGTATACATAGACCACATCTTCTTATCCATTCATCTTTCGATGGACACCGAGGCTCCTTCCACAGTTTGGCTATTGTGGACATTGCTGCTAGAAACATCGGGGTGCAGGTGCCCAGCGTTTCATTGCATCTGAATCTTTGGGGTAAATCCCCAACAGTGCAATTGCTGGATCATAGGGCAGGTCTATTTTTAACTCTTCGAGGAACCTCCACACAGTTTTCCAGAGTAGCTGCACCAGTTCACATTCCCACCAACAGTGTAAGAGGGTTCCCTTTTCTCCGCATCCTCTCCAACATTTGTGGTTTCCTGCCTTGTTAATTTTCCCCATTCTCACTGGTGTGAGGTGGTATCTCATTGTGGTTTTGATTTGTATTTCCCTGATGGCAAGTGATGCAGAGCATTTTCTCATGTGCATGTTGGCCATGTCTATGTCTTCCTCTGTGAGATTTCTGTTCATGTCTTTTGCCCATTTCATGATTGGATTGTTTGTTTCTTTGGTGTTGAGTTTAAGAAGTTCTTTATAGATCTTGGAAACTAGCCCTTTATCTGATACGTCATTTGCAAATATCTTCTCCCATTCTGTAGCTTGTCTTTTAGTTTTGTTGACTGTATCCTTTGCTGTGCAAAAGCTTCTTATCTTGATGAAGTCCCAACAGTTCATTTTTGCTTTTGTTTCTTTTGCCTTCGTGGATGTATCTTGCAAGAAGTTACTGTGGCCAAGTTCAAAAAGGGTGTTGCCTGTGTTCTCCTCTAGGATTTTGATGGAAACTTGTCTCACATTTGCTACTAAAATATTTCTGTGAAAGACACCAAAGCTCCTTTATTTTGACAAAGCATACCCAACAATGAAACATGGACATCTCAAGACATGGCAGCAAGAGAGAATTTTTTCTCCCCTGACTCCTGAGCAAATAGTTCTATAGCTCAGGAGCTGTGTTACACGTACCCTTTAGTATTCTGTTTAACTTAATAGTTTTGTTGACCTTTAGTATGCTTATTATGCTTAACATTATATAGAATCATGTTGAACCTTCACTTCAATCTTTCATTACAAGGGCTGTGTCTTATGGTGCCAAGACCTCATTTTATTTATATCTAATCTCCCAAGTACCTAAAATACTGCAATATACATGGCAGGGAAGCCATAAATGTTGTTTTGCAACTTAATCATTTGTAATTTAGACATTTGCAATCAGCAGTAAAGCACATTTGTGTGAAGTAATCAAATTTCATGATGTCTATTACACTGAGGGTAAAGTTTATGCTCACAAAGGAGTCTTGTTGCCTCTCTGGGTCTACATGCCCATTCAATTCTGTGGTTCTCCATAGCTCATTAAAGATAGAATAATTCTTGTGAAATAACCAAAAAATTGTTGTTTCCTCTGAACCAGTTCCTAAAAGGAATTAATTACATTTATTTCAAGTTTGTTAAGTGAAGAAAAAGTGAGGAATTCTAATTGAATTATAGATAGTTCATATATGAAAAATTAGTATTACATAAAGAAGAAATCATAACTTTGAAAGTGATTTCCTTCTGTTTTCTTTTTTTTTTAATAATACATTTATTTTTTATTGGTGTTCAATTTGCCAACATACAGAATAACACCCAGTGCTCATCCCGTCAAGTGCCCCCCTCAGTGCCCACCACCCAGTCACTCCCACCCCCTGCCCTCCTCCCCTTCCACCACCCCTAGTTCATTTCCCAGAGTTAGGAGTCTTCCATGTTCTGTCTCCCTTTCTGATTCTTTTTATTTTTTTTTAAGATTTTACTTATTTATTCATGAGATACACAGAGAGAGAGGCAGAGACACAGGCAAAGGGAGAAGCAGGCTCCATGCAAGGAGCCTGACATGGGACTCCATCCTAGGTCTCCAGGATCAGGCCCTGGGCTGAAGGCGGCACTAAACCGCTGAGCCACCCGGGCTGCCCCTCTTTTCTTCTTGATATAAACTAGTTCACCATCTGGGCAATTGCAAACTGGAAAACTAGAAAAAAAAAAAAAAAAACAACTGATGAAACAGAGTGTTCTAGCCAGTGCCAAAATGAAACATTAAATGAGAGAAGTAAATCATTAAGAGTTTGAAAGAAGCCCCAGTATATTCAATTTTCTCCCTTCATTTGGGGAAGGGGAGATTTATATAATACACTTTCAAAATTTGAAAAAAAAATTTTAAGATTCTATTTATTCATGAGAGCCTGAGACATAGGCAGAGGGAGAAGCAGGCTTCCTGTGGGGAGCCTGATGTGGGACTCAATCCCGGGGTCCTGGGATCACGACCTGAGCCAAAGGCAGATGCTAACCATTGTGCCACCCAGATCCCCACCCCATCCCCAAATTTGAAGATTGGGACCTAGCTGTTATGATTACATAAAAAATGCATTGCTTCAGAAGTAAAAATCTCTGCAACTGTCTGGGAGAGCAAATGTCTTACACTTCTTCCCACAAGCTGAGAAAGAAACAGGAAGCGAGGAAAGAGCTACCGTGTTTCCCACTGGGACAAAAATCTCATGACTGACAACTTCCTCTTCCCTTGCCCAATCTCCTAGATCTACTGGGGGAATTGGGAGGGACAGTATTGTAGGGCCAATCGTTAATAATCTATGGGAAGCAGAACCACCAACCCAAATTGCTAATGGAGTACTTGGAGTCTCTTTGTTATACTTTCAGAACTATAAAAACTGTTGATTAAATACTTCACTTAAAACTCCTTTATACAGGGATGCCTGGCTGGTTCAGTCAGAAGAGCATGTGACTCTTGATCTCAGGATCATGAGTTTGAGAGCCCCGTGTTGGGTGTAGAGATTACATAAATAAATAAAACTTTAAAAAAAAAACCTCCTTTATATAAATATCAAAAGTAGAAATTAATAATGTTAACATTTAGCCAGTACATGGGACTTTTTAAATTATGTTAGACCTTATTTCTATTCTTGTATCATACTCTTTATTACATTAAACTAACTTTTCCATTTTCAAAAATTTCTTAGCAAGTAGTATTCTATTATCAGTTTCCTCTATGATTCCCCTCTTCACAAGTCAAAATCTTACCCCAAGTGACTTACCCATCTCTGCCCACCTGCCTCCTTCACCTTTCACATCCCTTAAAAAGTTCCAAAATTTCCTCTCCTCCTTAAAGTCTGTCTTTATCACCTGAAAGTGATCCCTTTCTAAACATTTCTGTGAATTACATATAAAGGTTTACTCTAAATCTGAGAAAATGTATTTGACAAATAGACACAATTGTGGATGATTCATAATTACATGTTTCTCCATATATGCATCAGTTTTCTACTACTATGTAACAAATTACACAAAATTAGAGGCTTGAAAAAATATCCATTTGCTATCTCATGGTTTCTTTAGAGTAGAAGGCCAAGCACAGCTAAAGTAGTCTCTCTGCTCAGGGCCTCTCAAGTTGAGATCAAAGTGTCAGCCAGGCTGAATTCCTTTCTGGAGCTTGGGGTCCAGTTGTTGGCCAAAATCAGTTCCCTGTGGTCAGAGGACTAAGGCTTCTATGCTTTTGCTGGTGGTAGGCCAGGAACAATCTTAGCCTGGCCCCTTCCATGTGTTCTTTCATGCTTAACAATCTCCTGGTTTCCAATCCTCCTCCCGTCATATTTAATGTAACATGATCATGGCAGGAATGATACCATCACCATAACCTAATCAAGTAAGTAACTGGCCTATCATATTCAAAGATGCCATCTACACTTATGTGTATGGGATTATACAAAGGGTGTACACCAGGGTAAGGAATTCTTGGGAATCATCTTAGAATTCTGTCTACTACAATATGACTAGAAACCTCAATATCAAGTTCTTATAAATTATTAAAGAATGTGCTTAATAAAAATTGACTACCACTCTTCTCTTTAAGACTTTTAAGAATATGGGATCCCTGGGTGGCGCAGCGGTTTGGCGCCTGCCTTTGGCCCAGGGCGCGATCCTGGAGACTCGGGATCGAATCCCACATCAGGCTCCTGGTGCATGGAGCCTGCTTCTCCCTCTGCCTATGTCTCTGCCTCTCTCTCTCTCTCTCTCTCTCTCTGTGACTATCATAAATAAATAAAAATTTTAAAAAAAAGACTTTTAAGAATATTAGATCAGGGTGCCTGGGTGGCTCAGTCTATTAAGTATCTAACTCTTGGTTTCTTTCTTTTTTTTTTTAAGATTTTATTTATTTATTCATGGGAGACACACAGAGAGAGCATCTGCTCAACCACTGAGCCACCCAGGCATCCCTAACTCTTGGTTTCAACTCAAGTCATGATCTCAGGGTTGTGAGATTGAGCCCTCCATCAGCCATTAGGCTCCATGCCTAGTGTGGAGCCTGCTTGGGATTCTCTCTCTCTCTCTCCCCCTCTCCTTCTCTCTCTCTCTCTCCCTCTGTCCTTACCCCCCTCTTAAGAAAAAAAAAAGAATATTGGATAAATCAACTTTTACTATGGAGCAAATTGATTAAATAGTTCATGTGATTATATTTATATATAAATAGCATTCCAGCACAGAAGTTATTGGCTAGACCTATAATTGAGAATTTCCACAAAAAGAGAGAAGGCACAGGCAGATGTCATAGATCTTGAAAACAGGATTATAAGAGCAACTGAAGCATGGGGCATAGAGAATAAAGGAGAAAATGTGAGTGGTATGTAATAATCACTTTAAATCTGATTTCTCATGAGATATATTAATTCAAAAAAAAATGAGAAGTTGAGGGGTGCCCGAGTGGCTCAGTCAGTTAAGCATCTGCCTTCAGTTCAGGTTCTGATCACAGGGTCCTGGGATCAAGACCCACATCAGGCTCTCTACTCAGTGAAGAGTCTGCTTCTCCCTCTCCCTCTGCCTCTCTCTCTCTCAAATAAATAAATAAAATCATTTAGTAAATAAATAAATAAAATGGGAAGTTGACTTCAATAATTTCATAAAAGTATCTAAAATCAAATTTTGGGCATGTAGAAAACTTTTAATTTTGGTATAAAGAAATAAAATTAAAAAGAAAACAATATACAAGGAAAAATATTTACAACAGATGATTAACAAAGAATTGGTGTCTCTAATATCTAAGTGCTTTTTTATAATGAAGACAAACAGCTCAATAGAAAAATAAGCAACAGGGGCAGCCCCGGTGGCACAGTGGTTTGGTGTCGCCTGCAGCCTGGGGTGTGATCCTGGAGACCCGGGATTGAGTCCCACATCGGGCTCCCTGCATGGAGCCTGCTTCTCCCTCCACTCGTGTCTCTGCCTCTCTCTCTGTGTCTATGAATAAATAAATAAAATCTTTAAAAAAAAAAAAAGAAAAGAAAAATAAGCAATAATACAAAGAGAAATACAAATGACCAACAAGCATTTGAAATGATGCAAAACTTTGATAGTAGTCCACAAAACATAAAATAAAACAAAATGAGATGTCACTACTCATCTACCAGTTTATACAACTGACAGAAATGTGAATTGTTACAGGTTTCTGAAAAGCAATTGACAACATTTATGGAAATTTTAAAACATACATGTCCTTTCCCCTAGAAATACTACACCTGGGAATCAACTCAATAAAAATAAAAGCATCTGGGTGTAGGGAAATAAAGACAAGATCATTTACTGCAATCTTGATTGTAAAAGAAAAAAAAACCTTAAACAGTAAAATTAACACAATATGGAATTAAAAACCCCTATTTTGAATGTTAAGTGGATATTTATAAAATTATATTTTAAGACGGATGAATATAAGGCATCATTACATGTAAATAACAAAGTACAGAGTAATGTATTGTGTGATCCAGTTTTTGTGAAAAACAAAGTAAAAATATTCCTATTTGTTAGTCTATAGGTATATATGAGCAAGGAAAAATGTGTGGAAATGTTCAAATCTGGCTGCTTACCTCAGATACCCGTGACTGAAGGGAGGTAGAGAACTAAAATTATGTTTTTTAACTGTAACTGTTTGGTTTCACTTGATATGGTGAGATTTATGGCTTTACTACCTATAAAGAAACCATGAGGAAATAAAGATTTTAGCTGCCAACATTCATATGTAATTGTGAAATAACTTGAAGTTACTGTGATTTTTGTTTTCATTTAAGAAAAAATCCTCTGGCCAAATAATTGTCTAAATAACATACACTATTCTGAGATGTCTAAAGCCTTGAGAAGATTTCAACACTCAAAGAGAAAAGACTAAAATATATTAACATTGCAGATTCCCTAATAATAAAAACCATCAGATAATTCTATAGCAAATCCCATGGTCAACAAATGCCACCCCTGTACCCAGAGCTTCCCAGCAGCTTGTTAGTATCCCATTCTTCAACAGAAGCAAAGAACCAAAACTCACCAGACATCTGAGGTGATTCTAGCTTTCTAATATGAGAGAGAAGAAAGCAAAAAAAAAGAAAAAGAAGTTAGAATAATCCATGAAAAGAAGAGAATTTAAAAATCTTCCAAAAAGTTGCTGTCAATATCCTGAAGGAGAAAAGAAGATACTGCATGCATGAAGTAAGAACAGGTTTCAATGGAGAAAAGAAAGAGCACCAGAGAATCAAATTTTCATAGCAGGAATGAAAATCCAATAGAAACATAAAAGATCTCAAGAAATTTATGTCCCAGTGTACCTTTTCTCATAAAGCTACCTGATGAAGTTCTCCCAAAGTGGCAAACTAATTCAAGATGAAGACACTAAATTCTACCTCTGAAACTAAAAGAAGAGGAAGGAGGAGAAGGGGGAGGAGGAGGGGACAAGGAGGATGACAAGAGGAGGAGAAGGCTGAGGGGAGGAGAAGAAAGGAACCAGATCAAACCATGGACTCCTCAGGGCTAAGCAAGCTGATTAGAGCGCACACCCAGAGCATACTACAGTCTGGTTCTGCTCCTAGAAGGGCCATATAGACCAGGGAGGCCCAGCCTTTAGTGTGCACAGGAGTTTCCTGGACTTTTGAAGATCTAGACAGTCTGGAGTAGAGTATGAGATTCTGATCTTATAACAAGCTTGGTGTTGATGCTGCCAATCCTCAGGTCATCTTCAGCTCACACATTGAAGTAGCAAGCACATAAAACATGATTCCCACATGGCTGTGGGAATCAGTCTCTCCTATGGGGCTTATTGAGTGATTCCTGGGCCCATGCCCAGCATTCTAAGATGGTAGGCCTGGTTAGAGGCCTGAGTATTTTGTAACAAAACCCATAAGCAATCCTGGGGCTCTGCCAGATAGGGAAGCATGAAAACCACTGATGAGAGGCCTCATCATGCGAAGGGGTCTTACATCCATATTTTGATGGTTTTTGTAGGAAGAAAAATGCAAGACATGTGGGGAGATCTATATTTTCTCTCCCATGAGGCACAGCCAAGATGGCACACTGAGGAAGTCATTACCAGCTCAACATAATATCTCTGTTTAGTCAGAGGGTAGATCTTAAATGTTTGCACCACATGAAAGGAAATGATAATGATGTAACACGTTGAAGGTGTTAGCTAATGCTATGATGAAATCCTTTGCAGTATAGAAATGTGTCACATCGACAGGTTGTACCCTTAAAATTACACAATGTATATGCCAATTTTATGTCAATAAAGCTGGGGGAAAAATCTCTGAAAAGAGAGAGAGAGAGAGAGAAGGACATGGGATCTAGGAAGCTAATGCTCCCACCCTGGAGAAAGTAAAGAGATTCCCCAGGACAAGGGTTGGGGGAAGCTCCAGGGTGGCAGGTAAACCCAGATGCAAGGCAGTGCCAGCCCATGCTACAATATGCCAAAGAGTCTGTTAGGAAAGGTGCCTGGCAATAAAATTTCCAGTACTGTATCAGCTCTTGCTTGAAAATATACTGTGTCTCAACCAACTTAGATGGAAGTATAGTTGACATGTTCTGGAAAACCACTCAAAAAGTGGTTTTAATGATGACCCAACATTGATGAAAAACATACAGCTCTAAAATTAGAATAATAGTGAATCTACACAATTATTGTGAGGATTAAATGAGTTGATCAATGTAAAGCATTTAAAATGATGCCGGAAACATAGTGAGAATGACAAAAATACTAGCTATCACTGTTGCTGTTGTGGTGGTGGTGGTGGTTCTTAGGTTATTTAACTCTGGAGTTGGGCTTCCTAGAATACTGACTCTACCACTAGTTATTTTACTTTGACAAATTTATGCAGGGATGCCTGGGTGGCTCAGCGGTTGAGAGCCTCCCTTTGGCCCAGGGCGTGATCCTGGAGAGCCAGGATCGAGTCCCACATCAGGCTCCCTGCATGGAGCCTGCTTCTCTCTCTGCCTGTGTCTTTGCCTCTCTCTCTGTGTGTCTCTCATGAACAAATAAATAAAATCTTTAAAAAAAAAAAGAAAAATTTATGCAAACTCCTTAAGCCTCAGTGTCCTCATTTGTAAAATGTGCATCAAAAAGGTATTTATCTCATACATTAATTTTAAGAATTAAATTAGATGCAACAAGGTAAACAGTAGAATTATGCCAGGATGATAAGAGATCGCAACAGCACCTACCTTTGAAAGTACAGACTGAGTGCAAATATGAGGGAGTCCTCTGAGGTATTGGAAGGGTTCCATATTTCTATTTGGAAGAGGGTTATGTAGATATAAAAATAGGTAAAAATTCATTCAAGCTGTATATACTTAAGAGTTCTGCATCTTATCGTATATGTGGTTTTTTAAAAAACAAAAACAAAAACTTGTTTCGAGGACTCCACTTCATGCAAGTCATTCCAGACACAAACAAATACTTTGTGTAAGAATGTTCATTTGTTATTTATGATATCAAAACATGGAAATGCCCTAAAAGTACAATTAAAAGGGCACATTTACATTGTGCAGGGAATTTAACTATGTATGAAATACAATAAAGCCACTAAACGCTACGTTTTAGAATATTTAATAACATGGGAAATAGCCATACCATAACCTCAGATTTTTTAAGTGCAAAATGCAAAATTGTGTATTCCTATATGCAAAATTACGTATATATATATATATATATATATGGGGAACCGGCTGCGGAGCCTCTCTGGGAACTGGGTCTCACAGTCCTCGGCACAGCGGGGGTACGCGAGGTCCGCAGCTGCCACCCTGACTCTTGACCACAAGGTTCTGCGGACCCAGCTCCTCGGCGCCCCCTCCTTGAGCCAGCAGCCTGTTCTTTTACCCCTTGAAGTAAACGTTTCTCTCTGCTTCCCAAAGTTGATGATGCCTGTAGCTAATTTGCTAAGCCTCTTAAAAACCGGAGGAGACAAAGGCTCGGAGTCGGAGTCCGACTCTCGGTGCCCCTGTTACAACATCAGATGACAGTTCGGCGCGGCTCCGAGTCTCCTCCCTTGGCGGCCTCGGAGCATCCCGGCCCCGCGGCGAGCGGCGGCCGCCCCGGGACCTGCAGTGGCCGTCGGGGTACGGCGGCGGCGGGACTCCGGGACTTGGGCGCACCGCACGGCAGAGGGCTCTATTGTAGGTTTCAGGCAGGGCAACGATGGGGCAGGATTTGTCTAGTCTAACGCATTAGGTTTCCCTTCTCAAATGATTGCTTCGGGATCCCTGGGTGGCGCGGCGGTTTGGCGCCTGCCTTTGGCCCAGGGCGCGATCCTGGAGACCCGGGATCGAATCCCACGTCGGGCTCCCTGCATGGAGCCTGCTTCTCCCTCTGCCTGTGTCTCTGCCTCTCTCTCTCTCTCTGTGTGTGTGTGTGTGTGTGTGACTATCATAAATAAATTTTAAAAAGGAAAAAAAAGGAAACCTGTTAAAAAAAAATAATAAATAAAATAAAATGTTTGCTTCAACAAGCTGGGGCGCACGCATCCGCTGAACCCTTGCAGGGACTGGTCCAATATATTAACACGTGGTTGCCCTTGGTTTCCAGGAGAAGGCACACTAAATGTAGATGAGACACGGGACCGAATAGGGAAAACCTTACAGCAGCAACACAGAAAGGGTTTATTTAAATGTGCCAATTCCGATCTTTTCTGCTTGGGCTTCGGTTAAAACAGTGTTGGCACTATTCCAGGAGAAAACAAAAGCAAAGCCTGAATATGCGGTGCCTCTGCCCTCCGCTCCTGCAGAGGTAGTGCTGCCATTCCCTTTACCTGCCTGTAACCCTTTTTTAGAACTTGAGAAAAATCTTCTTACCAAACCTGTCCCCTTCGTTTGAGGTCAGACTCCATCGCAGGGAGCCATTGCCAATTCAGCCGGTAATCCTTTTTTCTGACCCAGAAGATCTGTTGATTCCCCCACCCTCCCCCCCCCCCCGCACTGAAGAGGTTCCTAACGGCCAGGAGGCATTAATAGGGTGCATAACTCAGTTGATTTAAAGATGTTACAGCCTCTAAGGGATAGTGTAGGAGGGAATGGTGTACAGGCCCCTCTTACTCAAGTTATATTGGAGGCTGTGGCTTGTAGGTGGCTCCTTCCTTGGGACTGGCATCAAAAAGCAAAGGGCTCCTTAACAGGGTATATATTTACAATGGAAATCTGCTTTTGGAGACTTTGCTCAGGAACGGGCTAAATATTAACAAGCGCGCTAATATCCCCCTTACTTTCGACATGCTTGTTGGGACTGGAAATTTTCAAACTGTCCCAAATCAACTGACATATCCTCCCCAAGCCTATGAGCAAATTTCCCTGTCCACCCGAAGGTCTTGGCAAACCCTACCAGAACCTGGGCAATCTGTAAAGTCATTTACAAAATGCTTACAGAGACCTTCAGAAAGTGATGCTGATTTCATCGAAGGCCTTACTAAAGCGGTTCAGAGGCAGGTCATCCATGCAGGCTGTGGATGTCCTAGTCAAGCAGCTGGCCTATGAAAATGCTAGTGCCGACTGCTGAAGAGTCCCTATAAGAGATAAGGGCTCTATTTCAGATTATTTGAGAGTGAGCCAAATGTGGGTACCCATGAACATCAATAGTTTTTGCAGCAGCTTTTTAAAAGGCCCTTAAAGAATATAAAAATTAGTGAAAGGGAATAAAGGGAAAGGAGAGAAAATGAGTGGAAATATCAGTGACAAAACATGAGAGACACCTAACTCTGGGAAATGAACAAGGGGTGGTGGAAAGGGAGGTGGGTGGGGCTTGGGGTGACTGGGTGATGGGCAATGAGGGGGGCACTTGGCAGGATGAGCACTGGGTGTTATGCTATATATTGGCAAATTGAACTCCAATAAAAAAAATTTTTAAAAAAAGGCCCTTAAACCTCAAAAGGCAGGGAATTGTTTTAAATGTAGAAGGTCAGGCCATATGCAAAGGGAATGCCGCTCTGGCACATTTAAAAATGATGGGGATGATTCTATCTCAACACTCAGCTTATGCCCTCAGTGCCAAAAGGCCAAACATTGGCTTAATCAATGTCGTTTTAAATTCCATAAGAATGGTTCCTCTTTCCCTCCTACATTGGTGGGAAACAATGCAACAAACCCTAGACCAGACAAATAATGCGAGGGCACTCTACCCAATGATGGCAAGCGACGGATTATCTCATGTCTCAGAGCCACCACAAGGGGAAGTGCTGGATTAGACCTATCTTGTAAATACGGTTTCATACTTAGTCCTTCCATTGAACTCAAGTTATACAAACAGGAATTTATGGAGCCATTCCTAAGGGAATCATTGGTCTTATTATGGGAAAAAGTGGATTGACGATGAAAGGGTTCAAGTTTTTCCTGGGGTCAAAGATGAGGATTATAGGGGTGAGTTTAGAGATATGATGACATCTAATAGACACATTGCATTCACTGCTGGCCAATCAATTGCCCAATTATTACTCCTCCTTTATATCCCAGGATTACAAGATAAGGAACGACTAGGAGGATTTGGCAGTACAGGTGCTCCTCGTGTACATTGGGCAGGAGAGATAACAGAGGAACAGCCTATGCTTTCCCTGTCATTAAATGGTAAATGTTTTAATGGACTTCTCTAAATGGGTGCTGATGTAACTGTAATAGCCCGTCATGAGTGGCCAGCATCTTGGCCTTTAAAACCGCCCTCCACATCCCTTGCAGGATTGGGAACCCCCAGATGGATAGGACAAAGCTCTAGCATTGTCACTTGGAAAGGCCCAGAGGGGCCCTCAGGAAAAGTCATTCCCTATATGGCTCCTATTCCTATGCCCCAACATATGGGGCAGAGATATTATAAAGCACATGAAGGTTACCATTGCCACTAAACCTAAGTATTTAGATAATGGAACAAATGGGCCATAAAGAAGGACAAGTGTTAGGAAGATATGGGCAGGGAATCAAAGCACCCGTCACCTACTCCTCACAGATTGGAAGACATGGGTTAGGTTATGAGCAAAACTTTTAACTGTGACCACTGCTGAAGTATCCTCAGGTCATGCCATCTCTCTAACATGGCTATATGGGTGGCACAGTAGCCTATAACTAGGGAAAAATCACAACATTTACAGGAGCTTGTTAAGCAACAATTGGAGGTGGGACATATTGAGCCTTCTCATAGTCCTTGGAACACCCCTCTCTTTGTAATCCCTAAAAAATCTGGAAAAATGGAATTTGATTCAAGACTTAAGAATGATTAACAAAGTCATGCAACCTATGGGAGCTTTACAGCCTGGACTCTCGTCACCTTCTGTAATATCTCTTGCTTGCCTTTTAATAATCATTGATTTAAAAGATTGCTTTTTTACTATTCCACTGGCTACTCAAGATAAAGAAAAATTTACTTTCTCTGTCCCTCCCATCAATAACATTGCACTAATGCAGATACCAATGGAAAGTCCTTCCAAAGGGCATGGCTAATAGTCCTACTATACATCAATATTATGTGGCTTTTGCTTTATGCCAACCCCAAGAAACCTTCCCCAAAGCCTATATTATCCACTACATTTATGATATACTACTGGCCTCAGCCACACAATCAGACCTTGACGCCCTTTTCTTAGACATTAAATGTCTAATTGAATGTAATTTACAAGTAGCCCCTGGAAAAAATGCAACAGACCCCTCATTTCCAATATTTGGGCTACCTTATGGATAAATCTACCATTAGGCCACAAAAAGTTTCTGTCAAAAAAACAAACCTCCAAAATTTAAAAGACTTCCAACAACTGCTGAGAGTCATCAATTGGATTTGCCCTTTATTGGACATCTCTATGCATGCCCTATCACATTTGTTCAACTCTAAGGTGATCCTGCCCTTAAATCTCCTCGTCACCTGAGCCCTCAAGCCAAAAAGGAATTGGAAACTATACAGCTAGCCATTAATCACTTGCAAGCTCACAAAGTTAACTCACAATTTCCTATAAAATTATAACTCATTTGATCAGATATATCTCCCACTGGGGTGCTCACAGTTTACACCTGACCTAGTTGTCCAGTCGTCCTAGAATGGATCCATTTATCTAATCAGGAATCTCCATCCTTAACCCCATATCTGACTCTATTTTGCAAAACAATTACCAAGGGGTGTTCTAGATGTGTACAATTATTAGGAAAAGAACCTGATCAAATAATGTTACAAATAATGTTACATTATTTGTAAAATTTTTGCTCACTTTTGCTCTGCATGGGGAATCACCCACATATTTGGTATTCCCTATAAACCCACGAGGCCAAGCTATCGTGAAATGCATGAATGCCACTCTTAAGACACAATTAAAAAAACAAAAAGGGGGAATAGGAGACAGTTATCTCCCACAAACATTACTACACCTTTCCCTTATTACCCAATTTTTTCTCTTTTTCCAATGATGGCTACTCTGCTGCAGAGCACCATACAAGGCTCTCATCAACATCATGCCATGGAGAGGCCCTGGTTAGATGGAGATACCCAGAAATAGGCCAATGGAAAGAACCCGATCCCCTTATAACATGGGAGAGAGATTACACCTGTGTAAAAGAGGGTAATAAAACTTGTATTTGGGTTCCAGGTTGCTGGGTGAATGAAAACTTACCATGGAGATGGAGGAGGTGATGCAAGGGATAAAGAGACTCATAATATTAAAACGACTGGTAGCCAAATGGCTCCCCATCAACATGACAGAATCCTGGCAAGAATTCCCCACTTTGCCCCTATTAGCACAGGTGTTAGATACTGTCACCAAAAGGACTAAAAGACTTATTGGGTGGCTCATAGCCAGTATTATATTCCTTGTGGGCATCATTGCATCGGCCTCCATGGCCTCTGTGGCTTTACATCAAACAATCCAGACCACCCATTATCTAAAATAATTTCAGAAAAAAATAAACAAATAAAATAAAATAACATAAAATAAAATAATTTCAGGCCAATTATACGGAAGTATGGAAAACCCAGATTCAAATAAACCAAGAAATAATTGGAGAGGTGCAACACATAAAGATACTATTATTTGGACGGGAGAACAATTGCAGGATTTGCGATGGTCTCATAGACAGAAATGACATTTTAACACCCAATTTTGTGTAAGCCAAGTCCCTTGTAATGAGTCCTAGCATGGAGCAGCCCCGGTGGCGCAGCAGTTTAGCGCCGCCTGCAGCCCAGGACTTGATCTGGAGACCCTGGATGGAGTCCTGCATCGGGCTCTCTGCATGGAGCCTGCTTCTCCCTCTGCCTGTGTCTCTGCCTCTCTCTCTCTCTCTGAATCTCTATGAATAAATAAATAAAATATTTTTTAAAAAGTGAGTCCCAGCATGAATGGAATAAAATAAAGTGTCATAGATCCTTTACATAATGTTTCCTTGGATATTCTAAAATTGCAAGCTCAGGTTCTTGCTATGGCTCATGCCTCAGTTCCTGAAATACAAGGATCTGATGTCCTGGAACGAGAGGCTGAAGGCATAGCCTCACTTAATCCTTTTAAATACTTTAAAATACACATTTTCTCCTTCTTGCATCTATAATTTTGTTGTTTTATGTCTTCTGTTTTATACCGTCTGTCAAACTGGAATGAGGCATCTAAGCCAACAAGAAATACTGGTCCCGAAGCTAGTCATGCTTACTTCACTTCAAAAAACAAAAAGGAGAATATGTGGGGAACCAGCTGTGGAGCCTCTCTGAGAACTGAATCTCATAGTCCTTGGCGCACCAGGGATACGGGAGGTCCTGAGTTGCCACACTGACTCTTGACCACATCGTTTTCCAGATACAGTTCCTCCACTCCCCACTCTTGAGTCAATAGCCTATTCTTTTACCCTTTGAAGTAAACATTTTTCTCTGCTTCCCAAAGTTAATTATTTCTATAGCCAATCTGTTAGCTCTCTTAACAAAAACTGGAGGAGACAAAGCCTTGGAGTCCAAATCCAAGTCAGTCTGAGTCTGAGTCTGAGTCTCGGTCCTTCTGTCTCCCAGATTAAAATTTAGTGAGACTTCAGGTCTTTCTTCATATCATCGCCTCTGACTATCCTGGCTCTGTGGCATATATATAATATAATCTTTAAAAAAATAAAATTTATATATGTAGAAAAAAGTTCTAAAATATTTATAATGATTAATAGGTAGTGTGATTATAAGAATTCTTATTTTTTCTTTATGCTTCCTATATTGTCTAAATTTTCTAAAATGAGCACATATTATTTATAATAAGAAAAAATATTACTTTAATAAAGAGACATGGTAAATATCTTGTCTAAACATCAACTATACTGAAGATGATGGTTTAGGAAGGGGATGAAATATAAAAGAACAATTCCATAGTAAACATTTCATTTCCAATCCCCTGAAGTTTAAGAGCTAACCATAGCTGAGAATTAAATCTATGATTATTGCAGGGGTAGCAGAGCTCCAGAGGAGACTGAATTTTCAAGCTCAGTGAATCTGTTCTGCCAAAGTCAGGAACCTGGTTGGGAATACTTAATGGTCAAGAAGAAGTATTCTTCTCTGACTTTAAAAAGAGTAAGAAAAGGAACAACCAAAATTATGGAAAGAAACAAAAGAGAATTGAATCAAGAAATTGAAGAAAGAGTGTCAAGGAGCTGTGACCAGTAGCACTGAACCATCAAGATGACTACTAAAAATGGCCATTGGCTTTAGTGCCATGGAAATCATGAATGAAATTCAAAATGGATGCTTCAGTGGATTGCTAGGGTTATAAAACAGGGTGGCATACGTGAAGGAATGAGAGGAAGGTAAGAAAAAGTGAGTGTATAGCATCTTATCTTAAATGATAGGACTTTGGTTTATTGCTATCTTTGCAGTCACTGCCAAACATCCCCTGAAATACTGTAGAAACTCCCTGAAGCTACGCAGTCCAAATTACTCAAATTATAAAAATCAAATTATACATTGGCATCCTCTTACTCAAATTAAAAAGTTAAAATTATCCAAATATAAAAATCCACCCACAAATTGGCCAAATTGCAAAGTCCCAGTTATATGCAGGACAATTAAAATTTCTCAAAGCCAAAAAGCAAAAGCCCAAATTAATAGTATTTGGCTTATAACTCTTAACCTTCAATTCAGAGAGCCACATAAACATCCATCTTGACTGCCAGTAGTAGCTGGAAAAAGATGTAGGAAAATGGAAAGTTTGTTTCTGTTTTTCTTCTTAACGGGAGAGGGAAGACTATGTTAAGAAGATGACAAGTTGGCCTGTGGGCGGAGGGTGTGACTTTTGGTCTCAGTGTTGTGAGACAGAGCCCCAAGTTGGGTGCGGAGATTACTTAAAAATAAAATCTTTTATTAAAAAAAAAGCTGACAAGTTGCACTGACACAAGAAATCAGTAACAATGAGTTTCCTAAGCAGGGACAGGTGATAGGGAAGGACAAGATGAGTAGAGATGCAGTTACATGGCCACATAATACACACATTAGGCATCCAAGGAAGTTCTTTTCTGATAACTTCATTTTAAGTCATTTAATCAATACTTCTGAGTTCCTACTATGTATCAGGCACCATTCCAGACACTTGGAATAGAAGAAAAATATTGAGATTCAAGGTCCCCATTCTCATAGAAACTGTATTCTAGAGTAGGGAGTAAGACATTAAACACCAACAAATTTGGGAAATATATCAGAAGCAGAGCTAGTGGAACTTGTTAATGAACTGGGTATAGAAAGGGGAGAGTTTTGCCTAAAGCAACTGGGTGAATTTTCAGTGTACTGTAAGTTCATTTCCTGAGGGAAAGGGGGATGCAGAAAGATGGAGGTGATGATGGTCAGATATCTGACACAGGTGTTGAAAGACTGACATTTATTTCAGGAAATTGGACAACAGGTTGGCTAGGAAAATGATGTATTGCCAAGTACTACCAAGACTTCATTTTGTCTTGACGATCCAGAATTTACAATGGAGCCGATCTGCCCTGTGATTTTCCCCAGCCACCTTCAGCTGCTCAGGGGCATCAACATGGCCGTGATAACACCTACCAAATTCTTCTACAGCTCCACAACTTGAACTAGGTTACTTTGGTCCAGGAGTGAGCACCTCACCCAAGCTGAGCAAGGAGACATTTTTGGACTTAAGATGATAGACAGATCTGAAGTCTCTTGTTATAGTTGTTAGATTTAAGAATTAAGTGGACTTTTTGTGGCCATATTTACCACTATATGGCAAAAAGCAAGACAGTGGTGAGAAAAGGTAATCAATGTGCGGAGAGACACCATCATCATAATCATCATCATCATCGATAATATGTATATATAGGCCATTCTATGTACTAGGAATGGTTCTAAACAATTGTCATTTGTTAACTTAATGCTGATAACAAACCTATGAGATAGGAGCTACTATAATCACCCTCACTTCATAGATGGGGAAGCTGAAGTACAGAGATGTTGGATTTCTTGCCTTATGTCCCTGCATGTAAGAGATGGAATTAAGATCAAATTCAGGTCTTAGTGCTAGCATCCACTTTGCTGCATTGCGTCACATTAGAAAGAGGGAAAATCCTACTGAGGTTGAATTGATTCGAGTTTCTCCTCCCAATTGCATTCCTACCCTTGACCTTGTTTGGTTGTTCATTCCCTTCATAATTTCTGTTAACATTTTCCCCCTTTTCCTTAAGCTTATTCATGTTAGGCTCCAGTAACTTGGAAAGAAAAGAGCTCTAATACAAAAATTGGATCCCAGAAGGGAAATGGTACATTGATATCTCAAAACTGTGGATACTCACAGTGGAGTGGAGGCGACTGAGAAGCAATAAAGATTCCAATTCTTGATTTGGAAGATAGATTTTGTAGAAAAGCCATTAAATGGGCAATTATCACTGGTCATCTCGGATTCAGACCACATGCTCACTAAAGCTCTAAATTTAGGCAACTTGGAAAAAAATTTTCTTAATGTTTTAGCCATTAGCAAGATGCTATGGGAGAGACAAGCCCAAACTGGACCTTCTGAACAAGATCATTCACATCAGCACATTCATTCATTTCGAGTCACAGTCAATCTTCTCAGGCAATATTGAACATCACATCATCCAAGCATTGCTGAATAGGGACAATGTGTAGGTTCCAAGAGTAGTCCATTGGGGCAGAAATCTTCCTGACCAGGGTATTGTAGAGCAAGGTTATTTAAGGATAGAGAAGAATGAACAATCCTAAATTCCTTCAATCCCATCCAAGCACCTCTGTTCTTGTACTATCTTGCCCGTAAAGGTGACCCTTCCCTATATAAAGCATAGTCACCTGACATGCCTCCCAAGAGCATTCTCCTGGCCAGGTTTCAGAGCAAAGAAACCAAGCCTCACCCGAGCTCAGTTTCTGGTCCAAGTCTTATAGCAAGAGTTTCACAATATCCTAGGTATGTGAGGATATTGGTTAGTCCCTAGGCTTTATGATAAGATAGAAGCAGTGTTAGGGCCAGGACCCTGAGAGGATTTCTGAATTATTAACAGATATAAAACACTTAAAATGAAACTTATAAACAACTGACTAGAGGGCTAAGAGAGTTCTGTTGCCAGAAAAACTCCAAACCTCGAGAGGTACTAATTACTGAAGCTTGCCCCAAATTACTCTCTCCTTATAGTAACTGTGAACTGTGAAGATAATATGTTCTCAGGAGAGAAATTGCTTCATTGGCCTCCTCCAAGGAAGCTCTGGACAAATAATGTCTAGGAGATGTGAATTAGGGGCAGCCTGAGTAGCCAACCAAAGAACTCACAGTCTTATTCTGCCAATTAATAAGTCATACCTTGATGTTTTCTAGTCTATTATTTGCCATGGGATCCTTATCCAGCAGAAGCCAGAATATCAAGGGTATGGCCAGAGTTATAAACTTTTAACAACCTCCCATTACACATTCTGATGTAGAGAAACACTGCAGTAAGCAAATATTAAAAGGTAGCCTGAGGTCATCATCATCCTTATCATTATCAGGAATCGCATCATCATCATCATTATTAGCATTACCCAAAGTCAACATCATGCAGTTTCACTTTTCTTTGATTAAGCTCAAACTCTCATTTTGAATATGCTACCCATTACTTTATTTTATATAAATTCTTTCTTCCAGATGCAGTTCAAGTCTCACTTAAATAAAACTCTCTAATCATTCACAATGACCTCATATTGCTTTTAGCATTTATCATCTTTGTTACTGTCTTCTCAGCTTTTTCTTAGTACTTTGTATCATTATTTGTGCTTTTTCCATCTTTTTTGACTCCCAGAGACCCTGTGTTGTACTTCCATTACCTGGATCCAAGGATACGTTTCATGTAACTGACATTCACATTGTTAACTAATTAGTAGATGATCTTCCTCTTAGTTTCTATCACTTGATTCACATTATTTAATAATCCTTTCATTGCCTTCTCACTCACTCATTGTTACCTTTTATTTTTTTAAAGATTTTATTTATTTATTCATGAGAGACACAGAGAGAGAGAGAGAGACAAGGCAGAGGGAGAAGCAGGCTCCATGCAGGAAGCCCGATGTGGGACTCGATCCCAGGACCCCAGGATCACACCCTGAGCCAAAGGCAGACACTCAACTGCTGAGCCACCCAGGTGTCCCTCACTGTTACCTTTTAAGCTCTCCTTATTCAGCATCGTTGTTTTAACCCGCTCCCTCCCCAATCACTCTCCCACATTCCTTCACCTTTACTTATTTACCAACCACTTCACCTGTCTGGTTTTCCCTTGTTGGTGCGTGATTATGTCATTACTTTTAATAACTTTCGAAGTGCAAACATTATAAATAATCTGTGTGGCTTGCCCAGGAGCAGTCAAGGAAGTGCAGTCCTCTCAGCTATACCTTTAAAGCATCAAGGGAAGAAAACTCACCATGGACACTTCAGACAAAGTAAGTGCTACTTTTAAAATAGATCTATGTCATTTCCATTACTTGTCCAAAAAGTGTACACTGAAACAAAATTAAGACACCATTTTCTCCCATCAGATTAGTAAAGATTTCTAATAATACCTAATGTTTTCCCACCTGCAGAAACTCAAACATCACTGCTGGGAAAATAGCTTACTAGACACTTCTTGGGTGATAGTTTGACAACATTGTATCAAATATCTTAAAAATATGCCTATCATTTGACTCAGAAATTTAATCAAAGGAAATATTTATTTTTTAAAAGATTTTATTTATTTATTCATGAGAAACACAGAAAGAAGACAGAGACATAGGCAGAGGGAGAAGCAGGCTCCTCTCAGGGATCCCGATGTGGGACTCAGTCCCGGAACCCCAAGGTCATGCCCTGAGCCAAAGGCAGACCCTCAACTGCAGAACCACCCAGGTGTCCCATAGGTTGTTTTTATATACATGTTAACTATAGCATTGTTTTTAAGAGTATAACACTGGAGGGGCGCCTGAGTGGCTCAGTTGGTTAAGCCTCTGATTTGATTTCAGCTCAGCTCTTGATTTGGGATTGTGGGATAGAGCCCCATGTTGGGCTCTGCATTCCTCATGGAGCTTGCTTGTCCCTCTCCCTCTACTCCTCCCAACATTTATACTCTCTCTCATTCTCTCTCTCTCTCTCTCTGTCTCAAAAAATAAAAAGTATAACACTGGAAGTGAGATGTGTCAGATATTAGGAAACTGGTTAAATAAATATTATAGTAAATAAAATCCTACGTGATCATTTTAAATTACCTATAAAGCACTTATAAAGCAAACTGCAAGAGTAGACTGTAAAACAATATTCTTAGTATGATTACACAAACACATATAGGATATCAATTGGAAAGACCCTAAAATGTTATAAATAGTAATAGCTGGGTGCCAACCTTGCAGTTTTTCCCCTGTACCCTAGTCTGAATTTTCCAAGTTTTTTTGCCTTGTGTGTATCATTTTGAAATTACAGGGCAGCCCTGGTGGCGCAGCGGTTTAGCGCCGCTTGCAGCCCGGGGTGTGATCCTGGAGACCCTGGATCAAGTCCCACATCGGGCTCTCTGTATGATGCCTGCTTCTCCCTCTGCCTGTGTCTCTACCTCTCTTGCGCCCTCTCTGAATAAATAAATCTTAAAAAAAAAAAAAAAAAAGAAATTACAGAAGTTTTTTCATAAAGTATAAATTTTTACTTGAGTTTGGTAGGTAAAAGCAGAATTATTTCATCCTGAAAGAAATAATGTTTTTCTTTTCTTTTTTTAAGACTTATTTATTTATTTTAAGAGGGGGCAGTGTGGGCAGGAGGGGCAGAGAGAAAGAATCTTTCTAGCAGACTCCCAGCTGAGCAAGAAGCCAGATTCGGGGCTCAATCTCACAACCCGTGAGATCATGACCTGAGCCAAAACCAAGAGGCAGACACTTGAGCTAACCAGGCACCCCAGAAGTAATTTTTTTGTATCATTTTATTTGAATTTCTTTTCTTGGCATTTGTCCTTTTTCTTTGTAGTATAAGACATATATTAGCTCCTGTAGTGGTATCTAAATTTCTTGGAGACATAACAGATTTAGTCAGCTTAGTATATCTTACAATTACTAGCGCAGTAAACTTGCAAATGGAACATACATAAAATTATAAAGGGTACTAATCCCACCAGATATTAAGATATATAAAAAAATTAAAGTATTAAAATCATCAAGATGCTGCTGCAAGAACTGTCAAGAAGATAAATGGGACAATAGAAACAGCTTCCAAAGAGAAACTTGTAAATATAAGAACTTATATAGTAAAGGGGCTAATTCAAGCAGAAATTAGAGAAACAATCAAGAGTTTGCACTAGGACAATTATTTAGATTCTATAATTGCACATCATACAAAAAATAATTTTAAGAGTAAAGGATTTAAAAAGCAAACTATAAAAATCTAGAAAGAAGATAAGAAATATTTAGTCTCTACAGGGAGAGAATTTCCAAAGTATAAAAATGGAATAAATAACAAGGAGAAGATACTTCGAGTAACCAAAATTTTAAAATGTGTGTGCACATGAATGCATGTAACTTCATAAAAATTAAGGTTCAAATGTCAACCAGGGAAAATGATGTACAATAAGCTGACAGACAATAGCTCACTCCTTTAATGTGTAAAGGGGTCAAATGAATTATAAGAAAAATGCCAAGATGCCAGTAGATACTTACATTAACTATATGACCAAACACTCCACAAAACAGGAAAATACATATGACTACATAAGACAGAGAATATACTCAACATCATTAGCATTCAAAAAGTGCTAGTGAAAAGAAATAGCTAAAAAATAAATAAATAAATAAATAAATAAATAAATAAATAAATAGCTTTTTGTACCTATTGGATACTTTGCTTTTAATGACTACTGTCAATGCTGATGAGAGTGGAATAAATAATGTTTACAGATATTCTTTTACATTTCTAGGAATTGTGCCAAATTATTCAACATTTCTGTAAACAGCTTGGGAAATCAATTTAGCCCTAATAATGTCTTTATCTTTTCCAAAGTAATCATTACTTAAGGAAACCAAGCAAGTCAAAATTATGAACAAAGTTGGTTATCACAATATACTTTAGAATAGTTAAAACAATGAAAATGATGACATGTCTAGATAGTTACAAAGCAAATTGGGACACATTCACAGGATGAAATATAAAGTAGCCATTTAAAATTCTGATTACAAAGCATTTGAAGTCATGAGAAGTGCTCGTTTTGGCAGTACATATACTGAAGTCATGAGAAAATGCTTACTGACAAGTAAATGGTAAATGCTCAATATATGGTGATGGTTACTAGAAAAAAGCTGAATACAAAATTGCTTATAAACACGATCTCAACTATATCAAAATTCTTCTAAGAGACCGGAAGGAGATATGCTAAAATTTCAACAGGTTGTATCTGAAATTACAATGATTTTTCTTCTGTTTCTTTTTGACTTTCGTATTTTTACTATTTATAACAAATAAGTGTCATTTGTATGATCGGAATAAAAGTTAAAATTTTTCACTAAATGATATCATTTTAATGTCATTGTGTCCACAGACAATTACATGCCGGGCAGCCATTGCCTGGGCAGCAAATTCTACTCTTTCAATTGAGGAAGTACAAGTTGAGCCACCAAAGGCTGGGGAAGTGCGTATTAAGGTAAATTTAAGTTTTTTAACTTTTACCTATGAAGGTAAATGTAAGGAACTCCTGTTCAGTTTCATATATATATATTATATATTATTATTATATATTATATATATCATATATATTATATATAATATGTATAAAATTTGCATTTGCGGTCTGTCCACTTTTCTTTGTAAAAGAGGAAATTGTAAAACTAGGATAAATGAATAGAGGTAATGAAAGTTTAAGATATTCTTCATACTTGTAAAGTAGTGGTAGTTCACTCATCCACATAATCCTTTTGCCAGTATTGAAATTTTTACTTAAATTATATAATATCATAGGCCTATATACCTCACAATGTGACCTAGAAGGTGTTTTAAGTGGTAACTTTTTTTCATTTTTGAGGGAAAGAAGACAAGAAGTGCATTTCCTCCTACCTCTATGACACAAAGTTGATGTCAACAAAGGAATATGCAGTGACTAACAGACTAATTTTCCATCTCTGTTGTTTTGGGCTCATACATTATAATAATCTTGGAGTTTGTCTGAAAAAGTTCACTGTGCGGTAAAATTTCAATTTCTAGGAATGAGCATCTAGGACTCCATAATAGTATCCAAAGCAACTGAGAAGAGTTAACAATTATTGAACAGAACTTATATCAGGCATGGGAAAAGGCTCCTTGCCACTCATATCAACTCTCAGTCAAACTTTACCAAATCATTAAATACCCAATTTTAGGAGTATTATTGCTTTAAATCTTATTAAATATTAAATTCATCTATCTTCTAATTTGAGACTTAGGAAACTCAACTCTTGATTTAATGAACACAACAGATAGTGAAAGCCACATGCTTCTAGTCCATACCATATCTAATCAAAGTAGAGGGTATAGGAGGATGGTTATAGGAAAAAAGAAATGAAGGGAATTGTAAAGATGACAGAGGGAAAGGGAGTGAAGGGAAGTAGGAAAGTAGAAAAAGACAGGCAGTGAAAGACAAAACAGGAGAAAATGGGAAGTAACATTAACTAAATTATCAGCTCCATGTCCAGTGTTACGCTAAAGATTTGATTGTAAAAAATAAAACGAAAGGTGATAAGAACGTACACAGAGAAAGGAATTTAGTTATCTGACTGCTATTCAGAAGCTATATTTTTCTATTTATGAGCCATCCAAACAGCTTTTAATTAGTATTTATTTTGTACTGGGTCACCATCTGCCGAAATGTTTCCTAGTTAATTAGCCAATATGCTCTGTTCTTACACCTATACGCTCCTTTGCTACAAAGGCTAAAACCCAAATAATTAATCCACGATTCACCAAGGTAGAAGTTGCAGCAGCAAGAACCTGAGCAACACCACACTGAACCCTGGACAAAATCAAGCTAACGGACTGGATCTGTTCATAAGCACAGACAGTTCCATCTCCACTTACTGCTAGAGACAACCTCCCAAAAATAATTGCATATTCTTATCTGATATATAGAACAAACCTAATGAGGAGATTCCAGACTGCTGCATACCTAAAACAACATTTTTAGCCTTTGATAGCATCTTGAAGCCATTTTATTTTTTTATTTTTATTTTTTAAAGATTTTATTTATTTATTCGAGACACACAGAGAGAGAGAGAGGCAGAGACACAGGCAGAGGGAGAAGCAGGCTCCATGCAGGGAGCCCGATGTGGGACTCGATCCCAGGTCTCCAGGATCAGGCCCTGGGCTAAAGGCAGGCGCTAAACTGCTGAGCCACCCAGGCTGCCCTTGAAGCCATTTTAATAGGAACCCAAAGCACAGCATAGTTGTCATGAGCATATCTACTTAGCGATTAGCCACAATCCTATGCCACAGTTGATCCCAGTGTTCCAGTTATAAACTCGGCCGCTCCCATTACACTTACTGGAAAAGCAGTCGGTATGCTCGGGCACATGCTTTTGTGCTTGTATTGCAGCGGAGCAGTTATTTAGGGACCATGGTATATGAAATGCTTCATTTTTATGATCAATGTAGTTCGGTCAGGCCTATTAACAGACAAGAAAACTCAGGCCATTAACTAAGTTTTAAAATGTCTCAATGTCGGGCAGCCCGGGTGGCTCAGAGGTTTAGCACCGCCTTCAGTCCAGGGCGTGATCTTTAAAAAAAAACAAAAACAAAAACAAAAAAAACTTCTCAATGTCAACTAAATTTTACAGTGGTTAATTTTAACTGAAACTCACTTTTATGTTATTAATTTATTTTTTTAAGATTTTATTTATTTATTCATGAGAGACAGAGAGAGGCAGAGACATGGGCAGAGGGAAAAGCAGGCTCCACGCAAGGAACCTGATGTGGGACTTGATTCCAGACCCTGGGATCATCATGCCCTGAGCCAAAGGCAGACGCTCAACTGCTAAGCCACTCAGGCCCCCCAATTTAATATTATTAATTTAAAGAATATTTTCAACATACAAGTTTAAAATGCTAAAAACAGATTTCCCCAGAGCACAGGAAAAACATTCCACAATATGGGCCTAAAATTCTTTGTTTCTCAATGGTGGTGCTATTGATAATGTGGGCAAAAAGTCCTTCATTGTATGCAATTATCCCTCATATTTCAAAACTATCTGATGACCTATATATACAGAATAGATTTCAAAAAACAAAAATTTATTTCCAGATCTGAACATGTGTCATATGACTTTGGACAAGTCATTCTCAATTTTTGAATCTCCCTTTCCTCATCTCTAAATTGGAAACAATAAGACCTGTCCTGATTCCTCTGAGGATTGGTATAGGGATAAAATGACATAATTCATGTAAAAAAAAATTTAATAATCAATCTCAGATTTAAAAAAGAAAGAAAGAAAATTTCCAAACCAATTGATCTTTTGTCACTTAATTCCTATGCAGCTGGCATCTACAGGGATCTGTGGTACTGATGATCATGCAATAAAAGGATTACTCTCAGCAATCTTTCCTTTCATCCCAGGCCATGAAGGAGCTGGGATTGTGGAGAGTATTGGCAAAGGTGTGACCTCAGTGAAACCAGGTAAGAAGTGGGGACATAGGACCCTGCTCACAAACAGCCTCCCAAAGAACAACTTTGCACAGAGGATGAACTTAAAATGTATTAACATATTTACAGGAAAAAATTGGTTTGCCTCTAGACTCTTCTAACTAATCATTTATCATTATATTAATTGTATCCAGTGATTCCAAGACTCACACAGTTTCTCTGCTGTCTTCTCTAGCAATCCAAAGGGCCAGTCGCTGAGCCAAGTATATATATCCATAGCTAAATGAGTATTGAGATAGGACCAGTGGAATTCTAAATGATTGAAAAATATTGAGACTGTTTCTTACATATATTTGTACCCCTCACATGCTTAGCATAGTACCTGTCTCAGGATTAGAATGCATTAGAATGTTTGACAAATGAATGTTCTAATCAACTGGAATACAGAATTTGACTTTTCATTGACAGGATGATAATGATATATTTCAAAGAATCAAAGAAAGCAAGTATATGTTCTTTCCCAGACTATCAAAAAAGATCTTGACATAGCTATTCTTAGCATGACTGAAATGAATAGAATGAATAAGAGCAATCACACAGATTAAGATATTACAGACCTCACAGCTTGGAGCCAGGCACACCAAGAGATTTAAGAAAATGCATGGTCAGGACACTTGTGAAGCTCTTACTGGGGAACTGATTTAGCAAAAAATTATGGAATGTCTACCATGCATCTGACACTAGGCACACAGGAGGACAAAAGTAAAAAGCATAATCTCTATGTGTCTAATAACATAATGCAAACAGGTGGAATATATGCTCTAACTCCTCTTTAGCTAGAAAAAAATCCATTGAAAGTTTTGTGGAAAACAATGAACATTTGGAGGGGAAAGGATAAAAGACCAAAAGTTCTCCTGAATTTGAGATCCAGGATCTTTGGAATTTTTAAGAGCCAATGAAGACATGTGCCTTATATAAACTTGTAGAGATTTTAATGCCATCTAAACTCTGCAAGAGGCCAAAGGAGAGAGAGCTATTTCTTTGTTAGGAAAATTTGTAGGGGCCATCCAGAACAATGTTGTAGACCTCTGACCAGGCCTTTCTAAGTCTGTGATGACTGTGTTAATTAATTTTCTTTTTAGACCCCATCCAGCCTGTCACCCTAGAGCCCAGGTGTGCTAACTAATGACTGGATCCAAATATAATCAACATCGTGTCCAGAACTCTGCAACCTAAAACTACCCTCTGCATTAAGTGCTCCCTCTGCAAATGGAGAGTGATCCCTTTTATTCTCTGGAATTAGCATATCTAGGAACTAAGCCCCACTAAAGAAAATATGTCAGAGGCTGCTATGAGTCAGTGTGCCACCATGGGCAAAAAGACTCAATGAAAAGTGCTTTCTTATTACCTGATTGGACCACTCTAGGCAGGTGACTACACTGTGGGGCTTAAATCCTTCAAATGAAAAACAAAAGGGTTAAGCTAGATAACATCTTTAAGATTCATTCTTAGTTTCATTCTATTTCCAGAGCAGGGGGAAAGCAGACCTACAACTATCTACCCTATAAGAAATATTCCCAAATATCCATTATTTGCCCAAAAGAATAATGTCATTTCTAAAACCAGGTTATATAGTTTCTCCTTCCAAACAGTAATGGGCAACACAGGAAACAACAGGTGTCAGCAAGGATTCAGAGAAAGGGGAACCCTCTTGCACTGTTGGTAGGAATGCAAACTGACACAACCATTCTGGAAAACACTACAGAGGTTCCTCAAAAAATTAAAAATAGAACTACTCTATGATCCAACAACTGTGCACAACTAGATATTTACCCAAAGAATACAAAAATTCTAATTCAAAGAGACACATGGACCCCAACGTTTACAGCAGCATTATCAACAATAGCCAATGTATGGAAACAGCCCAAGTGTCCATCAAATGGTGAATGGATAAAGAAGAAGTGATATATATATATATATATATATATATATATATATATATATATATAATGGAATATTAGTCATAAGAACGATGAAATCTTGCAAGATGCCATCAAATGGCAAGATTTCACTTACATGGATCGAGCTAGAGAGTATTCTGCTACACAAAATAAGTCAGTCAGAGTAAGAGAAATATCATGCGATTTAAATTATATGTAGAATTTAAAAAACTAAGCAAACAAGCAAGGAAAAGAAAAAAAAAATACCTGAGAGGAAGGCAAACCAAGAAACAGACTCTCAACTATAGAAAACAAACTGATGTTTACCAGAAGGGGGGTGGGGGATTGGGGTAATAGATGATGGGTATTAAGGAGGGCACTTGGAAGTGCTGAATCACTATACTGTATACCTCAAACTAATTGGAATTTAAATAAAAACTTAAAAAGAAAACAGCAATGGGCAATGTTATCCTGGCTGCTATAACCTGCCTGCAAGTTTTTAAGCCATCCAATGAAACTTTTATAAACATATTATTGTATTTCTGTTCCAATAATGTTTTAAACTAATGCTTGTATTATTTTTTTTATATATAGGAGATAAAGTCCTCACACTTATTATTCCACAGTGTAGAGAATGCAGTTCCTGCTTGCATCCCAAAGGAAACTTCTGTGAGAAGCAAGAGTTAGTAATTTACCCTATTATTCTTTTATCAAATTGCTGATATTGTATAAGTACTGACCTGTAACTAAAGGTACTCGCTTCTGTCTTTACAAATCCCTGTGTCTATGCTGCTGCCTCTACCTGTGTCTATGCCACCACGGAACAGTGTTCTACCTTCTTCTGGATTAATGCTGGATGGGACTAGCAGATTTACTTGCAAAGGAAAAAAGATTTATCACTCTTTCCGCACAAGCACGTTCACTGAATATACTGTTGTTCCTGAGATTGCAGTGGCAAAAATTGATGATGCTGCTCCTATGGATAAAGTCAGTCTCATAAGTTGTGAGGTGCCTACAGGTTATGGGGCTGCTGTGCACTCAGCCAAGGTGAGGAAGGTACCTGTGTGTTAGTGTCTGTCATAGTGATTTGCCTGGAAAACATCAAAACTAAGCCAATCAGTCTAAACATTCAACTGTTATTTATAGAGCCGAAAGTTTCAACTGTTGTTTTTGTTTGTTTGCTTGTTTTCTTAATTACATATGTGCCCAGGTTTGATTCCTAATATAAACATTCCTTGTGAATTTGTAGGTCACTCATGGTTCCACCTGCGTGGTCTTTGGACTTGGTGGAATCGGTTCAGCCATTGTCATGGGCTGTAAAGCATCTGGTGCTTCTAGAATCATTGGGGTTGATATCAATGAGGAGAAGTTTCCCCGGGCAAGAGCATTAGGGGTCACTGATTGTCTCAACCCTCAAAAATTCAAGAAGCCTGTCCAGCAGGTGGTCATGGAAATGACAGGAGTTGGTGCTGACTTTGCCTTTGAGGCTATTGGACTCAGTGATACCATGGTATGTGGACTTGGGGCATGGTGATTATATGCTTAAGGCGGAGGGAAGTATGTGTTAAATATCCTCACCTAGATTGGTATAAACTCTCCTGAACATATGTTTTGGACTTGTAGACCCCAGCTATAAGAACAGAACATAAATGCACTCTAAAACATTTATTTAAAAATAAAAGCAGGGGATCCCTAGGTGGATCAGTGGTTTAGCGCCTGCCTTTGGCCCAGGGCATGGTCCTGGAATCCCAGGATCGAGTCCCACATCAAGCTCCCTGCATGGGGCCTGCTTCTCCCTCTACCTGTGTCTCTGCCTCTCTTGCTCTCTCTGTGTCTCTCATGAATAAGTAAATAAAATCTTTAAAAAAATAAAAATAAAAGCAATATATACTTAAAAATATATTATTACAGTACACAAAGTTTAAAGATTCAAAAGGCCATAATACCAGTATTCCCTTTTCTTTGTTCCTAGCTCTGCATATTTGCTTTTATATTTAAGCATAAACATTATCTAATTCACATGATAATTATGGGTCCTCTATTAGAACCATTCATTCATTCAAAAAATGAATTCCTATGCACCAATATGTTATGTTCTAGGGATAGAAGAGTGAATAAAATAGGCACCATATTTTGGGTCTTACAATTTAGAGGACAAAATGTAAACATTTAATATGTCTCAGTGTGTACTTAATGTAATTGATTGAAAAATAAAGGAAGAAAAGGTAGTGATATAGGTAACAGGAAAGAGAAAATAAGGCAAAAAAGAAGAAAGGAGAAAGACAACAGGGTTATGAACCAGAAAAGGAAGTAAAATAAATAGATATAAAGAAGCACACTGTATACCCCTACAAAAGTGAATTTAAAAAAATAAAGCTTCTAGGCAGCCCAGGTGGCTCAGTGGTTTAGCGCCACCTTCAGCCTTCAGCGTGATCCTGGAGACCCGGGATCGAGTCCCGCATCGGGCTCCCTGCATGGAGCCTGCCTCTCTCCCTCTGCCTGTGTCTCTGACTGTATCTCTGCCTCTGTCTGTGTGTGTGTGTGTGTGTGTGTGTGTGTGTGTCTCATGAACAAATAAATAAAACCTTGAAAAAAAATAAAGCTTCACACACACAATATGTATATAATTGTTTTGTTTTAATACAAATGAGTCAGACCGAGAACCATAGCAAGTGAGAAAGTCCAGATAAAAGGCAACAGGTAATTTCATTTAACAAGTATATGGTCCTTACTACATGCCAGACAGTGTTCTAAATGTTCTAAGAATGATAAATCACTTAATCTTCATAACAGTTCTATGATAGTATCATTCTTTTTACAAATGAAGAAACTGAGGTATAAAAAGGTTAGGTGACTTACCTAAGGTCACACAGCTAGCACAGGCTGTGCTCCTTGCCACTAAGCTCTACTGGTTCGCTAGTGAGGTCCTGTTACAGGCAACCCTGGAGGCAGCATCTGGCCTGGAAGAGGTTCAGATCTAGCAACACGATTCCTTCCACCTCTGGTGGTGGTTGTTACTTATGTGTGGGAAAGTGCTTATGGTCGTTATTGTCTTTATCAGCTTGCTGCTTGGGATTCCTGCCACCGGAGCTATGGTGTTTGTCTGATTGTTGGAGTAGCTCCATTAAACTCGAAGCTTTCCCTGAACGCCCCGATGATTGTCTCCGGCCGGACGATGAAGGGTGTATGTCTAGGAGGTGGGTCAGTGAATAGGAGGCACTGGTTGGTTTCTCTCATGAAATCCCTTCTAACTTGGTAAGACACAGACCAAAATTCCTCTCCTTGAGGAAACAGAGCTATAATGGTAGAAAAAACTTATCCAATGAGTTGGAAAATTTTGCAGATTTTGTAAGTCAATTTCAGTTAATTTAGTTAAATAGGTTTTTTTTTTTTAAAGTTCAAATACAATTTTTATCCCCTGCAAAGTATTTTTTGGGTTTTCCCGGTGTTTCAAATAATTCAGTCAACTTCAGTTCCATGCTGGTGGGTTTGTTGTGCTCTTTTAGCAGCAAAGCTTCTTAGGTAGTTATAGGACACCATATATATATATGTAAGATTACATAAAAGTATGTAACACCAACCTAGTGTTTTGATGCTGGCTTTTATCTTTCCAGAAGGGCCCTTGTTTATGAACAATATTGACCAACAGCTTTAGTCAATTAATATTCTATCTGATAATAGATATCTAGATAATATTCTATTATCTAGTCTATTAATATTCATCTGACCCCATTTCTCTGATAGTAAATTCCCAGTGCCATCTCCATGTGTGTGAATACACAGAGGAGGAAATGTTTATGCAATAGTAAGCCCAGGAAGTGAGCTAGAGACTGCTAGTTTAAAAGGATCATTTTCAACTCAGTAACATGTGAATATTGACCCAACTTTTCTCCAAAGGAATTCTAGGTAACAGGACTTCTATAGAAGCCACACTTAGCAACAGTAGTCAATGGCTTCTGATGTATAAATGATTTATTTTCCATGTTCAGTGTCAAATTTTCAGAAGAAAATCTCCCTGACATAATTTTTTTTTTCGGTTGGTTTGGCACTTCTCAAATGTTATTACAAAGGCCTTTTTGTTTTGCAGATTATAAAACCAGAGACTGTATTCACCACCTAGTGACTGATTACCTGCAAAATAAAATTAATATAGATCCATTAGTAACCCATCAGTTGCCTTTTGACCAACTCCACAAAGCTTTCGAGTTGTACCATGCTGGAAAAACATGAGTGCTTTATTTGATGATCTCCTATACCCTGAATTCACAGTGCTAGTGACTCCTCAAACATTTCCAAGTGGTTTTGTGAGAAAGAGATGGCTACTTGGATCCTCAATACTTTTCACATGCTCTACCTTATTCCCTACTGTCAATATCTTTCACATGTTCTATCCTACTGTCACCAGGATAAGGTTTTACCTGTAGGCCACTCTTTAGGAAAGATCCACATCAACCTATTTTTTTTTAAATGTTGAAGATTTCGATATAATGCTAATAATGACTCCACATTACATCGGTCTATTATGTTTTTTTTTTTTTTTCTGATTAGAGAAATGATCTAGAATGAATGAGTTGACATTACTGGAGTAACTACTGCAAGGAATCTTAGAGGCAGAGGTTTAGCCTCCATCTAGAGCACAAATCCTTTTACATTATTTCTGACAAATGGTCACTCTGCTTCAGCCAGCAGGGATGGAGTGATCACTCATGAGCCCCTTTATTCATTCAATGTCTGTTTAGTGATAGTGCAATATTTGTCAGGACTGTCCTAAGTGCCAGAGACACAGTAGACAACTAGCAGCAATAAGTAAGTGAGGAATTACTCCTGTGATGAATGATTCGACTTTCTCATTCTGATTCGAAGCACATCTCCCTTTCATATTCTCTTCCCCAACTCTACCTACAGTTTCTGCTTAAGTGATTTTTTTTTTAACTAGGTCTTTAAATTTTACCCCACTATAACACTTTCTTGGTTTTGACCTAGCATGTCAGCACATCTAAGTCAGGAATGAAGAATCAAGAAAACTCATCTGAAATTTTATAAACAGATTATGAAAAATGCAAGGAGGGGATCTAGCAGGCAGCAGACACACTGCAAAAGAAAAGGAATACCCCAAAAATGCATTTTTCTTCTTTCTTAATTGGACACAGTGCTAGATTCTGAGGCTCACAGAAGCTGATCAGAAGCTGTAGCAGAGGGTTTGGATGTCTTTGTGGTCATGTAGCGTGAGGGAACAGGGTTCTAATGCTGAGTCCTTCCTTTCTGATGTTGGATCCTGACGATCCTGCTTTCACCATATCAGGTGATGATATTAATGATGATTCCAATCAGATGATCAGGTGATATTTCATATAAGTGAACTAAGTTGAAGGAGGAGTCAGGAGGGGGAACAAGTGAGAAGGCGGACAATGCAACCTCATATGATACTGTGCAAAACTGTTTTGCTGAAATCACTGTTTCCTAAGCAATTCAATCATTTTATTATTGCACTTTTATGTTTCAGCATCCGCTGTATTCTGCTGTTCTGAGATCCCAGATGATAAAAGGTGCAAGGGCATCCTTGGGGATTTCATTCTTTCCTGTATCACCTCTCTGATTGTTCCAGAATAGAGGAAGAATATCAAAGATGAAAATGTAGTATAATTTGTGACCCAGGATCGGATCCCGCATTGGGCTCCCTGCATGGAGCCTACTCCTCCCTCTGCCTGTGTCTCTACTTCTCTCTCTCTCTCTCTGTGTGTGTGTGTCTCTCATGAATAAATAATAAAATCTTTTAAATAAATAAATAAATAAATAAATAAATAAATAAATAAATAAATTTAAATAATAAAGAAAAATGATTTAAGAATGTGGACTCTATTATTTTATTACCTAGATGTTAGTATTTGCTGTGTCACCCATTTAATGTTGGGCTAATTAATTAGTCTCTCTGTTATCTTCTGTGAAATGAAGAAAATATTTCCTAAGACACAGGGCTGCAATGAGGATTATATGATGCATAGGAAGTACTTAGCACAGTGACTGGCATTTAGTAAATAATCAAGTGTACTCTGGTGACTTATTTAGGTAGGGACCATGTCATATTATTCTTTGAACTTCTAACATCTATCATGTATATAACATATAAGGCTATCATATATTACTATAAATCTTATATTAGTGGTATAAATAAATCGCTATGAGGGAAGCAAAAAGAGTACAATCTGTTAGTACAAGAGCTCCAGAAACTGAGTAGAGAGTGAAAAGATACACTAAACTCATTTTGGGCTGTGAAGGAAACAAGGAGTAGGGGGTAGAGAATGGAGGAAATAGGAAGTCAAGGATTATTTCTCTTGAATTTAAAAATGAAAAGATCTGAGGCTTGATGTTTTAGGAGCTCTGTTTCTAAAATGTGGCTCTGCTAAGTATATATGGATATAGATATGGATATGGATAGGGGACCCATGACTGCCCAGGTGTTCTTCCCAAATTCATAGGCCAGTAGACCATAAGCTAGATTCAGCCCACTAACTCCCATTGCTTACCTCTCATTATTGGAATCATGGATAACTACAGAGTTTGAATGGAAGTAGAAAGAAAACAGCACATATGACTTTGATCAGACTTGCATCCTCTCTCTCCTTGTCAGTTCACCATATCTACAACAAGACTGTGAAGTGTTGTTATTTTATTGGTTTTAGCAGCTGGGCCATAAACTGGCTATCCAATATATAACAAAACTATTTTTCCATTTTTTACTTTTTTAAAAATTTTATTCATTTATTCATGAGAGACACACACACAGAGATAGAGAGAGAGAGAGAGAGAAAGAGAGGCATAAACAGGCAGAGGGCAGGCCCCATGCAAGGAGCCCGACATGGGACTCTATCCCGGGACTCCAGGATTACGCCCTGGGCTGAGGCAGGCGCCAAACCACTGAGCCACCCAGGGATCCCCTTTTCCATTCTTTAAATCTCTGTGGAAAGAAAAATGAGAGAGCAAGTAGAAAGGAGATTTTTATCTTCTACTTTACTTCTTATATACTATGTCAAATTTTAGAATAAACATGTATAAGTAATATATAGATACGTGTATATATAAATGATGGCAACATAAAAGATGAGTACATGGGAGTTCCAAGGAAGATGGTGGAGTATGAAGACCCTACATTCACCTCCTCCCACAGATACACCTAGATAACACCCACATCAATGTAAATAATCAGGAAATTATCCAAAGATGCAGAACAGACTCTCCACAGCTAAATGTAAAGAGGCCACACTAAAAAGGGAAGGGCAGAGACATAGTTGGAAGCTAAAATGACCCCTAAGACTGTCCACAAGAGGAAAGGACTCCATGAGTGCAGAGGGGGAAAGAGCAGATCTCACCACAGGCACCCCAAGCACAGGAAGCCACACTAGGAAGATGAATTCCTGTAATACTTGGCTTTGAAAACCAAAGAGATTAACCTCATGAATCTATACAATCAGTAGGGCTTAACACCCGGAACTTTAAAAATTGGCAGACTCAGCTCTGGGAGAGTGAGAAGGTATTAGGGAACTGAGTCCCTGTCCTTAAAGAGTCAGCAAAACAAACACCCCATTGAGATACAGCATAGAAGTAGAAGTTTGAAAAACACCAGGGGCATAAGAAAGGGAGACTTGTTTACTAATCTCAGAGAGTATACTAGAAGGGTAAGGATCTTTGAGAGACTTCTCCAAGAACAGAGGAACTGGCAGATGCCATTCCCTCCTACTCCCCATTCTTGCATCACTTGGCCTAGATATATGGACATACCTACAGAAAACAGTGCAGCACAAAGTCTCCACCTAGCTACCTAACAGAACACCCTGCTCCTGTGCTTTTCTGTGGACCAGCCCCCTCCAACTCAGCCTCAGCAGGAATTTTCCAAGGAGCAGCTGTAAGTCCCCTCCCACAGCAGACTAGCCCAAACTGTGCAAACACCACATGCTCTACCCCTGGATTCTGCATACCTGCCCCCTCTAACACACCCTAGGCAAGAATCCAACCAAAGTGGCATCACAAATGTGGCAGTCTTCAAATCAGCCCCAACAGGGGTCAACACCACCCCAAAGTGACTCTTGCCACAAGAAGGGGGAAAAAACACCATACACATCAGTTCGACTGTGCAGTGGGCTGGGGGCAGACATCTTGGTCTGTCTGCAGGCCCTATTCTCCAATGAATGTCACTCAGGGAAAAATATCTCAATAAAACCAGGAGCTGCTTCTTTGAAAAAAAATCAACAAAATTGATAAAACTCTACCAGACTCATCAAAAAGAAAAAGAAAACCAGAAGTGAAAGAGAAGTGACTGACACCATGGAAATACAAAAGACTGTAAGAGAATATTACAAAAAGTCATATGCCAACAAACTGGACCACCAAGAAATGAATAATTTCCTAGAAACATATAATCTACCAAAACTGAAACAAGGAAGAAATAGAAAATTTGAACAGACCCATTACCAGCAATGAAGTTGAATCAGTAATCAAAAAATGGCCAACAAAAAGGTCCAGAGCAAGACGGCTTCACTGATGAATTTTACCAATTTTTTTTTAATTATTTATTTGAGAGAGACAGCATGCAGTGCGGAGAGGCAGAGGAAGAGGGAGAGAGAGAATCTTAAGCAGATTCCCTGCTGAGCATGGAGCACAACACAGGGCTCGATCCCATCATGACTTGAGCCAAAACCAAGAGTTGGATGCTCAAACAACTGTGCCAGCCAGGCTCCTCACTACCAAACATTTAAAGAAGAGGTAATACCTATTCTTCTCAAGGTTTTCAAAAAACAGAATAGGAAGAAAACTTTCTAATTCATTCTATGAGGCCAGCATTACCCTAATATCAAAACCAGATAAAGATACTACACAAAAAAGAGAACTATAGCCAGTATCTCAGATGAATATAAGTGCAAAATTCCACAACAAAATATTAGCAAACAAAATCCAACAATTCCTTGAAGAATCATTCATCACAATCAAGTGAGATTTATTCCTGTGAAGGTAGTTCAATATTCACAAATCAATTTCATCAATAACAGAAGGAATAAAAACCACATGATCATTTCAAGAGATGCAGAGATGTAGAAAAAGCATTTGACAAAGTACAACATCCATTCATGACAAAAAAAAAAAGCCCTAGACACAGTAGCTTTAGAGAAAATAAATCTCAAAATAATAAAGGCCGTCTATGAAAAGCCCACAACTAAAATCATACTCAATGGATAAAAATTGAGAGTTTTTCCCCTAAGGTCAAGTAGGAGAAAAGGATGACCACGCTCACCACTTTTATTCTACATACAAATTGTTAATTGTTTTAAATACTTGATGAGAGTTTTTTTTAAGTATTGTATACCTTCAGATCTGAGAAATATTCTATTTATTTCTTTAAAATTCCCTTCTTCTTTCTCTAATAGTTCAATTAGTTGCCTGATATCCTGTGTTGCCCCCCTTTATTTTTTTCCTGTTATAATTTCTAGGCTTTTTTTGTTGGGGGTTTCTCTTTATTAGATGATTTTCAAGGACTTCCATCATCATCACATTATTATAATTTATAATTTGAGAAATCATGCTTTAACTTTCCAAGAATGCTTCCTTCTTTGTTCTCTTTTCATAGCATCCTCTTATTTCATAAAATCAGTATCATCTGCATCCTAAGCATATATATTAGATTTTTAAAAAGTCAGTCTTCTATTTGTTGTACCTTTTGTGTGTGTATGGACTATAATTGATGCTGCTAGATATGTGTTTTTGTAGATTTTTATTTATTTAATTCCAGTATAATTAACATACAGTGTTAAATTAGTTTCAAGTGTATAATATAGTGTTGCAACAATTCTATACATTACTCCGTACTCATCATGTAAGTGTACTCTTAATCACCTTTGCCTATTTCACCCACGTACCCCCCCCCTTCCCTCTCACAACCAACAATTTGATCTCTATAGTTAAAAGTCTGTTTCTTGGTTTTTCTCTTTTCTTTGTTCATTTGAGTTTTTTTAAACTCCATATATGAATGGAATTATATGGTTTTTCTCTTTCTGTGACTGACTTATTTCACTTAGCATAATATCCTCTAGATCCATGCACATTGTTGTAAATGGCAAGATTTCATTCTTTTTAATGGCTTAGTAATATTCCATTGTACATATATGCTGCTAGTTATGTCTTTTATGTGTAGTGCATTCTTGCATTCTGATTCAAGAATGAATGACTAGGTTAATTTATAGGTAGATGCTCTTCTTTAGATTGTTACATGGGTTGATATGCTTCTGCATTAGCTTTTCTCCTGACTGGCTGACTAGAACTCTGTGAATGTATGTGTGCATGTGTATGTGCATTGCTTTAATATCCATTTCCAAGGAAGGACCTCTTGCAAAGCTCCAAGCCTAACTTCAGAAGAGAACCAAATGGTTTTATACCTCCCAAAATAGTAGATAGGCATTTGGTATTATTTTTATATCATTGCTTTTCTAATATTATGAAGTTATTCTGAGGTTTATTCTACCCAATGTGATGGCTAATTTGAAGCTTAGCTCTACCCATGTTCCTTACAGTGTGAGATCAAGAGAAGCTTGCTAGAGAAGGGACAACCCTACAATCTCAAGGAAGGTCTCTGAGAGAGGAGAGGAGGTTGTTCACTGGAGACTTTTACAAATTGTCTCAAAACTATATTTGTGAAGAATGGTGAACTGAGATGAGATACTCCTTGAAACCAAGAGCAAGACTACTTTACATTGATTTTGTATCCTTTACTGAATTCATTTATCAGTTCTAGTAGTTTTTTAGTGAAGTCTTAGGGTTTTCTAGATACAGTATCACATCATTTGCAAAAAGTGAGAGTTTTACTTCTTCCTTGCCAATATGGATGCCTTTTATTTCTTTTTATTGTTCGATTGCTGTGGCTAGGACTTCCAGTACTATGTTGAATAAAAGAAAGAGTGGACATCCTTGTCTTGTCCTTGACCTTAAGGGAAAAGATCTCAGTTTTTTATCATTAAGTATGATGTTGGCAGAGGGTTTTTCATATGAGGCCTTTATTAGGTTGAAGTATGTTCCCTCTAGACCTATATTGCAAGGGTTTTTGTATTGAAGGGATGTACCATTGATAGTGACCAAATCACTGATTTTGTAAAGCTTTTTTTTTCTGCATCTAATGAAATGATCATATGCTTTTTATGATTTTTCTTATTGATGTGACATATTGATTGTTTTTTGAATGTTGAACCACCTTTTCATCTCAGAAATAAATGCCACTTGATCATGATGTATGGGTTTTTTTAATGTATTATTGGATTTAGTTTACTAAGATTTTGTTGAGAATTTTGGCATCTCCATCATGAGAGATATTCACCTGTTCTCTTTTTTAATGATGTCTTTGTCTGGTTTTGGTGTCAGGGTGATACTGGCCTCATAGAATGAAGTTAGAAGTTTTTCTTCTTCTTGTATGTTTTGGAATAGTTTTTCCAAAGAAGGCATACAGATGGCCAACAGGCACATGAAAAGATGCTCAGCATCACTCATCAAATGCAAATCAAAACAACAATAAGATATCATCTTACTCCTGTCAGAATGGCTAAAATCAACAACACAAGGAACAACAGGTGTTGGCAAGGATGTGGAGAAAAAAGAACTCTTGTGGACTGCTAGTGGGAATGCAAACTGGTGTAGCCACTGTGGGAAACAGTAAAGTTGTTCCTCGTAAAGTTAAAAATAGAACTACCCTGTGATACAGTAATCACACTACTAGGTATTTACCTAAATACAAGAACATTAATTCAAGAGGATACATGCACCTTTATGTTTATAGCAGCATTATTTACAATAGCCAAGATATGGAAGCAGCCCAAATGTCCACTGATTGATAAATGGATAAAGGTAATGTGGTATATATACACAGTGGAATATTATTCAGTCATTAAAAAAGAATGAAATCTTGCCATTTGCAACAACATGGATGGAGCTAGAAAGTATAATACTAAGTGAAATAAGTCAGTCAAAGAAAGACAAATACCACATGATTTCACTCATATATAGAATTTAAGAAACAAAACAAACAAACAAATGGAAAAAATAAGAGAGAGAGAAGAAATCAAGAAACAGATTCTTAATTATAGAGAATAAACTGATGGCTTCCAGCAGGGACTGGGGACAGTTGCTAAATAGGCTATAGGGAATAAGGAACACTCTTGTCACGATGAGCACAGGGTAATGTATGCAATTGCTGAGTCACTATATTGTAAATCTGAAACTAATATAACATTGTATGTTAACCAACTGGAATTAAAATAAAACCTTAAAAAATAAATAGCTGTTCCCTTATAAAAAAAATAAATATAAACCTACCATATGACATAGCCATTCTATTCCTAGATATTTCCCCAAGAAACAGGAAAGCATGTCCTTTAATAATCTTGTACACAAATATTCATAGTAGTATATTTATAATAATCAAACAATAGTAACAACCAAAGTGTCCATTAATGAAATAAATGGATGATATAGTCATCCAGTAGAACAATACACCACAATAAAAAAGGAATGAACTACTGATCATTGGAACATAAATGAATCTCAAAATTCCAATTCTATGAGATGCAAATATATCTATAGTGACAAAACATATCAGTGGTTGATTGAGGATAGGCAGAAGGATGGAGAGGGGCCAGAGGGACAGATTAACAAAGGAGCAAGAGGAAATTCTGGAGCATCACAGATATGTTCATTATTTTACTTGTGATAGTATTATAGGTATATACGTATTTCAAAATGTCACTCTTCCCTTCAGATATTAACTAGCAATGAAGGCAGCAACCTATACAAAAATTAAAATTTTGGGATGCCTGGGTAGCTCAGTGGCTGAACATCTGCCTTTGGCTCAGGTTGTGATCCTGGGGTCCCAGGATCAAGTCTCACATCAGGCACACTGCAGGGAGCCTGCTTCTCCCTCTGCCTATGTCTCTGCCTCTCCCTCTGTGTGTCTCTCATGAATAAATAAATAAAATCTAAAAAAAAATTTTTTTGACTAAAAATGGAAAAGTAGCCAAATTGTAACTGGTTATTTTTGTCCATATTTTAATTAATAGGTAAAATGTCAAGACTAATGATGCCACCACACACACACCAAGAGAACTGAAAAATTTTATTACTCATATAATGAGGTTTTCTGGTGGGAAGAGAACAGATTCTCAACCAGGTCCAAAAAATGACACAAGAGAGCAAGTTGAGGTGACTATCTCTGCCTTTTATTTGGGTTAAAAGCTAAGGCTAGGGTGAGAGTTCCATAGGGTTTCTGTTTGTTTAATCTAGTTGAATTTGAACCTAAGTCATTATGGAAAGGATTCTGTACATGGCCAACAAGCCTGAGGCTAGAAAGAGAGGTAAAAATTCTACTGACTGCCTTCTTCAAAAGTCTAATTTTGCATGTTTTAGAAGAGAAATCAGTGATTTAGTCACTATCAATAATGTCTGTAAATCTGAAGCTGATAAGGAATGTCTGGATAAGTTCTTCATTATGGCTTTAGCATGTATATATCTATATGTGGTCTTGATTTATATTTTTGCTTATCTGTGAGGCAGGAAATTCTCACACTCCTTTTCCTCAGAGGGGGCAATCCTGGATAAGGAATTGCTGTTGCCATCAGTTGAGCCAGATAGTCATCTTTGACCGTAGTGTGCAAATTTGTAAGAAAGTGCATATGGAGCCAACTGCTGCCCAGGACATTCCCTATTACAAGAATGACTACCTGAAGTTCAGCCAATTGTGCTGACCCTTGAGTCCCACCCCCCACTAGGGACGCTCAGGGTAAGAGATGAAAATCAACAACTTTCCTTGGAGGCCCATATGTATGATGGTGGCACAGCCATCTGCAAAATAAACAAACTCTTTTTTGCTGTTCATTCAGTTGATCCCAAGCAGCTCCCCATATAGCTAATGGATTCAGGAGATGGGTGACTTCTTCCAGCACCATGGCATCTGACAAGGGACTAAGGATAGAAGGCCACCCCCTCTTGCAGGTGGCATATGCCAGAGATCTGGTTTTATCCTGTAGAATCCTTATTTTCATTTTAGCAAGGAGGATTTAAAGGTGATGCCATGCTTGTAGAGGGTACTGCTTCCATGACACATGCTTAAAAGGCAATTGGGTATGGAAGGTCCTAGACTCAGGGCCTGTAAAAATTTCTGTTACAAAAGAACCTAGTACATGGCCAGCAATTGTCACTCTAATGGCAATTAGAGAGTTAGCCTGTAGGGATTTTGTGCAATGGCAGGGTTGTCAAAGCATCACATGAATAGACAGCTCAAGGCTAGTAAAGGGATATTGTGTACCTTCAAAGGTAAAAGTAAACCACAACTAAAAGGCTGTTGAGGGGTGCCTGGGTGGCTCAGTACTTTAAGTGTCTGCCTTCCTCTCAGGTCATGATCTCGGGTCCTAGGATCCAACCTGGAGTCAGGCTCCCTGCTTAGTGGGAAGTCTGCTTTTCCTCTGCCCCTGTCCCTCCCTTCCACTCATGCTCACTCTCTCTCTCAAATAAATAAAGAGCATCTTTTTTTTAAAAAAGACTGTTAAAATAGGCACAGAATAGAATGCCCTAGTCAAATCTATAATACCAAAATATTTTCCAGTTACTAATTGCATGTAGTCTTTCATTTCAATGATATTGGTTCAGGGGCCTTAATGCGTATGCCCACAGCATTCAAACTGTGGTAATCCACCACGAAAAGCCATTCATTCTTGCCATGTTTGAGAGTAGGCTAAATGGGGCTGTTAAATGGAGAAACTGTGGGAATAATCATCCTTCCTCTACATAGATCTTTTATAATGGGTTTCAATCCTTAAAAGCCCTGTTATAATTTATATTATGCCATATTAAGTACTTCAATTAGAGACAAGAGGTTATTCTCTCAGGGCAATTATAAATGCCAAAGATTTAATTTAATTTATTACTTGCTGGCCAGAGCATCCATGCCCAATTTCTCCATGCCCAGGAGATATTTTAAGACAAGGAGCTATTTAACCATAGGAAATTTACACAAGGCAATAATTCTGATGGTTGAAATGAAAACTACTTAACTTCCCTCTGTTTTATATTTGGCAATACCCCTAAGAGTATAGGGGGTGTTTTATGTCAATTTAGTGATATTCCAATCAATATGATACCTTGTTTAAATTCAGTAAAATCCATAGGTATAACAATACCTTGAGCCCTAGGATTGAGTAAGTCCATAAAAGTTTGCCATCTGGTGCATCTCAGCAGATGTTAATTTAGAACCCACATTATAGAGCCACCAAAACTTTTTGGTGTTGTTATTCTGTTGTATAAACTTTTTATTAATTTTGGATTTCTAACTAAGTCAGGTTGTGGATGTCTTTTTTCGGTAGTAGTTGGCTATACTTTGAAGGAGTTCTCTCTAAGTTGTTTATAAGCTTCTTCCTCCAGAGTCTTTAGGGTTATGGGCCTTGCTCATTATAATGCTACTCTGTAGAGTTTAAAGAACCCCCTGACTTAAGTTGAGTTTGAATTAACACCTTGGCTAAGCCATGGGTATTTTTCCCTGTAACTCTGAGAAACGGAATCTTTGTTGAAGACAGAGACATAAGCAGCAGCAGCAGCACAGCATTACATAGAATCCTAGAGGGCAGTATAGTGTCAGCATTTGTTGGGGTGGCAACTGGAGGCCTTCCATCTACTATGCTCCCCACAGCAGGGAAATCTCTTGAGGAGACCCAAGAATTCACTTCATAGCCACCGTAGTCTGCCCCTTGCACCATATCCATTTCTTCTTGCATGATCAGAAGCAGCTTGTCCGTGGTTCCCATGTCCTTCTTCCTGAAGAGAATTAAGAAAACAGACGCTAACTGGATGACCAGAGGTTCCATTGCTTCAGTTCATCTCAGGACTACAACTACCACTCACTATCTCCCTCTTCTTGATCCATTCTAAATGTCCTTCTCCTTTAGTTATCATCTTAGCAAGTCTTAGTGAGTTACCTGGTGCTGGGCCCATCATTATCCATGAAGGATCTGAGCACTTGGAAATCATTGTATTCCTGAGCAATGGTTGCTGCAATGTCTGTTCACAGTTACAATTGTACAATAGAATATTAGGAGATACCCAAGTGGATCACAGGAGTTCTACACATACTCCTCCCTGCCTCCATTTTATAAAGTGGTCCTACATATTAGGAGAAAAAACTGACGAGATCTGGCTGATAAAAGAGAAGGAAGTGGGCATAAATTACCAGAGCCTCAGGCCTGATTATGTAAAATATAAATACAGATCCCATGCAAAGATATCAAAACAGTTTATTATCTCTAGAGAGTCTAAAAAGCAATTTTTACCAGGGCCCACATCACTCTCAGCAACCTTGAGCAAAACAAATCAAGAGAAGAAAATACAAACAGGATTAAGAGTGAGAAAAGGACTAACCAAAGACAGACATTTTCTTTTCATTACAAGAAAATGCTAAGTAAATTTTTAGGCAAATATGTTTGTAATTCTTGATGAATAAATGATTTTCTGAGAAAACATAAATTTTTAAAGTTGACTCAAGAAATAGAAAACTAAAGTAACCAAATATCAAGGGAAAACTTTCTGCCTAGACTACTATTCCCCCCAGAACTCTGCAAAGCTGCCTCCTTCCTGTCAGTCAGCAGTTCAATTATTATCTCTTCAAAGAAGCCTTCCCTGACACCTTATCCAAACACTTCACCCTCAAGTGCTACCTCAATACCCAGCTTTATAGCACTTATCTCTACACAAAATTATTGATGTATATATTAACTTGTTCAGTGCCTCCCTGCTGTCCTCTCTCTCCACTAGAATGAATGTTTCTTGTGATCAAGGACCTTATTCATCAAGTTTACCATAGATTCCTAGGGCCTAGAAAAGGATTTGGCACAAAGTTCATGCAAAATAAAATATGTGTGGAATGAATGAAGACCAAAGGAGATAAAAGAGCTTCCGGAAAATCCTTTCAAGTAGTCTTGTATTGCAAAGGAAGATCTATCTTTAAATATAGAAACATCTCTCCTGGAAAAATAATTTTTGAAAATTAGAATAATTTGGCTGGCAGAGGAGGATTGACATATGGGAAGATGACCATGGATCTCAAACTTCTGCCCCAACCCCATTAGAGGAAAAATTAAAGAGAGGCCTGAAAAGTCACAAAAAAATATTATATTGGCTTATAGAATCAAGAATTCCTGTAGGAGATGATGGAGTAGTAGGGGGAACTTGAGTTTGCCTCCTCTCTCAAACACAGCTAGATCAACATCCAACTATTTTGAACAACTAGGAATATGATCTGAGGATTAAGAAAGCAATCTGCATGGTTGGAGGGAGAGAACATGACATATATGAGGGTCAGTGCCGTGAACTGGGGGAGAGGAAAGACACAGGGACATGAATGGGAGGGAAACCTTTCACTGAGCAAAGTCAGGGAGAGAGACACAGCAGGAGAGAGTGAGCATAGTGGGTAAACGATGGCACAATAAGCCCCAGTGAGGAGCTCCTCTGGGTCACACAAGGAGAGATAGCTCCCCTTCCCTGAGTGCATTTGGAAAAGCATATTTTGCCTCTCCAAGGACAAAAGACCAGCTGGGAGCCATTGAGAAGAGCTCAACAGCAGGAACAGAGGTGTATACAGAAGGCAGAAAACCTCTTAACAACTTTTCATTGTGAGCCACAACAGGCTTAATCCATGTGCACACACTGAGCAGCTGCTTTTCTGGGACAGAACTGAGCAGAGAGCAGAGACCTGGGCAGATTGCAGATAACCTGGCTGCTACTTTTTGCTGTCTGCCACAATAGATTCAAGTTTCTGTGACTGTTTTTCTAGGACAGAACAGACTAGGGGCCTGAGTTGCTCACAGACAGCAGAACTGATTGTAGCTTTTCCACTGTGCCTCACAATAAACTCTAGCCTCCACAGAACTGGGGATTGCTTTCTGGGACAGGACAGTGTCAGGCATGCCACAAGACTCTCCTCCAGAGGAGAGGAGTGAGCCCACGTCTTGCCAGGCCCTTTAAAACTTGGAGTTATGAATCTCAGCTACTGGCCAGACATAAAACACAGGAGATCTGTGGCACTGGACACACCCAGGGAAGACAGGTTAAAGGCAGGGAACTGATGAAAGCCCGGGACACAGGTTTTCTGAGAGAGCCTTCTGAACAGGGTGGCCAGGAGTTCTGCTCCCTGAGGCAAAGGGTAGGGTGATGGGATATCCCTCCTCCACACATACCCCTACCTCCCACCCACCAGCACAGTCAGATTTCAGAGAGAAACACAGCACCTCTCGTGGAAGCTGGAGTCCTTTATACTACACCCCACTGCCTTGTCCCTGGAAGAGGCATCTTGGTTTGTGAGCCATCCCAGGAGGCCTCTCCCTTAGAAGACCAACACAGGCCTCCCCAAATGTACCAATTCTACCAAATAAAGAATGCTCCAAAACATCAGCTTCCAGTGGAAATAAGACCAGGCTTGCGTTTTTTATCTATAATTTTAAAAATTTAATTCTTTTCTTTTATTTCTTATTTTTTATCTTTTATTTCATATATTTTCCCCTTTTTTTCTCTTTATTTTTTTTTTTTTTGGTAACAGGCTTATAATTATTTATTTGTTGGCTTGTTTGTTTCCTTCTCAGATTTTTTAGATTAGGCTTCTCATTTTTCTTTTTTTTTCTTTTTTCCTTCCTCCTTTTTCCTTCTTTCTTATTTTTTGGAATCAGGCTTATAGTTTTTTTTTTTCATATTTGTATTTTTATTCCTTTAACTTTTCTCTTATATTGTATCAGGCTTTATTTTTTTCTTTTCCAGGCTAAATCAAAGCACACCTAGTTAAAGGACCAAACATTCCCCACTACAAGCAAGGAAGAACTCTGTAGAGGATAGACTGGGGGAAAGAGCAGCCAAAACACAAGAGCAGAGTGTACAAAGCATATACCCGAAACACTTCCTAAAGAGTTTGTTGTTATTGGTGGTGCTGCTGCTGCTTTTGTTGTTCTTTTTTTCTTTTTCTTTTTCTTTCTTCTTTTCTGGACAAAGAGACAAGATGAATAAAGAACAGAAGGTAGTACTCACAGCCAGGGATTTAATCATTACAAATATAAATAAAATGTTTGAACTAGAATTTAAAACAATAATTATTAAGATACTACCTGGCCTTGGAAAAAGCATGGAAGACACTGGAGAAACCCTTACTAGTGAAATAAAAGAACTAAAATCTAGTCAGGCCAAAATTAAAAATGCTATTACCAAGATGCAATCCTAGTTGGAGGTCATAAAAATAAGGATGAACAAGGCAGATGATCAATCAGTGATATAGGAGATAAAATGCTGCAAAATAAGGAAGCTGAAAAGAAAAGGGAAGGAAACCTATTAGGTCACAAAGGCAGACTTAGGGAACTTAGCGATTCCATAAAGTGAAATAATATCCTTTATCATAGGAGTCTCAGAAGATGAGGAGCAGGGAAAAAGGGTCAGAAGGTTTATTTGAACGAATTATAGCTGACAATTTCCCTAACCTGGAGAATGAAACAGGCATTCAAATCCAAGAGGCATGGAGAACTCCCTCAAAATTAATAAAAACAGGTCAACACCATGACATATAAAGTCCAATAGGTCCAGAGAATCCCCCTCAAAAATCAACAAAAATAGGCAAACATCTTGACTTAGCATACTGAAGCTTGAAAATTACAAAGATAAAGAGAAAATCCTGAAAGCAGCTTGGGATAAGAGGTCCTTACCCTACAAATGTAGACACATAAGGCTGGCAGCAAACCTATCCACAGAGACCTGGCTGGTCAGAAGAGAGTAGCATGATATATTCAATGTGCTAAATGGGAAAAAAATATGCAGCCAAGAATACTTTATCCAGGAAGGCTGTCATTCAGAATAGAAAGAGATAAAAAGTTTCCAGGACAAGTATAAAATAAGGAATATATGAACACTAAACCAGCCCTGCAAGAAATATGAAAGGGAATCCTTTGAGCATAGAAGAACCCAAAACTAACAAAGACCAGAAAGGAACAGAGAAAATCTATAGGAACAGAAACACTACAGGTAATACTATGGCACTAAATTCATATCTTTCAATAATTACTCTGAATGTAAATGGGCTAAATGCTCCAATCAAAAGACATAGAGTATCAGAATGGATAAAAAAGCAAGATTCATCAATATGCTTCTTACAAAGATCCATTTTAAACCCAAGGACACCTCCAGATTAGAAGTGACTCATTTTAGACCCAAAGACATCTCCAAGGCTTATCATGTTAATGGACATCAAAAGAAAGCTGGAGTGGCCATGTGCATCAGACAAACTAGATTTTAAACCAAAGACTGTAATACGAAATAAATAAGGACACTGTATCATACGAAAGGGGTCTATCCAACAAGAAGATCTAACAATTGTAAATATTTATGCCCATAACTTGGGAGGAGCCAAATATATAAACCAATTAATAACAAAACTAAAGAAACTCATTGGTAATAATACAATAATATTGGGGACTTTAAACCCACTCACAGCAATGGACAGATCATCTAAACAGAAGATCAATAAGGAAACAAGGGCTTTGAAAGACACTGGACCAGATGGACTTAAAATACATATTCAGAGCATTTTATTCTAAAGCAGCAGAATACACTTTTTTTTTCAAGTGCACATGGAACAAGCTCCAAAACAAATCACATACTAGGTCACAAATCAGGTCTCAGCCAGTAAAAAAGACTGAGATCATACTATACTCATTTTCAGACCACAATACTATGAAACTTGAAGTCATCCACAAGAAGAAATTTGGAAGGGCCACAAATATATGGAGGTTAAAGAACATCTAACTAGGAATGAATGAGTCAACCAGAAAACTAAAGAAGAATTTTAAAAATATATGGAAGCAAATGAAAATGACAAGACAGCTTAAAGCCCTTGGGATGCAATAAAGGTTGTCCTTAGAGAGAAGTATATATTAATACAGGTCTTCTTGAGGAAACAAGAAAAATCTCACATACACAACCAACTTTACATCTAAGGGAGCTGAAAAAAGAATAGCAAATAAACCTTAAATCCAGCAGGAGAAGAGGAAATCAGTAAAGATTAGAGCAGAAATCAATAATATAGAATTTTTTAAATAACAGAAGAAAGTTGTTGGAGAAGATGGTGGAGGAGTAGGGTCCCCAACTCGCCCAGCCCCATCAACTTATCTAGATAACTTTCAAATCATCCTGAAAACCTACGAATTCGACCTGAGATTTAAAGAGAGAACAGCTAGAATGCTACAGAGAAGGATTTTTGCTTCTAACAAGGTAGGGAAGCGGAAAAAATAAAAAAGAATCAAGTAGGGGAGGGCCCCTCGCTCCCACAAGGAGCCGGGCTAAAACCAGGTGGGGAGAGCCTCCAGACAGGAAAGCCCAGCCCTGGAGAAGTGGGAACTTTAAAAATCTGCACTGGATTCATCCCAGAGGGAAAGTGCTCAGCAGAGAAACTAGGCAGGGTTGCAGGAGGGGCAGTGGGGCCTCCAGTCTACCGGGGTCACTAGGAGAGGAAGTGCACCCGGGGGAGAGCGCTCCACACACCACAGGCCTGAGCTCGGTAAAGGGCTGAAGCGAGCCCAGCGGGGCCTCGGGGAGAAGCCAGTGGGTCAGGCGGGGGCTCCGCGCAGAGGGGGCTGCGCCCTGCTGCCTTCGGGAGCTGCAGGCCTGGAAACTGATTCCAGCAGCACAGGCTCCAGATCCCAGGGCGCCAGGAGACACAGCCGGGATCCTGCGCTCCCCCCAGGACAGGCAGAGGTGGGGAGGGCACAGGACAGAGAGGACCCTCCTGTCACCAGGCGCCCTTGAGCTGTGCAGATCAGCACCCCCTGCCCCCAGAGCACCCGGGCCAGTGCAGACTAGGAGACTGCGGTAGTTACTGGGGGAGCTGACTCCAGGGCTGGAGAGCTGGCCGCTGCCAGTGGGGTAGTTCCTCCTGGTGTCACCCTCTGCCTGGATGGAGCGGGGTGCCAGGGAACAGGGCCTCACGGTAAACAGTTCCCACTGAGCCGTGCACCAGGCAGGGGGCGGGGCAGCTCCCCCAGGCGCACACACCTGAGAATCAGCACAGCAGGCCCCTCCCCCAGAAGACCAGCTGGAAGGACAGGGGAAGAGCAAGTTCTTGACCAAGGAGCACTGGAAAGCTCCAGGGGAAGTCGAGGGATTTACGGTATATAGAAATAGAGGGTACCCCTCCTGTTTTTTTTCTTCCTTTTTCCAGTACAACTCATTTTTATATCAGACTGTAAATTTCCAATTTTTTTCTCCTTTCCCACCTTACCTACAATATTTTACTACCTCTTCATTTTTAAGATTCTTCCATTTTGACTTTCATATTTCTACAATTACAGGTCCTAGATATATTTTCCACTTCTAGATTCCCTTCAACATACTCAGCTTAATTTGGGGAGATATACAAGATACGGGTTTTTTTTGTTTTGTTTTTTTTGTTTTCTCTGCCTCATTTTGTTCTACAATGGCGGAAGTTAATACATTCTAAAACATGACCAGTATGCACCTGGGACCAAGTGATATACCATGCTGGTTCATTCTGTGAGATTCCTCATTCCCATTCTGCCCCCTTCTTTTATCTCATTTATGTTTTAATGGTCTATGTTGGGGCCCTCTATAAGTATTTACGGTTTATATAAATTTGGAACTGAGCATCTTCTAACCTACAGAACTTAATATACTCAGAAACAAGAGGATCACCCTCTAGAACCCCTCAGGTAGACTACATTCTCCCTCCACTACAACTTCATCACCACCACCATCTCCCAGGCACCCCCACTCTTTTTTCTTCTCCTTTTTTTTTTTTTCTTTTCTTTTTTCTTGTTATTTTTTTTTTTTCTCTTCTTCTTTGGGATTCCTGGCCTTTTATTTTTTACTACTTTGTTTTAAAATTTGTTTTTCACTTTAGTGGTCTTTTTCTTTTATATCATTCTGATCTTTGTTACCAATTTCTGGTCTCTAACCTTGTTGAATCATCTAGGGTGAAATTTACTTAGGTCCTGGTTGATATTCTTGACTCAGCCTGCTCATACAGCCACTCTGCACTGGACAAAATTACTAGAAAGAGAACTTACCACTAAAGAAAGAATCAGAAACAGAAACAGTACTCTCTGCCACAGAGTTACAGAATTTGGATTACAATTCAGTGTCATTAAGTCAATTCAGAAGCACAAAGGTAAAGCTACTGGTCGCTCTGGAAAAAAGCATAAAGAAATCAAGAGACTTCATGACAGCAGAATTTATATCTAATTAGGCCAAAATTAAAAATCAATTAAATGAGATGCAATCCAAACTGGAGGTCCTAACGATGAGAGTGAATGAGGCAGAAGAAAGAGTGAGTGACATAAGAGAAATTGAGGGGGCAGCTCGGTGGCTCAGCAGTTTAGCACCGCCTTCAGCCCAGGGTGTGATCTGGAGACCCGGAATCGAGTCCCACATCAGGCTCCCTGCATGGAGCCTGCTTCTCCCTCTGTCTGTCTGTCTCTCCCTCTCTGTCTGTCTCTCATGAATAAATAAATAAAATCTTAAAAAAAAAAAAAGACAAGTTGATGGCAAGGAAGGGAGCTGAGGAAAAAAGAGAAAAACAATTAAAAGGCCATGAGGAAAGATTAAGGGAAATAAATGATTTTCCTCAGAAGGAAAAATCTATGTATAATTGGGGTTCCAGAGAGCACTGAGAGGGCCAGAGGCCCAGAAAGGATATTTGAACAAATCATAGCTGAGCACTTCCCTAATGTGGGGAGGGAAACAGGTATTCAGATCCAGGAGATAGAGAGGTCCCCCCCCCCAACCTAAAATCAATAAATACCATTCAACACCTCAACATTTAATAGTGAAACTTGCAAATTCCAAAGATAAAGAGAAAATCCTTAAAGCAGCAATAGACTAGATATCTATAATTTATATGGGGAGAAATATTAGATTCACAGCAGATCTCTCCACAGAGACCTGGCAGGCCAGAAAGGTCTGGCAGGATATATTCAGGGTCCTAAATGAGAAAAACATGTATCCAAGAATACTTTATCCAGCAAGGCTCTCATTCAGAATAGAAGGAGAGATAAAGAACTTCCAAGATGGGCAAAAACTGAAAGAATATGTGACCACCAAACCAGCTCGGCAAGAAATATTAAGGGGGACCCTGTAAAAGAAAGAGGAAGCCCAAAGAAATAATCCACAATACAGGGATTGAATAGGTATTACAATGAATAAATTCATATCTTTCAATAGTAACTCTGAACGTGAATGGGCTAAATGATCCCATCAAAAGACACAGGGTTTCAGACTGGATAAAAAAGGAAGACCCCTATATGCTGTCTACAAGAGACTCATTTTAGACCTAAGGACACCTCCAGCCTGAAAATGAAAGGTTGGAGAACCATTTACCATTCAAATAGTCCTCAAAAGAAAGCTAGGGTAGCAATCCTCAATCAGATAAATTAAAGTTTATACCAAAGACTGTAGTGAGAGATGAAGAGGGACCCTATATAATATTTAAGGGGTCTATCCAACAAGAGAACCTAACAATAATGAATATTTATGCCCCAAATGTGGGAGCTGCCAAGTATATCAATCAATTAATAACCAAAGTAAAGACATACTTAGATAATAATACACTAATACTTGGAGACTTCAACACAGCACTTTCTGCAAATGGCAGATTTCTAAGCACAACATTTCCAAAGAAACAAGAGCTTTAAATGATACACCGGACCAGATGGACTTCACAAATATATACAGAACTTTACATCCGAATGCAACTGAATACACATTCTTCTCAAGTGCACATGGAACTTTCTCCAGAATAGACCACATACTGGGTCACAAATCAGGTCTCAACTTATACCAAAAAATTGAGATTGTCCACTGCATATTTTCAGACCACAACGCTTTGAAACTAGAACTCAATCACAAGAATAAATTTGGAAGAAACTCAAACAGGTTAAAGAGCATCTTGCTAAAAGATGAATGGGTCAACCAGGAAATTAGAGAAGAATTAAAAAGATTCATGGAAGCTAAGGAAAATGAAGATACAACCATTCAAAATCTTTGGGATACATCAAAAGCAGTCCTAAGAGGGAAATATATTGCAATACAAACATCCCTCAAAAAATTGGAAAAAAACTCAAATACACAAGCTAACCTCACACCTAAAGGAAAAGGAGAAAGGAGAGGTTTTTTATTTAAAACCTACACCAAGCAGAAGAAGAGAGTTAATAACAGTTTGAGCAGAACTCAATGAAATAGAGACCAGAAAACCTGTAGAACAGATCAACAAAGCCAGGAGTTGGTTCTTTGAAAGAATTAATAAGATAGACAAAACATTAGCCACCCTTACTAGAAATAGAAAAGACTCAAATTAATAAAATCACGAATGAAAAAAGAGAGATCACAACCAATATCAAGGAAATAAAAATGATTTTAAACACATATTATGAGCAGCTATACACCAATAAATTAGGCAATCTAGAAGAAATGGACACATTTCTGGAAAACCACAAACTACTAAAACTGGAACAGGAAGAAATAGAAAACTTGAATAGGCCAATAACCAGGGAGGAAATTGAAGCAGTCATCAAAAACCTCCTAAAACACAAAGTCCAGGGCCAGATGTCTTCCCTGGGGAATTCTATAAAACATTTAAAAACAATACCTATTCTACTAAAACTGTTCCAAAGATAGAAAGGGATGGAATACTTCCAAACTCATTTTATGAGATCAACATCCATCACCTTAATTCCAAAACCAGACAAAGACCCCACCAAAAAGAAGAATTATAGACCAATATCCCTGATGAACACAGATGCAAAAATTCTCAACAAGATACTAGCCAATAGGATCCAACAATACATTAAGAAGATTATTCACCATGACCAAGTGAGATTTATCCCAGGGATGCAAGGCTGGTTCAACACTCATAAAACAATCAACGTGATAGATCATGTCAATAAGAGAAAAAACAAAAACCATATGATCCTCTCAATAGATGCAGAGAAAGCACTTGACAAAATACAGCATCCATTCCTGATCAAAACTCTTCAGAGTGTAGGGATAGAGGGAACATTCCTCAGCATCTTAAAAGCCATCTACGAAAAGCCCACAGCAAATATCATTCTCAATGGGGAAACACTAGGACCCTTTCCCTAAGATCAGGAACACTACGGGGATGTCCACTCTCACCACTTCTATTCTACATAGTCCTAGAAGTCCTAGCCTCAACAATCAGACAACAAAAAGAAATAAAAGGCATTCAAATTGGCAAAGAAGAAGTCAAACTCTCCCTCTTCACAGATGACATGATACTGTACATAGAAAACCCAAAAGACTCCACCCCAAATATCTAGAACTCATACAGCAATTCAGCAATGTGGTAGGATACAAAATCAATGCACAGAAATCAGTTGCATTTCTATACACTAACAATGAGACCATATACATTGTAGAAGTTGTTATTCTTCCTTCAACTTTTTTTTCCTTCTAAAACCCTATTGATTTTCCTTTTTTCATTCAATAACCCTCCTTCCTTTCTCTTTAGATTGTTATCATCCTCCATTTTCTTTCTTCCTTTCTGCCTCAGTTTTTATTTCTGCCCTCTTCCTCCCTCCCTCCCTGATTGGTATGTAGTGACTATGAGTCATTCTGAGGTATGAGAACACTAATACTCCTGTCTGGATTGGTGACAAGAGACACAGGAACTCTCACTTCTGAACCAGTCAGAGGGAATGATGGAGCAAGCTAAAATCTCCACAGAAATAGCTAGCAAAGTAAATCATGGTTCGCTTTTGAAATGTAGTCCTGTTATAATCTTACTTGTAGGTAAAACTTTATTATCTAAGGCTGTGTTGAAGTTGAAATACAAATACACCATGCTTTATACAATGGAAGTATTCCTGGTAATTTGTAAGCCAATGTTTAAGAAGTAACATCATAATTATGATAAAATAAGAACTGCTATTATTTAAAAAAACATCTTAATCATTCTATAAAAATATTCTTATATAAAGCTAAAATCATCCTCCAAGTGCAGCCACTCATTAATATAGGAAAAAAGTCAATAAATAATGTCTAAACTTGTACTACATAGAGATTCAAAACTAAAAATGCAATAAATGAGTAAGAATTAGAAGATACAGGAACTAAATACCATGATGAAATGTTCCACATGACATTTTTTAAGATTTATTTATTTATTTATTTATTTATTTATTTATTTATTTATTTTAGAAAGAGAGAGAGAGAGAGAAATGAAAAATGGGAATGAGGGAGAGGGAGAGAGAAACTCAAGCAGTTTCTGCATTGAGCATGGAGCCCAACTCAGGGCTCAATCCCATGACCCTGAGATCATGACCTGAGCCAAACCCAATAGTCAGATGCTTAACCAACTGCACCATCCAAGTACCCCATGATATTTTATAAGAATGAATTGGCCTAACAAAACAAAATCCTATATCCTATATCCAAAGTAATATCCAACTTTTCTTCTAATTTTCTTATATGATGAATTCTAATTTTACTTATTTAAATAAATGATTAATATTATAAATTATAATGCAGAAGTATAAACTAACTATGCTCCATACATCAGTTCACCAATATTAACATCTTGTGACATTTGAAATATCAAAGAGAAATCCCCTAAGAATAAAAAATATTATCAGATGCCTGGGCATGAGCACAACCTCTCACAAAGCACTAGCAGATGATTGATAGATAGAGAGATAGATAGATATCACAGAATGACATGAGATATATGCATAGGTATATACAGATTATATATATATATGCTTCCACATATTTTTGTTTGTTCCTTTTTCACATATTTTCCTCTCTATAGATAGATATCACTGATTTCACATTACAGCAATTTTATATTATTATTTATTTATATTATAAGATATCATATATATATATGATTGCTTTCAGTGAAATAGATGATCTGCATTTCAAAGTGAGGTAATGAGAATGACCTGTCAGCATACATGTGAATTTATCTATGTATTTCACCCAATTTTAGTTGAATACCAATTTTATCTTTTTTTTTTTCCAATAGATTATATGTCAGGCAGCCATTGCCTAGATAGCAAATGTTTCTCTACCTATGAAGAAGTCGAAGTTGATCCATCCAAGGCAGATGAGGTTCAAGTCAAGGTAAATATAAAGATTTTTAGCAAGTATGGATGTGGATATGCATATTCACTAATTTTATAATTTTAGGAGAATAAATATCATTTTCCACTTAAAGATAATTAAGGCTCCCTCCAATTTATACTGAAATCTGTATTACTATATATAGTAGTGAAATTATATATATAATTTCATTTTGTTAAAGTGCCATGTATATAAAATATATAAATGCTGAAATATCATTAAATGCTTTAGATATCTGGTGTCTTAAAAATACTTTGAAAGTCAATATAGGTGATTGTTGACCCACAAACTTTTTTTCCCACAATTATAAAGTTATTCCGATATGCAGTTTTTAATGAAGCAGACACTCTAAGCTCCGTGGCCATGACTGAGAAGACAGGGACTCCTTTCTCCCACCCATAGAGACTTTCACTACAGACATTGCAAACCTAGACCACCTTCCATTCTCCTCAGCTCTCAGTGGTAAGTTCCACACCAAGAGGGGTAATGTGAAAAGAACTTGGGCTACCATTTGCCAGCACAGAGGTCAAAGGTGTCACTGGACAAGAAGTAAGTCACCCCCACACCCAGCTCTGATGCAATAGTATAGAATTTCTAACCATGGTGAAAGGCAGGAAAGAAAGATTGGCAAATGCGGTTCTGCTAAGGGAGCTGAATTTATTTGGAAGACAATGTGGAGGAACTCATGCCTTAAGGCACTGTACAATCAAAACCAATAGAAATCTTAGTGATGAGCAATTAAGAGAAGGCTAAAAGCTCCAGAAAACTAGGAAGAGCAAATTTAACAGAGAGAACCAAGAAAAGCCACTGTTTAAAGGTGCCCTGCTAAAATCACATTCATCCCTGGAGTCCAGAAGGCTGAGGGCATGTGCTTAAGTTGCACCTACTCGAATGTGTACCAGAGCCAGCACCTGAGATATACTAGTCATGGCTGACCATAGAGCAGCTTGAAAACATTCTCCAAAATACATGCAGATTCATCAACAAAGAATAAAAGCCTTCCTGGCCCCAGGCACTTGAGCACAACCACTGATCAAACAATAGCCAAAGATTAAGCTATGCTGATCCGAGGACTTTCCTCCAGAAAGTCAGGCTTAGAAATAAAAGCAAGGAGTAAAATGACAAGCTGGGTATGACATCAGAAATGCCTACATCGGTGGAGAGTGGGGGAGTTGAAAAATAGACTTCATAGAATTAGTCTATATAACTTACTAACAAATAAGTTAACAAAAGCATCAATATCAGTGAGCACCAGGGAAAATGGAGGAAAAGAAGAAACTAATCAGAATCCAGAGATGCTACAATATATTATCTGAAATATCCAGTTTTAAACAAATAATTATGAGACATATAAAGGAGATAGTGTGGCCTTTAAATAAGAAAAAGAATGGGTGGTCAAAATTACCTTTGAGAGGTCCCAGAGTCTGATTTCACAAAGACTTCAAATCAGCTATTACAGACACATTCCAAAAACTAAAGAAAAACATATTGAAATAATTAAAAGATATCTCATGCTTTTGGGTGCAATTGTAAATGGGATTGACTCCTTAATTTCTCTTTCTTCAGTCTCATTGTTAGTGTATAGAAATGCCATTGATTTCTGGGCATTGATTTTGTATCCTGCCACGCTACCGAATTACTGTATGAGTTCTAGCAATCTTGGGGTGGAGGCTTTTGGGTTTTCTATGTAGAGTATCATGTCATCGGCAAAGAGAGAGAGTTTGACTTCTTCTTTGCCAATTTGAATGCCTTTAATGTCTTTTTGTTGTCTGATTGCTGAGGCTAGGACTTCCAGTACTATGTTGAACAGCAGTGGTGAGAGTGGACATCCCTGTCTTGTTCCTGATCTTAGGGGAAAGGCTCCCAGTGCTTCCCCATTGAGAATGATATTTGCTGTGGGCTTTTCATAGATGGCTTTTAAGATGTCGAGGAATGTTCCCTCTATCCCTACACTCTGAAGAGTTTTGATCGGAATGGATGCTGTATTTTGTCAAATGCTTTCTCTGCATCTAATGAGAGGATCATATGGTTCTTGGTTTTTCTCTTGCACATTGATTGTTTTACGGGTGTTGAACCAGCCTTGTGTCCCAGGGATAAATCCTACTTGATCATGGTGAATAATTTTCTTAATGTACTGTTGGATCCTATTCCACCACCCCCTTGTTCGTTTCCCAGAGTTAGGAGTCTCTCAAGTTCTGTCACCCTCACTGATACTTCCCACTCATTTTCTCTCCTTTCCCCTATAATCCCTTTCAGTTATTTTTTATATTCCCCAAATGAATGAGACCATATGTTTGTCCTTCTCTGATTGACTTACTTCACTCAGCATAATGCTCTCCAGTTCCATCCACATTGAAGCAAATGGTGGGTATTCATCATTTCTAATGGCTGAGTAATATTCCATTGTATACATAAACCACATCTTCTTATCCATTCATCTTTCGATGGACACTGAGGCTCCTTCCACAGATTGGCTATTGTGGACATTGCTGCTATAATTCATCCAGGTGTTCTGGCGTTTCACTGCATCTGTATCTTTGGGGTAAATCCCCAGCAGTTCAATTGCTGGGTCGGAGGGCAGTTCTATTTTTAACTCTTTGAGGAACCTCCACACAGTTTTCCAGAGTGGCTGCACCAGTTCACATTCCCACCAACAGTGCAGGAGGGTTCCCCTTTCTCCACATCCTCTCTAACATTTGTTGATTCCTGTCTTGTTAATTTTCCTCATTCTCACTGCTGTGAGGTGGTATCTCATTGTGGTTTTGATTTGCATTTCCCTGATGGCAAGTGATGCGGAGCATTTTCTCATGTGCATGTTGGCCATGTCTATGTCTTCTTCTGTGAAATTTCTGTTCATGTCTTTTGCCCATTTCATGATTAGATTGTTTCTTTGCTATTGAGTTTAAGAAGTTCTTTATAGATCTTGGATACTAGCCCTTTATCTGATACGTCACTTGCAAATATCTTCTCCCATTCTGTAGAGTGTCCTTTAGTTTTGTTAATGGTTTCTTTTGCTATACAGAAGCTTATCTTGATTAAGTCCCAATAATTCACTTTTGCTTTTTTTTCCCCTTGGCTTCATAGGTGTATCTTGCAAGAAGTTGCTGTGGCCATGTTCAAAAAGGGTGTTGCCTGTGTTCTCCTTTAGGATTTTAATGGATTCTTGTCTCACATTTAGATCTTTCATCCATTTTGAGTTTATCTTTGTGTATGGTGTAATAGAATGGTCTAGTTTTATTCTTCTGCACGTGGTAGCCCAACTTTTGATATGCTTATTGGCCATCTGTGTTCTGTGAAGAAATGTCCATTCATGTCCTTTACCATTTTTTAAAAATTGGATTGTCTTTTTAATATTGAGTTGTAAGAGTGTTTTAATATGTTATGGATACAGGTCCCTTATTAGACATATGATTTGCAAATGTCTTCTACTCTGTAAGTTGTATGTTCACTTTCATTATGAAATACTCTGAAATAAAAGTTTTTCAATTTGAGAATTCCAATTTACTTATTTTTTGGTTGCTTGTGCTTGGATGTCATAGCTAAGAAACTACTGCCTAACTAACATTAGAAAGATTTCTCATGTTTTTTTCTAAATGTTTTATATTTAGGTTCATGATCTATTTTGACTTACTTATTATAAATGGTGTGAGGTGGAGCCAGGGTGATCTTTCAAAAACAAACCAGACTCTGACTCCCCTGCTTAAAATTTTTACAGGCTTCCTGCTGCTCTTGAAATACAATCCAAGTTTCTCACCACAAGGTTTTGTCATCCTCATCTCAACTCTCTATCCCATCCAGCCTCATTTTGTGGCAGCCAATGCTGCCTTCTAATAGTTCTTAATCATGCAAACTCCTGTCTGGGTGTTTTTGCACTGCTATTCCTTACACCTAAAACAGAATTTCTGATGGTTACTGTCAGTCTTTCTATCTCAGTACAAAAGTCCCTTCTTCAGTAACACCTTTGCTGACCACTCAACCTAAGGTAAGTTCCTCCAACTATCCCTTATTCCTGTATTTGTTTCCTTCACAATAATTAACAAAGGATATTTTTGCTTTGTTTATCTGCTTACTTGGTTACTACCCCTCCCCCTCATTGAAGTTGTCTGGGGAGAGGGTCAGGACACTATCTGACTTATTCATCTTTATCCACAGCACCTAAGTGACTGGCACATAACAGGTGGTCAGTAAATGTTTGTTTTAAAAATAAAGAAAAAGAATGGGCATTATAAATGTTTCTTCCATTCCCACCAACCTTTCCACTTTTGCCAATTCTAGTACCTCAATCTTTAATTTCCTTTTGCCTGGATTTTCTTCTATTTCCCGTTTTCATAGAATATACTATTTTGGAGTAGAACTTCCATTTTGCTCCCCCTGCCCCCCAGCTTTTTCTTACTGCTCTTTCTCTTACTGTTTTTACATATAAGAATTAGTGCTGAGATTAAGTTTTCCATCACACAACAATTTTTTTCTTCTCCAAAACTTTCTCAATAGCAACTTAACGCTAAGCTCTCCTGGTGTTTTATGTTTTCATATGAATAAGACTTTCCTCCTGAAGGAAGATGTAGGCTTTATAATATAATAGAATTTCTTTTCTAACTCAAAAGAGTGGTTTATTGAGTTCTGGGCAAGTAAAATTCAATAAACACTAAGGAGCAATCAGGAGCACTTTTTTTTTTAAGATTTTATTTATTTATTTGAGAGAGAGAGAAAGTGAGAGACAATGCACAGGATGAGGGAGAGAGGCAGTGGGGGAAGCAGACTCCCTTCTGAGTAGGGAGCCCAATGCAGGGCATCATCCCAAGACCCTGAGATTATGACCTGAGCTGGATGTAAATGCTTAAGCAACTGAGCCACCCAGGCTCCCCAGTCAGCAGCACTTCTTAACTTTTAAAATGAAAATATCAAAAAAAAATCCAAATCAGTAAATCCAGAAACTGTTACAACCCTATAGCATTCAGAATTTAATTAACCAAGCAGTTTTTGTGTAGAAATTCTAAGAGAAAAACATGTGTTCTCAAAATCATGTAGAATAATTTCTTATGGATGACTTCCTATTTAAATAGAGGAACTGGGATCCTTTATTTGGTAACATATCTCTGCACACATTACTGCTTCATATCAATTCAGCAGGATTATAATCAGAAAAAAGGAACACACCTGCATCTTAATGTTAAGCTCTGTTCCTTCTGGTGATAGAAATTCTTTTGATGAAGACTGTAGCCAGAAAATATGGTTAAAGACCATTTCACTTGAAAGTCTCACATTATAGTTTTTTTTTTGTTTGCTATCTTATTTATTACTTTTAGATATCCAAATACCTAAGAAGTGAGCCCAAAAGATGACTGAAACTTTTCATTCAAGAAATGGCATGCTTTTTTGCTTTGCTCTAATCTTCAGAGCTGTATAGGAAAATGCTGTTGGTATTTTGATGGAGATTACATGAAATCTATAGATTGCTTTTATAAAAATCTATATATTTGTTTTTCCAATATGATAATATTTGTTTTTCCAATATGAGCATAGATTGTCTTCCCATTTGCTTGTGTTGTCTTCAATTACTTTTATCAACATTTCATAGTTTTTAAAGTACAGATCTTTCACCTCCTTAATTAAGTTTATTCTTAGGTATTTCATTCTTTTGGTGAAATTCTAAATGGGATTGTTTTCTTAATTTCTTTCTTCTACTTCATTATTACTGTATAGAAATAGAGCAGATTTCTATATATTGATTTTGTATCCTGTACCTTTACTGAATTCATTTATCAGTTCTACTAGTTTTTTGGTGGAGTCTTTTGGGTTTACAATGATACTTCATGGTATTTGCAAATAGTAGAAGTTTTACTTCTTCCTTATGAAATTGGATGCCTTTTATTTCTTTTTCTTTTCTAATTGCTATGGCTAGAACTCCAGTACTATGTTGAATAAAAGTGATGAGTGGACATCCTTGTCTTGTTCCTCATCGTAGAGGAAAAGTTCTGTTTTTCCACCATTGAGTATGATGTTACCTGTGGACTTTTCATGATGGACTTTATTATGTTGAGTTATGTTCCTTCTAATCCTCCTTTTTTGAGGGCTTTCATCATGAATGGATGCTGTACTTTGTCAAATTCTTTTCTGCATTTATTGAAATGTTAATATGATTTTTATCCTTTCTTTTGTTGTTGTGATATATCATGTCAATTGATTTGAAAATATTGAAACACTTGCATTCCAGGGATAAATCTCACTTGATCGCGGTGTATGGTGTTCTTAATGTATTGTTGGATTCAGCTTGCTAATATTTTGTTGAGTTTTTTGCATCTATATTCAGGAGAAATATTGGCCTATGGTTGCTTTTTTTTTTTTTTTTTGTACTGTCTTTACCTGGTTTTCGTATCATATAATGCTAGCCTCATAGAATGAATTCGAAGCTTTCCTTCATCTTCTATTTTTTGGAATGGTTTGGAAAGAGTAGGTATTAACTCTTTTTTAAGTGTTTAGTAGAATTCATCTGTGACACTACTTGGTGCTGGAGTTTGTTGGACATTTTTTTGATTATTGATTCAATAACAATGCTAGTAATCAATCTGTTCAAATTTCTTCATGATTTGGTTTTGTCAGGTTATATGTTTCTAGGAATATATTCATTTCTTCTGGGTTGTCTAATTTGTTGGCATGTGATTTTTCACAATATTCTTCTATGATCATTTATATTTCCATTGTGTTGGTTATTTCTCCTCTTTGATTTCTGGTTTTGTTTACTTGAGTCCTCTTTTTTCTTTTTTAGTCTGGCTAAAGGCTTATCAATTTTGTTGATCTCTTCAAAGAACCAGCTCCTGATTTCATTATTCCATTCTATTGGTTTTTTGTTTTTTTTTAGTTTCTGTTTCATTTATTTCTGTTCTAATCTTTATTATTCATTTCCTTTTACTAGTTTTGGGTTTTCTTTCTTCTTTTTCTAGCTCCTTTAGGTATAAAGTTGGGTTGTTTATTTTTCTTGCTTCCTGAGGTAGGTTTGTATTACTATAAATGTCCCTCTTAGAACAGTTTTTGCTGCCTCCTAAAGATAGTGAATGATTGTATTTTCATTTTCATTTTACTCCATGTATTTTCTTATTTCTGGTTTGAGTACTTTGTTCACCTATTCATTGTTCAGAGCATATTATTTAACCTCCATATATTTGTGCTCTTTGCAGATTTTTTCTTGTGGTTGATTTATAGATTCATCACATTATGGACAGAAAAGATACATAATATGATTTAATCTTTTATTAATTTGTTGAGACTTGTTTAATGACTTAACATGTGATCTATCCTGGAGAATGTTAGATGAGCAGCACTTGAAAAGAATGTGTATTCCACTGTTTCTGGACGGAATGCTCTGAATATATGTGTTAGATCCATTTGGTCCAGTGTGTCATTCAAAGCCACTGTTTCTTTGTTGACTTTCTGTCCAGTTAATCTATCCACTGATCTAAGTGGGGTATTAAAATTCCTTCTATTATTATATTACTATCAATATTCTTCCATATTTATGTTTGCTTTATGTATTTGAGTGCTTCCATGTTAGGTGCATAAGTATTTGTTACATCCTCTTCCTGGATTGTTCCTTTCATGATTATGTAGTGTCCTTCTTCGTCTCTTGCTAGAGTGTTTGTTTTAAAGTCTATTTTGTATGATACAAGTATTGCTACCCTGGCTTTCTTTTCACTTCCATTTGCATGATAAATGTTTTTCCATCCCTTCACTTTCAATCTGCATGTGTCTTTAGGTCTAAAATGAGTCTCTTGTAGGCAGCATATAAAGGAGTCTTGCTTTTTTAATCTATTCTGTCACTCCATCTTTTTTTAATTGGAGCATTTAATCCATATATATTCAAAGTAATTATTGATAGGTTTGGACTTATTGCTGTTTTGTTACTTGTTTGATGGTTGTTTTTGTAGTTCTTCTCTGTTCCTTTCTTCTCTTGGTCTCTTTACTTGTAGCTTAAAGGCTTCCTTTAGTGATATGCCTAGATTCCTTTCTCCTTTTTTTGCATATTATTACTAGTTTTTTTACTTGTACTTAACATTAGATTTATCTATAGCATCCTATGCATATAGCAGTCTGTATTAAGTTTTTGGTCAGTTAAGTTTGAACCTATTCTGAAAGCACTAAATCTTACTGCCTATCCTATGTTTTAGGTATATGATGTCATATTTTACATCTTTTCATTTTGTGAATCCCTTGACTGATTTTTATAGATATACTTGATTTTACTGCTTTTGTGATTTAACTTCCATACTGGTTTTATAAGTAATTAATCTTTTGTTATGTTTGTATATACCTGTGAAATTTTTTTCCTTTCCTTTTTTTACAAACCCTGATTATGACCTTTTCTTCTCACTCAGAGTCCTTCCTTTAACATTTCTTGCAAGACTGGTTTAGAGGTGGATGAATTCCCTTAGCTTTTGTTTGTCTGGGACACTCTTTATCTCCTTTTCTATTCTGTTTGATAGCCTTGATGGATGGAGTATTCTTGGTTGCAGGGTTTGTTTGTTTGTTTGTTTTTCTTTTAGCACTATGAATATATTATGCTACTCTTTTCTGGCCTGCAAAGTTTCTGTTGAAAAATCTGCTGATAGCCTTATAGGATTTTCCTTGTATGTAATTCCTTCTTGCTGCTTTTAAAACTCTCTCTTTGTCACTATTTTTTGCCATCTTAATTACCATGTGTCTTGATGTGGACCTCTATGGGTTGATTTTATTGGGGGATCTCTGCACCTCCTGGATCTGGATGTCTGTTTTCTTACCCAGATTTGGAAAGTTTTCAGCTATTATTTCTTCAAATAAATTTTCTGGCCCCTTTTTTCTCTCCTTCTAGGATCTCTATTATGCAAATGTCATTACACTTAATGGTGTTGCTGAGTTCCCTTAAGCTATTCTCATTTTTTATTATTCTTTTTTCTTTTTCCTGTTCAGCTTGATTTCTTTCCATTACTTTGTTTTTCAGCTCACTGTTCCTTTCTTCTGCTTCCTTTAGTCTATTATTTATTCCCTCTACTGTATTTTTACTTATAGTTATTGAGTTCTTCGCCCCTGATTGGTCTTATCTTTTTCTTTTTCTTTCTCTTTTCTCGAGTCCAGTGAGTAACTTTAGGACCATTACTCTAAATTCCCTGTCAGACATTACTTATCTCTGTTTCATTTAGCTCTCTTGTGATTTTGTCCTGTTCTTTCATTTAGGACATATCCTTCTGTCTCATTTTGTCTAATTCTATGTTTAGAATAGGAATAGTTAGGAAAGCCACCTAAGTCTCCTGCTTTTGAAAATAGTGGCCTCACAAAGAAGAGGTCTTAAAGTACTCTGCTGTGTGATGTTCCCTATTCACCAGAACCTGGCACTTCAGGGATGTCTCTGTGTGTTGTGTGCAGCCTGTTTTTGTGGTTGAGATATGTTGGCCTTCAAACCAGTCACTTATGACAGCTCTCAATGCCTATCATGGGCAAGGATTGGTCCCTGTGTTGTTAAGGGCTTAGTCTGGGACCACCTTGGATTTGAGATGGGTCAGACCAGATGTTTGGCAGAACTGCAGTCACACAAAACCACGGGGCACTCTCCCTGATTTGTCCCCTAAGAGGCTTTCACTGGTGGGCTAGGCTTGCAGTCAGACCAGATGTCTTCTACCAGCCCACTGCTGGGGTTGCAGTCAAACTGATGTTATCCTCCCTTGTCCCCAGGGCAATAATCACTTTGGAGTAGTGTTCACCCCCACAGGGGCTGCTTGTATACTGCCACACTTAGGTGTGCTTTGGATAGATTCCTGTCGAATGGGGTAGGTTGGATGGAATGGATCCACAGTAGAGCAGGGACACAAGGTGCATAGCGTTAACAAGCTAGGTGGAGTGTGTTTACACTGGTTCTCACAGGTGTCTGTGTATATAGGCTGGGGGGGGGGGGGGGTCAGGGGAGAGAAATGGTGCCTGTCACCTTTTTTCTTGGAAAAGTCTCCTAAAGATCCTTGCCCCTCTCAGGAATGTACTGAGATTAGTAAATGAAGTTTCCCAAATACTCCAGGTTTTTTTTTTTTATTTTCTTCAAATTTCTGCTTCTATGCTGTATCTCAGCAGAATTAAGTGTTATGCTGTGTCTTTAAGGGCGGGGATTTGGTTTCCAATCATCCTCTGGCTCTTCCAAAGCCAAGTCAGCTAATTTTTAAGGTTCCTAGTGTTAACTCCTACTGATTGTAAAAACTCACAAAGTTAAGCACCCTTGGTTTTCAATGTCAAATGTTAGGGGGATTCTTCTTCCCAGTGCAGGTCCCCTGTACCTGGGGTGCTGAGTAGAGTCTGCTCCTCTCCCTTCTCCATGCTTATGGTGTCCCTCCCTTTTGTGGTTTATCTCACAGTTTTGGTTCCCAACCATGTCTCCACCCTTTCTACTACTTTCAATTAGCTATGGAGACTTGTTCTGCTAGTCCTCAGGTGTTTTCTGGGTTATATACACTAAGGTGGGTATTGTCCAGGTGCATCTGTAGATCAAGGTGAGCTTAGGATCCTCCACCGTCTTCCCCAGAAACCCACAGAGCTCTTCTTGGCAAAGTTAGAAAATACTTCAGTGGTGTTTGTGATGTTACAGAGGCCTTGGGAAAATTATACACAGGACAAAGTGTTTTGGTCCTTTTTCTGAAATAGCTATACTACATGGACAGAATCATAACATGTCAAATTTATAGTCCAGGCTTTAAAGAATATATTCTACTTCTAGCCTAGGGAATATTGCACTTTTCTGAAGGATCCAATTTATGACAATCATTTTACCTCCAATCATTTAATTGCCTTTCAGATTCTGTTTTCTGGGTTCTGTGGTTCTAATATGCACATTTTGAAAAGTAAAAAGAGAATAGTTTTTCCTGTAATTTTGGGCCATCGGGGAGCTGGAGTCATAGAAATTACTGGAGAAAGTGTAACCAATGTAAAATCAGGTAAGCAACTGGGCAAAATACAGTGTCAACCCAGTAAATTTTCCTTTCCTAACTTACTCTCTGATGTTTCCTTCACATCACGATTAAGAGAGCCAAATGCGGGGTGCCTGGGGGGGCTCAGTCAATTAAGCACCTGTCTTCAGCTCAGGTCATGATCCCAGGGTCCTGGAATAGAGCCCCACATTGGGCTCCCTACTCCACGGGGAGCCTGCTTCTTCCTTTCCCTCTGCTTGCCACTCCCCCTGCTTGTGCTCTGGCTCTCTCTTTGTTAAATAAATAAATAAATAAATAAATAAATAAATAAATAAATAAATAAAATCTTTTTTAAAAAGAGAGCCAAACACATCACATACTGACAAAAAAATGTAAATGCATTCACACACTAGATATAAAAAATAAGCAGACTAATATTCAGGATCTTCTAATTTTGTATTTGACTATAAAGGCCCAAAGAAAAATTCTTCTTAATTCATTTTCATAGAGATTATCTCTAGTTTACATATCCCAAATTAAACTAAAAATTACAAGTATTTCCAACATGTTAAAAATATGTACAATTGAGTTTTTTTCTACACCCACACACACTACACACTCACACCCATACATACACATAATTCTTTAAGTTGTCTAAAGTAGGCATCATCTATAATAAAGTTTCCTCCAGAATTTGTAGTTACTTCTTCTGCATTGGATACAATTAATATTTCAAACACTTTTCAAACCGCTTTACAATATCAGATATTATTCTAATAACTATTATTCTAATAACAAACATATGTCACAGATGGGCAGCCCGGGTGGCTCAGCGGTTTAGCACCTGCCTTTGGCCCAGGGTGTGATCCCGGAGACCCGGGATTGAGTTGCATGTCGGGCTCCCTGCATGGAGCCTGCTTCTTCCTCTGCCTGTGTCTCTGCCTCTCTCTATCTGTGTCTCTTGTGAATAAATAAATACAATCTTTAATATATATATATGTCACAGATATTTTATTCCCATTTTGTGTATGAGGAAACAGAAGCTTCAGCAAATTACCTATATTAATCACTTGATTTAGCTACTTAATAGCATAGCTAGGATTAAAACACAGGCTTCCTTTCCTCAAATTCTGGGGTCTTAATATAATACCTCATGATGAATATTAATTCTAGCATTAACACAGGGGTATTAATTCATTCTTTCAAAAAATATTTATTAAGCACATTAATAATGTGCAATGCTCTGCTAGGCATCTCGGATAGAACACTAATCAAAACAGACAAGCTTCATACCACAAATATTGGTGTCATTCTGAGACTTAGATAGCTGTCTATTACATTTGAACCTCAATGTTATTAAAGACAAATCTTCAATTTTTATTTTGTATTTTGAAGATTCATTTATAATAACATTGTTTCTATTTGAAAGTGAAATGATAATTAACTTCAAAAGTACTTATTATCATTATAAGAAAATGGTAACATTTATTATAAATAATTTCCTATCAATAAATATGATATTTATTGCATTCAATGCCTCCCCCAACCCGGTAAGCACTTTCTTGTTCTTCTTTCCTTAGGAGATAAAGTCTTAATGTTCCTTCTTCCAGAATGCAGAGAATAAGGCTCCAGATTGCTCCACAAGGACAATTTATGCTTGAAGAAAAAGTTAATTCTGATTTCTCTGATCTCCTTTCACCCAATTTGTTTTCATTGGTACAGGTATTGACTAGGAGCTAAAATCTTATATTTCTCTGCTTATCACTTTATATATCTGTGAAACAGTATTCTTTCTCCCACTGGATTAATGTTAGATGGAACCAGCAGATTTATCTGCAGAGGAAGATCTATCAGCTTTATGACACTAACACATTATGACACTAGCACATTCACTAAATATACTATCATGCATGAAACTGCAGTGGGAAAAAAAACTAAAAATAAATATAAATAAATAAATAAATAAATAAATAAAAAGAAACTGCAGTGGGAAAATGGATGCTGCTCATCCTATAGATAAAGGCTGTATCATAAGCAGTGAGGTGCCTAAAGGCATGAAGCTATGTTTAACACTGCAAAGGTTAAAATGTACTTTTATGTTGTTTTTCAGTCACTCCAATTACATTCTGGGAGCAATACTGTCAGAACTCCTCTTCCATAAGAGATAACACTAAAGTGGCTTTTTTCTATTAAACACAAGTATACCAGCTTTGAATGAATAAAGAGGTTTATCTTCTGAATTTGAAGGTCACTCAAGTCCCACCTGCATCATCTTTGGACTTAGAGGAATTGGCTCAGCCATTGTCACCCATGCAAGTCCTCTGGTGCTTCTAGGATCATTAGGGTGGACATAATGAGAGGAAATCTCCCTGGGAAAGAGCATTAGAGGTCACTGACTGTCTCAACCCTTAGAACTTCAAGAAGCCCATCCAGCAGGTGGTGGTGCAAATGACAGGCTTTGGTGTATACTTTGCCTCTGAGGCCACTGGAATCATTAATACTATGGTATGTGGTCTTAGGGCACAGTAAGAGGGAGCTGCCTGTCAACATAGGAGTATGCATTAAATTAACTTTATGAAACATGAAATTACTATAGTTTTTAACTAGTATTTTGAGCACATATGTTTTAAGATTGTGAATTAGAAGAGGTATAATTTGGGATTACTGATATGCTAATCAGTTCATTTCTAAATTTAGGCCATGAAGTCATGCCATCTGAGCCATAGAATATGTATGATTACTGGAGTAGCACCCTCAAATTCACAACTCTTCTTGACCTAATGCCGATTCTCTCTGGGAGAACCCTGAAAGGTAACATTATAGGAGGCAGGTCTTTGACTTCACATTGCCTTTTCCAGAAACCTGGATGTGCTGCATTGTCCTTGGCAGAAAAGGGAAAAGTTGAAGAGGCAGGAAAAATATTCCTCTATGAAAGGAAATAGAAGATAATATGTGAAAATAGGAAATCACATCTTTATCTTCTCCACAGGTGTTTATTACCAATAGGAATAAAAAATAAATTAATATTTTGACATTATTGGTAAGATAGAGGGTAGTTGCATTTCAGAATGCTAACCTTCCATAATTGGTGGGGAGTCATCGCACATCCCTGTGCCACTCCCCAGTATACATTAAGACTAGAAGAAAATCGCACTGTGTTGACCATGATTCTTACCTTAACAATCACCCTAATTTGCTACTTAAGAATAAAACAGACATCTCTCATGTAGTATGTTATTTGACTCTGTTCCCCAAATAACACCTCCAAATCCCTTTCACAAAATCTCACACTTATATCCAGTAATCTTCCAGATCAGCACTTTCCAAATAATTTTCTGCAATGATAAATATGTTCTACAGCTTTGTTGCTGAGCTCAGTAACCATAAGCCATATGTAGCTATTGAACACGTAAAGTGTGTCTAGTACAACCGGAAAATAAACTTTTAAATTACATTTAATCATCATTAATTTAAACTTCAGTAGACAGGGATGCCTGGGTGGCTCAGCGTTGAGCATCTGCCTTTGGCCCAGGGTGTGATCCTGGAGTCCCAGGATCCAGTCTCACATTGGGCTCCCTGCAGGGAGCCTGTTTTTCCCTCTGCCTGTGTCTCCACCTCTCTCCTGTGTCTCTCATGAATAAATAAATAAAAAATTTTTAAAGTTGTAAAAAAATAAACTGAAGTTTATTTAATAGACATATGGCTAGTGGCTACATTATTTAACAACCCAGTTGATATTATTTTGTTCTTGGACTTTTGTCAGAATGCTCTACTAAGATTAAATTGAGAAAACTATGGCATAAAGCTAAACAACATGCGCTTTGCTGCAGATCACTTACTAGATATGTGACCTTAGCAAGTTATTTAAACTTGTTGACAGTCTTATCACCTGAAAAACAGGGTAAATAATAGTTCCTTTCTTATCTACTATAGTAAGGACTATAAATAAGAAAATGCAAGTAAAGCACTTAGCAGACAAGCTGACACATATTAAGCACAAAATTAATGTTTAATTGTGGCAGTTATAATAAGGATAACAGTAGCTTATCAGCCCAGACAAAAGATAAGGAGGGAGACACATATACTGCAAAAAATAACTGAAGGATTTTTTGCTGTTTTAAAATACCCGGGTGTTCTTTTCTTTCTTTGTTCATGTAGCTTTGCATAAGTTGATTGAATGTAAATAAAACTGTATTAGTATCTAGAAGAAACTTGCCTTGACCAACCTCCCGTTATAAAAGGTTTTTTTGCCAGAAGCTCTAGATGTCTGAATTTTCCAATTTGAATAAAAATTCAGCTTCAAAAACATTTTTTAAAGACTTCATTTATTTATTCATGAGAGACAGAGAGAGAGAGAGAGACAGAGAGAGAGGCAGAGACACAGGCAGTGGGAGAAGCAGGCTCCACGCAGGGAGCCCGACGTGAAACTCGATCCCAGGACTCCAGGATCACACCCTGGGCCAAAGGCAGGCACTAAACCCCTGAGCCACCCGGGCTGCCCTCAACTTCAAAATTAAACTATTTCAAAAGTAGTCAACCTGGTACTTGCATAACTGATGCTTTCGTTCAATGTTAAACCATCCTTGGCTTCACTAGAGGAATTTATTTACAGTTTCTAAAACTCCTCATTACGTATCTGTCATGTCTCTTCCCTTACTACATGCAAAGACTCTTAGGAAATCACCCTTAATAAGATTCTCATTCTGAATAGAAAGATTTAGAATGGTTTTTTTTTTCTTTCTCTCAACTGCCATGCTGATGGGTTTCTAAGTTACTCAACATTCTGTATACCAATTACATAATACCCAGATATTTTAGTGCAAATTGTCCTATTAGGTAACTAAATATTTGTAGTTCAGGGCTCTGATAAAGAGTACCAACTGTCTTCTTAAAAAACAACTCAACCTTTTTGTTTTTTTAAACCATATCTTAACATTTCCTAATAACCTGAAGTACATTTCCTAATAACCTGACATCTATAAAAAATATAATGTCACAGAAACAGAACTCTGCTAGGAATATAAAGACCTGGCTCCTAGGTTCATTGGCTCTGCCACCTTGTAGATAGGCATCACTGATTTAAAATGCACCCAGAATTTGATTTAGTCAGATATGGTAAGATGACACACAGAGACAACGGCCTTGAAAGAAGAGTTTATTATTCATATTTCCCAAGAGAAGGAAATTGCCACACGATGTGAAAGAACCAGTATCAGGAAGGAGGCAGAAAGAGCTAGAGGAAAGAACAGGCCAGAATCTTTATTGTGGTTTTCATAAGAAGGAACAGGCAAGGCTAGGTAGGTAAGTTAAGCAAATTTCAATAAGTTCTGTGCAATAGGAGTGGTCCCTAGTTATTTAGTAACTGATCCTGGAGTGACTTAGGACATGGGAATAGTGTCTTAGACAGCTGGCACTTGATAAAAGGAGGTGGATGAGGGATATGGGCTTGCAATTGGTTGGCTGCATATCAAAGACTTGCTGTTTGTTACCTGTTTGGCAGCTGTTTGCTACCTCTAGAAATGTGCTAACCCTCAAAGGGGCAGTCCTCCCCAAGTCCACAGGTTTCCAAGATACCAATGCATCATAAAATACAGAAAGTAAAAAACATAATAAATATAATCAGTGAAAGATATTTAACCTGTCTAAACCTCAGTATCCTTGAAGTTATAAAAATGGGAAAAATAATGCCTGCATCTAACCTATGCAAGAAGATCAAATAGTAGATGGGATCCAGGCAGGATGCCACAAGCACCTTCTGCAACTACTCAACTACATGACTCCCCAAATACTATTAAAGTAGAGGAATTTATTTCTGAAGTTGAAATGTTAGGTTTGTGAAGGAGATACATCTAGAGCCTCAGGTGGAGGGAAAATATGGTAAATCAAACCAGCTGAAGGGTAACCTGTTATAGGAGATCATTAGTGCCCTGAAGGCAGAGAGAAGTAGGCTGAAGGTCTGTGATCATGACAAAATAGGGTTCACTGCACCAGTCCACTATTGCCCTTATAGGACCACCTACAATACTGGGCAATCTTAGCACTCCTATACAGTAAATGGATTCTTCTATGGAATGAATTTTACAGATACACAGTTCATTTGATTCTTTTGTTAGTTTTGATTTTTTTTCAGGTCTTGTTATTATTGACCGTGTACAGAGTTTAAAACCAGAGAATCCACTCCTAAAATGGTAACTGATCACCCACAAAACAAAGCAAAGTAAAAAACAGAACTGTTTATAACCTGTAACTTGCCTTTTTATTAATCAATAAGGTATTTGAATTGCTCTGAGATGGAAAGAGGTGAATACTTGTGCATAAGTGGTGTGAGTGTGTATGAGTGGTGTGTGTGTATAAGATCTGTGTAAGGGATCCCTGGGTGGCACAGCGGTTTGGCGCCTGCCTTTGACCCAGGGTGCGATCCTGGAGACCCGGGATCGAATCCCACGTCGGGCTTCCGGTGCATGGAGCCTGCTTCTCCCTCTGCCTGTGTCTCTGCCTCTCTCTCTCTCTGTGTGACTAAAAATAAATAAAATAAAATAAAATATTAAAAAAAAAAGAAGATCTGTGTAAGACATCTTATATATGAGACTCTTGTATGCAAAATTTTATGAAAAATGAGGTCCAGGGCAATTATAAAAGAGGGCAGTGGTGAGAAATAGGACCACAATAAAAGACTTTTAAGTCAGTTGTGAAGAGTACTCAACCCTTACTCAGTACATGTGTGACCCCAAATGGCTACCTTGGCCCATGTCACTGCCTCATCTGTATAATGGGAATAATACCTCCTCTCTGAGAGATCAAATGTGATCAAAGATCAAATGTGAAAATCAAAGGAAAGACCAATGGAAAAAAAGTACCACAAGAGTACGTTACGATAAAATTAGCATTGTTTTTGAGTACTGATATACATGACCAAGAAATTAAATTACAACTTAATTAGCAACCTACTATGACTAACATAATCTAACTTTCCACCAGAAAAGCAATTACAAGGTACAATTTGCACTTTTATTGGTTTATTTTCAATCAATATTTTACTACTTGATATTTCAGAAGTATTTCTATTCAGCATACATTCACAAAGCATCTAATATTGATACTGCATTTCCCTAGGATATTATCTTGCCTCTTTTGGACCTTTCCATGATATTGTTATGAATACTCACCTACTAGTGACTGACATAAATCAACAATAGTTTTTGTTGAAATTAATAATGTGCACTGACTACTTACTAAAATCAGTTAAGTAACAAAGCATTTGAAAATATAGATGCTGGATTGTTTGACCTTGAAGACACTTTCCAGTTCTGGGGTGCCACCTGTGTTTCTATGTATACTCAGAGCTAAGGAGACTAGGGTTGTATTCTAAAATAACATGACCCAAATAGATGAGCAGAACTTTGAAACTGACCCTTATGTAGCTCTTGAAAAATATTTTGTGGGACGCCTGGGTGGCCCAGTGGTTGGAAGTCTTCCTTCGGCTCAGGGCATGATCCTGAGTGCAAGGATCGAGTCCCACATCGGGCTCCCTGCAGGGAACCTTCTTCTCCCTCTGCCTCTGTCTCTGCCTCTCTCTTTCTCTGTCCCTCATGAATAAATAAATAAAATCTTTTTAAATATTTTTTGCTAAACATTTCACTCCTATTCCCAGGCAGTATTCAAATAAATGTATCCTATTGGTCACCAATAATGAGAGAGTATTTTAATCCAATATCACTAGTCCCAGAAAAACAAGACAGTTCCCACATTACTGAGAGTGGATTAGAAATATCACCTTCATAGGATATTATTAGAATGCTGAGAATTTAGCAAAATTGCAGGGACTCTTCTCCATTTGAAACAAGAGGCTAATATAATGTTTCATGCAATGGAGTATACAGAAAATCTAAACTGTACATTAAATGGCATAGATTTTCAATAATTTTTATAGTAATCTCAAAAATTTTAGATCAAGGTGATCAAAATTTTAGGGAAAATGAAAAAGGTAAATCTAATTTCCTGAGGTGGTGAGATAGGCATTGATGCTAATTTGATGGAGTATGTGCTTTATTTATAATATAGATGGCTACTTTTGCAGAGTTTACAAGCACATAAAAAGATCAGAAAAGTTGCCATTTCTGCCCTTCATATGAACTATGGCTAAAAGATACTGACTACAAATAAGCCCAAGATATGAATTTAAAATAGTTATCTTGCCTACCTTAAAAACCTCATTTCAAGACTTGACCATAGAAAAAGGCAGTCTTCACCAACATATTCACAAAATCTTCAAGCAATTTATATTGCTGAATGGGACTATGAGGAAATGTTACTTCTCTTTAAATTCATTTTATTGGAATTGGCTTGAAAATTATTTATAATTTAGGAACATTAGATTTGGCACCAATGATAAAATAAATTAATATTACCCCATTGTAACAATAACAGTATGCGGTAACAGAACAAAATGGATGCAAAGAACTTGAGATGAACTTTAATGAGAGAAAAAAATGTAGACTAAGCCCCAGAGTTTTGTACAAAGATTCCTGGACTAGAATATTATTAACCTCCCCCAACCCCACTAACAGACGCTATTTGTAGAAACCTTGTGCAAAGGAACCTATTGAACTTTAGCTTTCATAGGGTATGAGCAGATATAACCCCTGAGGTCATTTGCCTGTTTCCTTCATTTCATGGAGAAGAAAATCAGGACCCAGCAAAGCGTAGTGCAGTAATTTACTAGGATCACATAGCCAGTTACCAGCTGAATGAATTCTCCCACATTATTACTTCTCCTTTCTCTATATGTATCTTCTATGCTACTCACATCTTGTTATTTGACCCCATGCACATAATGACTTAATCACATTGAACTTCTTTCAATCTTCTCCCAGTACTCCCCACCCTCACAGAATGATGTCAGGCTCTTGTCTCTGAGTTTCACACATGTAGTCCCTTGTTCTGGAACCCATCCATGCATAGACCCCATCCCCACCAAACTCCATGTTCCTTAACTCCCAGCCATTGTCCAAATCACAATTTACCAAGGCCTCTGAGCATCTAGAAATTTACATATACCTCTTCTCTGTTCTCAATCCACTCTTTACTTCCTCCTTGACATATTATAACATGTCAAACATTGTATGTCAAACACAGTATGGTAATTGTCTGATTAATTATTTGTTTGCACTATTAGACTGTGGATTCTATGAATATCTAATTCATAATCATTACCTCAGCAACAAGTATAATGCTTGAAATGTCAAAGTTACTCAGTAAAAAATATTTTACTTAAATGAATGAATAAGTAAGAACATGAATTAATGAGCCAAGGTCCCTAATATAATTGCATTTAGAATAGAAGAATTAGAATACTGCACACATCTAGGGAACCTGCCAATATACAATGTGTAATGTATATTATTCTTACTAATAGAGAACTATTTCACAGCTATTAAAAATGAGGGTGCTGCATCACAGGAGATGAGGAACAAAAGAAAGAAGCTAAGACTGGAAGTGGATTGTACCATGATGATTCTTATTTAGTCACTCACAATTAGAAAATAGAGAGAGGCTGCAAGAATTCTCCCTTTCCCACCAGACTACCTCATGGTCAGCTGAAAGGTGATTAGAGGTTATGGAGTGAAGTGGACCCTGTAATTGTGCATCCAAATGAGATGACTACTCAGGGCTCACAACTCTCTCTTACCTTATTGTCTTTGTGTCTCATTACTAAAGTTAGATCCCATGGTTGCCACTTATCCACTGTACTCAATTCAAGAGACATTTTCTGGTCTCTATGAGAAAAAGGAGGAGATAAATGTAGAGCTAATATATATATATATATATATATATATATATATATATACACACACACACACACACATATATATACATATATGTATATATCAACATAATAATAACATTAAATTTGAATACATTGAACAATCTAATCTAAAGATAGAGATTGTCATGCTAAATAAAAAAATGAGATCCAAAAAAAAAAAAAATCCAAAAAAAAAAAGAAGCCCTAGCTCAAATGGCTTCACTGCTGACTTCACTGCTGAATTCTACCAAACACTTAGAGAAAAATTAATGTCAATTTTTCACAAATTCTTCCAAAAAATATAAAGGGAGAACAAGAACTTCCCAACTTTTTTATGAGGGCTGTATTATCCTGATACCAAGACCAGACAAAGACATTCAAGGAAAAAAATAATGGATTTATTTCTTATGAATATAGACTTAAAAATCATCAACAAAATATGAGTAAACTATACCTGGCAACATTTAAAAGGAAGTACATACTACGACCAACTAAGATATATCTCAGTTATGCAAGGTTGGTTAAATATCTGAAAATCACTTAATGTTATCCACCATTTCAATAGAATAAAAATCAAAAACTACATGATAATCTCAATAGAGACAGCAAAAGTAATTGACAAAATGCAATACCATTTCATGATGAAAATATTCAACAAATTAAGAATGGAAAGGATAATCCTCACACTGATAAAGAGCTTCTATGAAAAACCTACAGGTAATATTCTATTTGATGATGAAAGACTGGATTTCCATTCTTGCCACTTCTACTCAATTTTGCCTGGACAGTCTATATAATACAATTAGGCAAGAAATGAAATAAAAAGCAGTAGCCTGGAAAGAAAGAAGGAAAACTATGTCTAATTTCAGATAAGATGATCTTACATATAGAAAATCCTTATAAATTCACTATAAACCATTAGAAATAATAAACATGGAAATAAAGTTGTAAGATACATGATCAATATACAAAATTCAAAATTCAAATGTATTTCTACACACTTACAAAAAAAAATCCAAAAAGGAAATTAAGAAAATAATTTTGTGGGAATCCCTGGGTGGCTCAGCGGTTTAGCGCCTGCCTTTGGCCCAGGGCACAATTCTGGAGTCCCGGGATCGAGTCCCGCGTCAGGCTACCAGCATGGAGCCTGCTTCTCCCTCCTCCTGTGTCTCTGCCATTCTCTCTCTCTCTATGTCTGTCATAAATAAATAAATAAATCTTTAAAAAAAAAAAAAAGAAATAAAATAATTTTGTTTACAATAGTATCAAAAAAATATAAAACATTCAGAAATAAGTTAAACAAAAGAAATTAAAGACTTACTTGAATTTACAAAATATTGTGGAAAGAAATTAAAGATCTAAATAAATGGAAAGATATCCCAAATTCACAGTTCAGAAAACTTAATATTATTTTTTGGCAATACTTGCTAAATTAATCTCAGATTTGACACAATCTCCATCACAATTATAGTTTGCTTTGTAAAATTTGACAGGATGATTCTAAAACTCTTTAGAAATGCAAAAACCTAGAATAGAATTCAAAATCCAGAAACAAACCCATATATCTAGAGTCCACTGACTTTTGACAAGGGTAACAAGATATTCAATGAATAAAGAATAATCTTTTCAACAAGTGATGCAAGGACAACTGGATATCCACACACAAAAGAACAAAATTGGACCCTCACCTTACATCAAATACCAATTAATACAAAATGGATCAAAGACCGAAATGTAAAAGCTAAAACTCTTAGAAAAAATTATCAGTGTAAATGTTTGTTATATTGGATTAGGCAATGGTTTCTTAGATACAGCACCAAATATAATGAAAAATAAATAAATCGGACGTCATCAAAATTAAAGTTTTTTGTGCTTCAAAGGACACTGGCAAGAAACTGAAAATACAACATACAGGATGGAGGAAAATATTTTAAAGTCATATACTTGATAAAAGATGTGTATCTAGAATAAAGAATTCTTATAATTTAATGAAAAAAACAAAGAGCTTGGAATGCCTGGGTGGCACAGCAATTGAGTGTCTGCCTTCAGCTCAGGGTGTGATCCCAGAGTCGGGATCAAGTTCCACATCAGGCTCCTTGCAGGGATTCTACTATGTCTCTGCCTCTGTGTGTGTGTGTGTCTCTCATGAATAAATAAATAAAATCTTTAAAAAAAAAAAAAAAGGAAAAAACAAAGAGCTCAATTCAAAACAAAGGATCTGAACAGACATTTTTCCAAAGAAGATATACAAATGGCCAATAAATACATGAAAAGATGCTTGACATTATTAGATATTGAGGAATGCAAATCAAAGTCACAATGAGATACTGATTTGCACCACTAGGATAGCTATAATTCTTTAAAAATCAGATATCAAATGCTGACAAAGAGAAATCATAACTATCATATACTGTTTAGGAGAATATAAAATGGTGCAACCACTCTGGAAAGCAGTCTGGCAGTTCCTCAAGCAATTAAACATAGATATCTTCCATCTAACCCAGCAATTCAATTTCTAAATATATACCCAAGAGAAATAAAAACATCATCACACAAAAACTTCTGAATAAAAAGTGGAAATGACCCAAATACACCTCAAGTGATGAATGGATGATATAGTATATCCATACAACGGAATTTTTTTGACCATAAAAAGAAATGAAGTATGGACATATGATATAACATGGTTAAACCTTGTAGATATTATACTTAGTGAAAGAAACCTGTTTTAAAAAACCACATATCGGGATCCCTGGGTGGCGTAGCAGTTTGGCGCCTGCCTTTGGCCCAGGGCGCGATCCTGGAGACCCGGGATCGAATCCCACATCAGGCTCCCGGTGCATGGAGCCTGCTTCTCCCTCTGCCTGTGTCTCTGCCTCTCTTTCTCTCTCTCTCTGTGACTATCATAAATAAATTAAAAATTAAAATAAATAAATAAATAAATAAATAAATAAATAAATAAAATAAAAAACCACATATCATATGATTCTATGAAGAAAGGCAGGCATGGACTCTGGGGCCCTGTCCTATGAGGAGACTATGCTTAAAAGGAAAAAGACTCTATCCCGTTGGCTTGATCTGGTGGCCAGTGGCTGGCCAGCATCCCTTAGTGCAGTGGTGGCTGCTGCCCTTTTGGTCCCTGAGGCTAGGAAACACCACCCTGGAAGGAGCCCTCCACCCTTTCCAATGTGAATAACTACCTGATAGATAGATGAGGGCAAGGACAATAACCTGATTGGGTGACAGGCACATGGAGATCTGATTAAAACAGCCCACACCAAAGAGCCCATAAAACCTTCTATTTTTAAATACCAAATCAGCAACCCTCTTGGGTCCTATCTGTCTTCTAGAGCTTTGTATTATGGCTGGATAAACTTTGCTTTACCATGGCTCAAAAACTTTGCTTTGCTGCCCACCACTCTTTCTCTGGTCTACTTCTTTGTTCTTCTAAATAACATGACCAAGAACCATGGGAACTAAAGGAAAAGAAATCCTACAACAATTATTTTCATATAAAATGTCCAGAATAGGTAAATCTACAAAGACAGAAAGTAGATGAGTGATAGAGCTGGGGGGAGAGGGGGTGGGGAGGGACAGAGTGGAAATGAAGGCATAGGGAGATAGAGGTGATGGAAATATTCTAAAATTGATTGTGGTAATAGGTTGCACATATCTGTGGATATACAAAAAAACGTAATTATAAACTTTAAGTGGATGAATTGTACAGTAGGTAAATCATCTCAGTGAAGCTGTTAAAAGAAGATAGGCAAAGTACATTTAAAAACATGACTCAACTGTACGTGGTCGTAAGAAATTCACTTCATATACAGGTCGAGAGAAAAGAGAGGGAAACTATATCATTCAAACATTAATCAAAAGAAAGCAGGAGTGGCTGTATTAACATTAGATAAAATGGTGTGTGAACCAAACTAATGCCATCTTGGACAAATCCACCATGATAGCTATTCCATGATCTGAAACTCTCCTGAGCATAGACCCCCACACATATTCTTTCCTTTCATTTATCCACATCCTTAGGGCATGCTCAGGGCATAACATCCTTGATCTGCCCTGGAGATATGACTAGGACACATATCTATTCTTAAACATTCTCCTTTGGGGTAGTCCCTCAGCATGTACTCCTAGCCCCTAGAACTATAAAAGCAGACCTGAAGGGAGGTGAGATTATGGAGATTACTTGCCTTGAGGCCACCCACGTCATGCTTCTGTCCATAAGTCCTCTTAATAAACTATTTCTCATCAAGCTGGACTTGGCCTTTTTCTTCCGTCTTGACTCCTTGGACCTTTTGAAGTCAATTTGGATATACCTCCCTTTCACAGAACAGGTAGACTTCAGAGAAAATAAAATTATCAGAGGCAAAGAGGGACTTTATATGATGACAAAAGGGCAATCTACCAAGTAGAGACAGTAATCCTAAATGTGAGTGCACCAGAGCTGCATATTTGTGAAGGAAAATTTGATAAAACCAAAAGGAAAAAATAGACAAATCTTCAATTTTAAAGATTTCAACATTTCTGTCTGTAAAATTGATAGAAAAATTAAATAGAAAGAAGGCAAAGGTATAAAAGAACTCACAATATCACCAACTAATGGAACAAAAGAGACATTTATTTATTAAACACTCCTCACAAGGGGAGCAGAATACATATTCATTTTAAGGGCCCACAAAACATACCTCAAGATAAATCATATTCTGGGCCATAAAACAAACCTTGGCAAATGTAAAAGGATTTATTTATTTATTTATTTATTTATTTATTTATTTATTTATTTATTTTTTTAATCTACGATAGTCACAGAGAGAAAGAGAGAAGCAGAGACACAGGCAGAGGGAGAAGCAGGCTCCATGCACCGGAAGCCAGACGTGGGATTCGATCCCGGGTCTCCAGGATCACACCCTGGGCCAAAGGCAGGCGCCAAACTGCTGCGCCACCCAGGGATCCCTGTGAAAGGATTTAAATCATGCAAAGTGTATTATCAAACTACAGTGGAGTTGAACTTGAAATTAAAAACAGAAATTGAAATCAGTAACAGAAATAAAAAGAAAATTTCTAAACATTTAGAAGCTAAACAACATACTTTTTATAGGTTAAAGAAGAATACTCAAGACAAAATTTTAAAAATACACTGAACTTAATGGAAATGAAAAACTATCAAAATTTGAGTGACACAGCAAAGCTACACTGAATCCAATATTTATGGCATTAAATGTTTGCATTAGAAAAGAGGAAAAGTTGCAAATCATTCACCCTTGTACTTCACAATCCCAGGAATAAAAGAGCAAGATAAAGTTAAAACAAGCAGAATGAAGAAAATAAGATAATAGCAAAAATCAATGAAATTAAAGAGAGAAAAACAGAAAAATCAATAAAACAGAGCTGTTCTTTGAAAATATCAATAAAATTAATAAATCCCTGACAATAATAACAAAGAAAAAAACAGATACAAATTATCAACATCCAGAATAAAAAGGGATATCCCTGTAAACACTGCAGACATCAAAATAATAAGCTAACATTATACTCAATGTGGAAAAACTGAGAGCTTTTCCTCAAAGATCAAGAACAAGACAAGGATGCCCACCATTACCACTTTTATTCAACATAGTATTGGAAATCTTAGCCACTGCAATCAGACAACAAAAAGAAAGAAAAGACATCCAGATTGGTAAGGGAGAAATAAAACTTTCAGATGACATGATACTGTATAGAGAAAATCCTAAGGACTCTACAAAACACTACTAAAACTGTTAAATGAACTCAGTAAAGTTGCAGGATTCACAATCAAAATACAAAAATCTGTTGTATTCTATACAGTGATAATGAAGTAGTAGAAAGAAAAATAAGAAAAAATCCTATTTATAGTTGCACCAAAAATAAGAGAATATATAGAAATTTAACCAAAGAGGTGAAAGACCTGCACTACAAAAATAAAACATTGATGAAAGAAACTGAAGATCACACAAAGAAATGGAAAGACATGCCATGCTCATGAATAAGAAGAACGAATATTGTTAAAATGTTCATACTACCCAAAGCAATCTACAGATTTAATGAAATCCCTATCAAAATATCAACAACATTTTTTTGCAGAACTAGAATAAGTAATTCTAAAATTTCTGTGGAACCACAAAAGACCCCAAATATCCAAAGCAATCTTGAAAAAAAAGAACAAAGCTGGAGGTATCACAACTCCAGATTTGAAGATACATTATAAAACTATAGTAATCAAAACAGGATGGTACAGGAACAGGAATAGAAACACAGATCAACAGAACAGAATAGAGAGTCCAGATATAAACCCATGATTATATAGTCAATTAATCTATGATGAAGGAGGTAAGAATATACACTAGGGAAATGAAAGTCTCTTCAACAAATGGTAATGGTAAAACTGGACAGCTACATTGAACAGAATAAAACTAAACCACTTTCTTTCATTATACACAAACACACACATACAAAAAAATAGATTAAAAGAAAAAAAAACCTAAATGGAGAGGTGAAACCATGAAATTCCTGGAAGATAACACAGGCAGTAATTTCTTTGAAACTGGCTATATAAACATTTTTCTAGATATATTTCCTCAGGCAAGGGAAATAAAAGTAAAATTAAATTACTGAGACTACAACAAAGTAAAAAGCTTTTGCATAGCGAAGGAAACCATCAACAACAACAAAAAAAAGACATCCTACTTGAATGAGAGAAGATATTTGCTAAAGGATTAATATCCGGGGATCCCTGGGTGGCTCAGTGGTTTGGCTCCTACCTTCAGCCCAGGGCCTGATCCTGGAGTCCCAGAATCGAGTCCCACATCAGGCTTCCTGCATGGAAGCCTGCCTGTGTCTCTGCCTCTCTCTCTCTCTCTCTCTCTCTCTCTCTCTCTCTGTGTGTGTGTGTGTCTCATGAATAAATAAATAAAATATTTTAAAAATCCTTAAAAAAAGGATTAATATCCAAAATATATAAAGAACTTATACAACTCAATACCAAAAGACAAATAATGCAATTTAAAAATGGGTAGAGTACCTGAATAAGCATTTTTCCAAAAAAGACAGAGATGAGCAACAGACACTTGAAAAGATGTTCAGCATTACTCATCATCAGGGAAGTGTAAATCAAAATGACTATGAGATATCACCTCACACCTGTCAGAACAGCTAAAATCAAAAACATAAGAAATAACAAGTGTTGACCAAGATATGAAGAAAAAGGAACACTTGTGCACTATTGGTAAAAATGCAAACTGATGCAGCAACTGTGGAAAATAGTATGGAATTTCCTCAAAATATTAAAAAATAGAAATACCATATGATCCAGTAATTCCACTACTGGGTAATTACCCAAAGAAAACAAAAATACTAATTCAAAAAGATACATGTATCCCCTTTATTTATTGCAGTATTACTGCAATATTTGGCCATAAAAAAGAATGAGATCTTGATGTTTGCAATAACATGAATGGATCTAGAGGATATAATGCTAAGTGAAATAAGTCAGAGAAAGACAAATACCATATGATTTTACTCACGTGTGAAGTTTTAAAAAATGGACAACACAATGAGGTGAGCACTGAGTGTTATACTATATATGTTGGCAAATTGAATTAAAATAAATTTTTTTAAAAGAAACAAAACAAACAAGGAGACAACAACAACAACAGATTTTCAGCAGCACAGTGGTAGTGGGGTGGGGGAGGGAGGTCAGTGCCCCTATACTGGGATCCCTGTGAAAGGATTTAAATCATGCAAAGTGTATTATCAAACTACAGTGGAGTTGAACTTGAAATTAAAAACAGAAATTGAACTTGAAATCAGTAACAGAAATAAAAAGAAAATTTCTAAACATTTAGAAGCTAAACAACAACAACAACCAGAGTCTTAAATACAGAGAACTAGTGGTTGTCAGTGGTGAGGTAGGTGAGAGGATATGTGAAGGAAATAAAGGGGATTCAGAGTTCACTTATCTTGATAAGCAGTGAAAATGTATATAATCGTTGAATCATTATATTGTACTCCTGAAACTAATACAACACTGTATGTTAATTATCCTTCAATACAAAAAAAAAAAAAAAAAGAATAAGGGAATACTATTAACTCTACATACATAAATTTCACAACTTAGATAAAATGAATTCCATAAAAGACTACCACCACTCACCAGATATGAAATAGATCATTTGCATAGCCCTGCAAATATTAAGGTAGTTGAATTCATAATTTAAAAATCCCCAAAAAGAAATCTATAGACCAGATAGTTTTACTGAAGAATTCCACCAAACACTTAAAAAATTAACACCACTTTTACACAATCTCTCCCAGAAAACAGAAGAGGAGGGATCAATTTCTTAAAATTACAGTTGACCTTTGAGCAACACAGGGGGTAGGGGCACTGACCTCCCTCCCCCACCCCACTACCACTGTGCTGCTGAAAATCTGCATATAGCTTTTGGCTCTCCAAAATCTTAACTGTTGACCAGAAGTTTTACTGATAACATAAACAGTCAGATAACACATATCATGTATGTTATGTGTATTATAGGCTATATTCTTACAATAAAGTAAGCTAGAGAAAACAAGTGTTATTAAGAACATCGTAAGGAAGAGAAAATACATTTACTATATTATACTATATTTACCAACAAAAATTCACATGTAAGTGGACCCACACAGTTCAAACCCCTGTTGTGCAAGGGTCAACTGCAGTATTACTCTGGCACCAAAATCAGACAAAGACAGTACACAGAAAGAAAACTAACACCAGTAACTCTCCTGAATACAGACACAGAAATCTTTAAACAAACATTAGCAAAATGAATCCAGGATTATATAAAAGGAATTGTACACCCTGTGCAATTTGTTCTGGGTATGTAAAGCTAGTTTAATATCAAGCAATTAACAAGTATGATCCATCATATCAACATGATAAAAAAAATCATATGATCATAGCAGTTGACATAGAAACAGCATTTACCCTTCCTCTCTTCCCTTCTACCTAAAACCTGCCCACTGGTGTGGCCTTTCATAAGAAATGTATTAACTTGTCCCCAGCATTGTTTACCAGGATCCTGGGTCTTGGTCAAGACTCTCTTAGTCCACATACAAAGATTTTTCTTAAATCCAGATCCTAACTGTCAGGCTCCTTATGCAACTTTGTTTCACTTTGAATGACTAGTTCAGCAAACCAAGAAGTTAGGAGTTTATGCTAACCTGCCAGATATAACAAATCTAGTAATATCCTGGTTCCTCAACAATGTGACACATCTGGAAAATCAAAAGAATTATTCAAGTTTAGAGACACAGACAATCATATCTGCATTTGAAAAACAACATTAAAAAAAAAAAAGAAAAACAACATAAAAGTAATGATTTTGTATACTCTATTAGAAATTTTAAACGTGGACATTTAAAAGTCCAAATTTAAAAATTCAACAGATACGCTAAAAAGGGAGCTTCATGATTAAAAGAAGAAAAGAATGTTAGCATAATTTCACTTTACATGCACTTTCACTGAGCTAAATCTATTTCAGATTATACTTAAAAACTTCCCTCAAGGAAATGGGCAATCTGAATTCCTAGGCATTGGGTATAATAATAGCCTAATTGTAAAAAAAAGCTTAAGACCCAACCTTTTGGTTAACCAGTGACCTCTGTAATCTTGACCTTTCTATAAGTGAAAGCTTATACATTCAGTGACAAGAACACCAATAAAGTCATCATGAGTACTACAGGGAAAGTAAGTACTATCTTCTCCTTTATATTGTGTCATAATTGTGTCAATTGTGTGCTTGCTTATTTACCAACACCTCATCACCCAAATAGTCTCTATATTCCTAAAAGTGGGAGACAATCTTAATTTTAGCATCTCTCCTCCTTTCCCTTTTATTTTATGCCTTTTAAGCACTTGGCCTTTCTTTATTTTTTCTTTTCTTCAATAAGTAATATATCAAGCCCTGTATCAAACTTTCCAGAGTCAAAAACATCCCCTCTTTTAGTGATCTCACAGGGAGATAGAGTAATTATAAAAGAACACACAAAGAGAGAAAGAGAAAATGCTCCTAACCTACCTTTGCTTCCCAAAGAAGGTGATACCTAAAAGGAAACTTACAGAAGAATTCACCAGATACAGGAATAAACAGTTGTGCAGGCAAATAAAACATGAGAAGAAACATAGAAGCAAGAAATATACCCCATATATGAATCTCCAGAATATTTTGTGTGTGTGCTTGAAGCGTGAAATCTAAGGTAGGAGTGACCAGAAGTAAGGTTTGACAGACTGATAGGGAGAAGATCGTGGAGAGCCCTGAAGATCATGTCAATGGATCCTGATAAACAACTGGTCACAATATCAGGTAGAAGAGGACCATGATCAGTATTATAGTTCAGATGACAATAATATAGTGGATGGATATAAAATTGATGGACTCAAGCTAGGTGAAAATCAGTAAGGATATGGGCCATACAATAGTGGCAGGAATGGAGAAGAGGAAAAAGTTTCCAGAAAATTTCAGATTGTGGAGGTTGAGGGAGAGAGATAAATTAAGGCTACTTTCCAGGCTTCATTCTTGAGGAATGAATAGGTTATATGGCCATTCACTGAAACAGAATGCAGAAGGAGGAATAGATTGTATGTTGCATCACCAATGGTTGGGGAGGGGAGGGAAATGGAAAAGAGAAAGGGGGACAGGAGGAAGGAGAAAAATAATGTGTTCATATTTTGTTGTTGTTTAAAGATTTCTCTCTTTGAGAGAGAAGTGAGTGTGGGGGGGAAAGGCAGAGAGAGAAAGGGAGAGAGGAGAGAGAGAATCTCAAGCAGACTCTGTTGAGTGTGGAGCCTGATGCAGGGCTTGATCTCATGACTCTTAAATCATGAACTGAGCTGAAATCAAGTTATATTCTGAACCAACTGAGCCATCCAGGCACCCCTAATGTGTTCATGTTTTAATGTTGAGTGTGAGGTACCTGTAGGACATTCAAATAAGAGATGAATAAGTAAGTCTAAAGCTTATGGACACATTTATCCATAGATACAGATTGTGAAAGTCATCTCCAAAAAGGTACTGATTGAATCTATAAAAAGAAAGGTAAGACAACATAAGAAGAGAATTCATAGTAAGAAAAATGGTGAGCTGAAATTAGAACCCCTAAAAACTACCCTGCCACTAACAACTTTTCCAGCCTTACTTTGCCAGTGATGACCATTTGATGATGAATTACCACAACCAATGGCCTCTATTCTCTGCTCCAGAACTCATCCTTCTACCCCAAAACTGATTATCTCCCATACCTAGGATCACATATAACTCTCACAATGCAAATGCTATCCTCATGCTGAAACAGCCACTGGACAACTTCATTCATGATAATATCAAAAGTATGATACCTACCCCCTTGGTTGTACAGGATTATATAAATATAGTTAGTATTGCAAAAATAATTTGAATATAGAGACTGATAATACAAGAAAAGTTGAATTGGTATTCAAAAAGCTACATACAGCATATATTTAAGCAATGATTTTTTTTTTCATTTGAGTGCTAAACTGGACTAAACCTTCCAATAATCATTAATACAGGAATTCTCCATTTCATAGGCCCTAAGGAGATTTTCTTTCTGCTCCCATATTCTATTTCCAATGTATTTAGGTGCAGAGCAGCCATACTTTAGAAGCCTGGTGTACCATTTTCCATCAAGGAGGCAGAAATGGTCCCAAAGGCAAAGGAAGTAGGTAGAAAAAAGAAATCACATTTCCACACCAAAAATCAAAGCTGTTCACTCTATGTTATACATTCTTTTCACAATGTTCAAATCAGAAAGAAAACTACATATTCTGCTATTTTTTTTTTATCATTTCCATCAATCTTTTAATCCAGTCAGAGAAAAAGTTAGGGAGATAATGGCATAGGGTAAGTGCCCAAAGGATACTTATTTACAACTGTAATGTTAATTACTAATTAAAAGAAGTCTCTACCCACAAACCATATTGTATGAATAATTCAATTATAAAGCCCCCCTGTGAAATAAATTAAGGCTTTAATTATAATAGGAAGACACCCTTTGCTTTTCTGTGTTCCAATTCTTTCATTTCCATAATTAGTCTTTCTCTTCCACTCTCCTACCCACAAGCTTCAATGAAGGACAAGTGAGACCCCTAATGTACATTATGGTTTTACAGCTGTCTCTTCTGAACCCATTGAATCTTAAATCCTCATTTTGATTCTGAAATTAGCTAATGAAAACCACTGAATTGCTTTAAATAAATTATTATTGGCCCCTGTCTGGAATTAAAGCTAAGAAATGAATGCATTAAAAAGGTTTAAAAGATTAACAACTCTAAAACACTTTTGAGATCAAGAAAACAATGTTACTCTTTGCCTTCCATACAGATTGTGGCCTTGGAGCTCTGTGGTTCAGAGATGAAAATGTTGTAGAATAAAACCTCTAACTACCACCATTCCATCATTATGGGCCATGAAGCCACTGGAATAGTTCAGAGTATGGGAGAAGGAGTGAGCACAGTGAAAACAGGTATAAATTGGCACTTGGAGCTAGGAAATTGCAGCAACTTGGAACCCACATCAGGAAAATAAAAAGCATCTCTTAAATATTAAGATCAAATGAAACAAAAGTTGAAAAGTTGACGTTTCTTAGGAAAGGAGGGATAATTATTTACAAGTAATTAATTACAAGTAATTATTTACAAGTAATAAGCATTAGCATAAATATGCTAAGTGTATCTGCATTTCTATTTTGATATCACTAAAAACAAGAAATAGAATGCACTAAAACTGAACCCAAAACAAAGTACAAATGAGGCAAGAATTTATTGAAAAGAAAAAGAAAGAAAGAAAAAGAAAGAAAGAAAGAAAGAAAGAAAGAAAGAAAGAAAGAAAGAAAGAAAGAAAGAAAGAAAGAAAGAAAGAAAGAAAGAAAAAAGGAAACTGGGAGAAACTGTTGAAAATTATTAAAATGTAGCATATAATAAATAGCTGAACACGTTAGTAGAACCAAATAGGAAAGGAGTCCAGAACTTGACCAAAAACATAGAGAAATCTGACAAAGGGTTTGGTTTAGCTTTCAAATTTGAGGGGGAGAACATGGATTACTCAGTAAATGATACTGAAACAACTGGATAATCATCTGGGGAAAAAAGTAAGTTGAGTTATTACATTATTTATGCCAAGAAAATGAATGTGCCATATGAATCCAAGAATTAAATGTGAAAAGTGAAACCACAGAAGTGCTATACAATACCATGAATAAAATACCATGAGAGAAGGATGGTTGGGTACTTCACTTGGTTAACCATCTGCTTTCAGCTCAGGTCATAATCTCAGGATTCTGGGATCAAGCACCCTCTCTGCTCAGAGGAAACTCCTTCTCCCTCTCCCTCTGTGCTCTCTCTCTCTCTCTCTCTCTCAAATAAATAAACAGAATCTAAAAAAAAACGAGAAATGTCTATCAGTGTCCAAAGGACTGGTTAAATAAATTATGATATATCTGCATAATGGAATACTATGTAACTATTAAACAAAATTACTAAAATGAGAAATCTCCAAGATATATGTTAAGTAAAAAAGTAAGACCTACAAACAGGGTAAATAGTATGCTAGCCTTTGTATTTTGAACTGGGTTATATTTCTGAAAAATGCTGATACTGATAAGAATAACTGTCTCTAGAATGAGAAAAGGGGAAATCAGAGATTAGGGTATCAATTTTCACTTTTGTGTAGTTTAAATTTTTACCATATGTATGTATACTTTTTAAAACCAAAAAGTAAATTTAAAGAGCCCAAATCTGGGGTGCCTGAGTGGCTCAGTTGGTTGAGCATCTGCCTTTGGCTCAGGTCATGATTCTAGGATCCTAGGATCCAGCCCTCCATCAGGCTCCCTGCTCAGCAGGGAGTCTATTTCTCCCTCTTCCTTTGCCCGTTCCCCTGCTTGTTTTCACACACACACATTCTCTCTCACAAATAAATAAATAAATAAAATATTTAAAAAATAAAATAAAGAGCCTAAATCCTATAAAGGTTTTTAACTAAAAACGTGAAACAAATTTATCTACAATAATAGACAATGGGGCAGTGTCAGTTAAGTCCATCACAAGCAAGTTAATTTTAATCTTTATATATATATATATATATATTGAACATTACTAGAGAAACCTGCCTACTTTTGGTCTCATGGTCAAGGAAAAAAGGACTGATACATAACACAGAGGAAAGCAAACAGACACTCTTTGTTCCCTGATAAAGAAGCTTATTCTAAGGTGTTTGGGTGGCTCAGTTGGTTAAGTGTCTGCCTTTCGCTTGGGTCATGATTCCAGAGTCCTGGGATGAAGTCCCACATTGGGCTCCCTGTTCAGTGGGGAATCTGCTTCTGCCTCTCCCTTTGCCACACTCTGCTTCGCCCTCCCCCTCCCAGTCCCAGCTTGTGCTCTCGCTCTCTCTCAAATACATAATAAAATCTTTAAAAAGAAAGAAGCAGCTTATTCTATGAACAGGTGGTATCCATATTATTTTACATCCAATCCCTAATAGCAGAAGTTGTGTAGAAAATATACAATAAGACTTGGTTCATTGCCTTGGTTCATTGTGGCAAAATCATCCGACTTCAAGAGGAATTCACAGGAAGGCAAGTTCCTTAAGATTCAGTTGCTGAGCCCAGGGCTAGACACAAATGCTGAAGACATCCCCTTTTTTTGTAAGTGTTTGATATTTTCCACAAAATCAAGCACCATTAAATGTGGAAATAATTCTCACTTATCATATTTTCTTGGGTGCCTTGTTGAAGTCATGAGAGCCACTATTTCTTTACTTTGAAAAATAATAACCTAATAAATGCTTTTGTTCTTTAAGAGATAAAGTTATCACATTCTTTCTACTGCACCGTGGAGAATGTTCCTCTTGCCTTAATCCTGGGGACAATCTTTGTATATAATTCAACTAAGGTTTTACTAATATTTTCTTTTTGAAAAATTCAAGTTCCTTGGAAGGAACCTTAGCTTTCTTATTCAAAATAAAAATTTGGGAGTTTTTTGTCTGTAACAGTCAAAATCCAGTCTGATATCTGATGGTGCCAGTAGGTTTACTTGCAAGGGAAAACCAGTGTATTGCTTTGTAAACACAAGCACCTTCTTTGAATACATGGTGATAAAAGTAATCTCAGTTGCCAAGATTGATGCAGTTGCACTTCTGGAGAAAGTATGCCTAGTTAGCTATGGTTTTTCCACTGGGTACAATACTGCAATCAATACTGCCAAGGTGAGGAGCATTTATACCCAGTATTAACAGAATTCTTAGACTATGGCAGAGAAAAGCCTCATGCATCTGGGCATGTCTGATCATTTAACCTGAGGAAGAATCACAAACCTGCCTTCATCCAAAACTTCCCAGCTACCTTCTTTAAATGGCTTTTGAATTTCAGTACTTTGTTTTCCCCCCAATGTCCATTAGTCCCAATCCTATGTAGAGAAATAGGACAGAAAGGATATGATTTGAATAAGTCTATTTTGAACCTAGTAAAAAAAATAAGCCTTTGCCTTCACAAGGCATTGATATTATAAATGATGCAAAGTTTTCCAAAGGAAAAGAGAAAAGAAGGGTTGTAGGAAGATGAAGATGGTTTTTAAAAACTCAAAAATAACTGGGTATAAATCAAATAAATACTCCGTTAAGTCTTAAGATTCAATGAAAGTTCATTAAACTGCTTTTACTCATACTAATTCCCAGAATTTAAAACTGTATTTACAAGTAGTTTTTTACTCCTTTAGCAAACAATATTCCACAACTAGAAATACCTTCATAAACTAAAACTCTCTAGTTACAATAAGTTTTATTTGAAAATGTCCTTTGCTTATCTCTCATAAAACGTACATACAGACTTGAGTCTTTCCAATTAAGTAAAGGCACATGTTCCTTTTGCTTTTGTTTTCTGCCTCACGTGCTCAAGTGACCCCAGGCTCCACCTGTGCAGTGTTTGGCCTTGGAGGAATCAGCTTGTTATCATGGGCTATAAAGCAGTAGAAGCAGCCAGGATCATTGGGGTGGACATCAACAGAGATAAATTTGAGGAGGCAAAGGAAGTGGGTGCCACTGAGTGCATTAAGGACTTCAAGAAACCCATCAAATAAGTTTTATTGGCTATGACAGGTGCTGGTGTGGAATTTTGCTTTGAGGTCACCATAAATCTGAAAACTGTGGTGCATGATTTTTCTAGAGAGAAAATAACTAATACTTCTATCAGTCATAAGTTCAGATTTCAATCAAATGAAATTTCTAGAATTCCCTTCACATTCCTCTACTTAATTTTCCTTGTGATCCATGACATCCCAGCTCATATCCTCTGTCCACTCCTACAAATCTATTCACTTTTCCAGACACTGAACTCCCATATTGAGATTTCTTCTCCTGTTCTATCACACCATTCCTTCAAATAAGCAGACAGTCTCCAACAGGCAGTACAGAAAAGCTTTGTAAAGAATTCTCACTGAATTATTTCATAATCAACCCTGTAATGATAAATTCCAAGCCAGAAGATTTAAGCAAGATAAGGATAGTATTGGATTAATACTATCAAAGGAATGAGCTTTGCACTTGGCGCAGTCTATCATGGTAGATCTGAGTAAACTTCCAAAGAAAATATTAACCAATTTGATTAGATGGGTTAATTTCAAAAATGAAGCAAGCAGTAGTTGTTTTCCCAGTTGAACATGGTTTATATAAGAGAATATAAATGGAGAGGGAGTTATTTCACAATGCCAGACTTGCTTTCTTTGGGGATTTGTAGAAATAATGTATTATTGGATTGCATGGCTCTCTCTTCTAATTAGCCATATGGAAACCCAAAACTGTCTCTTCCAACCTCAGTGCTTTTCTCAACTTACAAAATGTTTTCATTCCTCACTACACACAAACTCTCTTGTATGCAAAAAGGTATAACGAAACCTTTCTCACAGTCTTTCCCACAGATAGTCTTGCTATCTGAGAAATAGCCTTTGAAATTAACTAATGGGAATATGTCTGTTTGTGTCTGTTTATTACTTTGTTAATACAAGATACTATACAAACCATTCATGTCAGTAATAGTTCCCATTAAAATTATTACTGTCGTTGTTGTTGTTATTATCACCATGGGTGTGTTTAATATTTTCATTTTTTAAAATTTCCATTAATTGAGTCCCAAAGTGCCAGATATTATACTAGGCAGCATGCAATGTCTCATTTATATTTCTGCAAACCCTTATAAGATAAATGTTATTTCAAATGAGGCCAGGGAGCATCAGAAAAGATCCCAGACCATTTAGCAGTTAAACTGAGATTAAGTCCAACTCTCAAGTACATCTTTTAACCCTTGCATTGTCTTGCATTGCATTACAACAGGAAGCTGCCCTGGCCTCCCACCATGAGAACCATGGGGTCTGCATTATTGTTAGGCTGTTGGCAGGTATGGAACTCAACATCAGTGGCTTGTTGTTCTTCTCAGGACATTCTTTGAAGGGATTTTTTTTGGATGAAGCAGGGAAGAGTGGAAATGTACAAACTTTTAGAGGGGGTAAATAGAGAAATGTGTCATAAATGCTTAAGAAGGAACATAAAACAAGAGTTTTAGATTATAATTTTTGTTTCAAAACATAAATATCCAAGATAGGGAGATGGATATTAGATATATAGAGTGACTTCTGGGATGCCTGGGTGGCTCAGTGGTTGAGCCTGCCTTTGGTTCAGGGCGTGATCCCAGGGTCCGGGGATCAAGTCCCACATCGGGTTCCCTGCAAGGAACCTGGTTCTTCCTCCCTCTCTATGTGTCTCTCATGAATAAATAAATAAAATCTTCTAAAAAAAAGATATATACCGTGATTTCTTTAAAAAATCTTTTTTTTAATTTAGTTATTTCTTGGTAAGCATTTTTAAAATGATTAGTGAAGAAACTGGTGTCCAAAGATTAGTGCAAATTATAAATTGAAAAGGAAAGGCAATATTATGATCAATAACTACACTTTGAGTTATATATCTGCCAAGTGGGATTCTTTGGAGAATATACTGAACCACTGTTCAACTAATGTAAGCGCTATCTGACACAACTGAATTTTCATTTTATCAACTCAAAGATATTACACATAATGGATTCATGACTGAAAAGAAATACTACTGATAAAAAGCAAATGATATTTCCAGAAAAAAAATTTCATAGAATCCTTTGATTTTCCATGTTTTAAACCTGTCTTAAAATTTGCATTTTAACAGATTTTAGAACAGTAGTTTATTGAGAAAGTAGAAAACTAAATAAATCTGCTTAGGATTCTTAGCTCATAAATAAGTAATCTACTATTTAAAAAGAAATGTATTTATCCATAGATTCTGAACAATCTGAACTGTGAGGCAAAAGAGATAAGAATTAGTAGCTATCTCAATTATTTGGACTAGTGAGCTATCTGTGATCTCCAAATTAGCTATGGCAGTGTATTGTTACAGATACTAGGAGTCTTACCCAATTCATTTATGAAGAGTAGATAAATGGCAGGGCCAACAAAAACAAACAAATACATAAATAATTCAGTTTATTTTCCTCTACTGTACTTACAATGATGAACTATTGATTCTAAACATATTCAGCTACCTCTTGTAAAATAAGATCACCAGTATTTTAAATAACTCCCATAAACTTTTCACTAGCCACTTAAGCATTCACATAACAATTATAATATGAATCCTTCCTTCCACAGACCGTATAATCCTGAGTCAATAGTTTTCAAATAATGGCAGTATTTAAGAAAGGGAAGATATAAGATGGCAGTATAGGGAGATCCTAAACTCATCTTCTCCCTCAGACACACCAAATCTACAGCCACACATGGATTACTTCCCTCTGAAAAACATCTAAAAACTGAAAACAAGAAGAAATGTTCTATTCAATAAAAAATAAAAGGATCACATTACAATAAGGAGAAGACACAGTCTTCCAAAAACCCCATCCCTGGTGCACTAATACACAGTAAGGATAGATCTCAGCAGATAGGCACTTGTCCCAGAAGAGCAAAAGGTTGGTACCCTACAGCAGGCACCCTGGCTCCTGGAATTTGCACCAGGATGAGATGAGCCTCTAGAATGTCTGGCTTAGAAAACCAGTCAGGGTTGACATTAGGCAGGGGTCCCTAAGTGCTATAGGAAACTGAGATTGCCCTCTTAGAAGGCTCATGTATGATCTTGCTCACTCCAAAAACCAGTGAAAAATCAGTTTGAAAGGTATCTAGACTATATGTGAGGGAAATTCATTTTCTAATCTGGGGTCATTAGCTAGAAGGGCAAGGGACAGTGACAGGACCTGTGGGCAGAAAGAGCTGCTGCACCAAGGTTGTGAGGGGTGACTGATTATATATTTGGGAGCTGGGAGATGTAAGGAAAGGGGGGGTTTCAAAAGGATGTTCATATGTTAAAGAAGACTCACAGGATACTGGAGGCCTGGCCATTATCAAGTTAAGATTGCTTTTCCTATTAGCAAGGTATTAACATTAAGATAGTTGGGAGCTTCCAGGAAACATTATACTCTGGCTACTTCAAGTATCTTCAATGGGCCACAGGTTATAAGGACATTTAATTGCATCTATATTTCCATCTGGAAGCTAGGTTATTGATAAAAATACTTTGTTCTTGTAAATTACTAAGACATTTGTTTTTTTAAGGGTTCTCATGCTCATCACGTTTTACTAAAACATTTGTAAACTGAGGGAGACTCAGGTCTTGCAGGATTGTGATAGTTAACTATTTGTTTTTCCTTTCCTTAGCTTTAGGGCAGCCAGAAGTGCCTGAGGAATGTCACACATATCCCTATTTGGGGGGGGGGGGGGGGGGTGCAGTGGTGCAGGGTGTCAGCTTCTGCTTTGTCTTTGGCTTGCCATCTGTTCCCTCAACATTTGCACAAGTGAGCAATCTTGGATACAGGACACTCCCATGGCCTTGCTGGGACAGGCAGGGAAGGGGAGGTGAAGTTATATCACTTACTGAGGGCACAGTGATAGAATGCTCCCCTGTTACCTAGCTGGGGCAGAAAAGCATGAATGGAGTTCCTCTGATACCTAGCTCAAGTCTGAGCATGGGGGATTGCAACACTCCCTTGTCCCTGACTGAAGCTGGCAAGCACAAGCGGTCCAGCATTTTCAGGCTCCCAGCCTAAAGGCTGCTTGTACACACACAGACAAGGCACTCTCCTGCTGTACTGCTGAGCCCCACATATACATGGAATCAAGGCATTTCCCTACTTCTTTTCTGAAACCAGTGAGCATGCCCTGTCCCCTGTACTCTGGCTGGCTAAAACCAGCAGGCACAAATAATTAAAACAACAGATGTTCCTTAATCACCCAATCTTTGTGACCAAGAGAGATAGCATTCCAGAGCTCTACAAAAAACGTAACAAACAGAAATAAATTCTTGGTAGACTACCACCCCTAGGGCACTGACAATAGACTGAAACACAACCCCAGTCTTCTTGAGAAAAAAGCCTATTTACTTAACCTGGTACTCTAGCCTGAGGGACAGGCTTCTGGTTTCCCATATATCTAGAGGCTAAGGAGGCACTTCAGGAAATATAGGCAGGAAGATATCATCCTTGTATACCTCCTTGGCATGCTACAGTTCAACAAGATTTCCCAAAAAGATGAGCTTATACACTCATCTGAAGCTCTGATTCTTATTACTGTCATCTAGGGAACACCTCTGGACTTCCTGGTCTGGAGGCCAAAGAGATTACAATTGCAGCTCCACTGATCTATAGATACTTGCATACTTTAAAAGGTATTGCCTGAGAATGCTTCCATTCAGCCAAAAATTAGTGCTAATAAAATTCCTCTCCTTGGGTCACTTGTTGTGCCCAAGATTGCGAATCTGAGAAACCACCAAGGAGCCGACAAATACAAGTACATGAGGGTTTATTTACAAGCTCGAGCTTGGGTCCAAGTATACCCAACACAGCGGAGCAGGGACTTGTACCCCGAGGTGGGTTTCAGCTGAGTTTTAAGGGCTGGTCTAGGGGACCTCCAGAAGGGGTGGAGGAATTTCTCAAGTTCTGTTTACATTCTGATACAGGGCTTTCAAGGACATTGAGCTCTGTTCTCATTCTGATATGGGGCTTCCTGCCACTGGCTTGGGCTCTGTTCTCATTCTAATATGGGGCTTCCTGCCACTGGCTTGGGCTCTGTTCTCATTCTAATATAGGGCTTTCTAGGGCTGTTTTTTTCCTGTAACTGAAGTAATGTAAATTTCAGCTCTTATTCACAGGGGCCTGGGATGGCTGTACTTGTGCTAACGCTGAACTTAAAGTGGAATGGCCTTAATTTTCTCAGCCTCCACAACTGACAGGTCTTGGTACACCCTCACCAATGGGGGCATTATCAAGAATAAATTGGGTAGTTCAGACAATCACAAAGGTTTAAGAAATAAGAAAGAGCTATGACAAGGTTGAACAAGAAGGATCATCACCTAAACAAGGCCACTCCTTCAATAATAAGAGAGGCAACTGTTTCAACTAATATACAGAAACAGAGAGTCAAAAAAGGGGAAAAAACAGAGAATTATGTCCCAAACCAAAATGCAAGACCAAACCTCAGATAAAGACTTAATGATAGGTAATCTACCTAATGAAGAATCAAAGAAATGGTCAAAAAGATACTCACCAAACTCAAAAGAAGAATTGGCTAAATGCAGTGAGAACTTCAACAAAGAGATAAGAGATGTAAGTACCAAAAAGAAGTCACATAAGTACCAAACAGAGCTGAAGAATACCATAAGTGAACTGAAAAACACATCAGAGGGATTCAACAGCAGACTGGATGAAGTAAAAGAATATCAGTGACCTGGAAGATAAAGGAATGGAACTCATCCAGACAATGCAGCAAAAGAAAAAGGAAATTGTGCAAAACATAATTAACTTAAGGGACCTCAAAGATAACATTCATGTTTTAAGGGTCCCAGAGCATGGAGAGAGAAGGGGCAGAAAATTTGTTTGAAGAAATAATGCTTGAAAATTTCTCTAACCTAGGGGAAAAAAACAGACATCCAGATCCAGGAATCCCAGAAAGTTCCAAATAAGATTAACTCAGAGAAAGCCAAACTAAGACACATTATAATTAAAATTTTAAAATTTAAAGAAAGAAATTAAAAGCAGTAAAATAATAAAAAAAATTGTTACATACAAGAAAAAAATCCATAAGGTTACTAACAGATTTCTTAGCAAAAATCTCCAAACCAGAAGGGTATATCATGACATATTCAAAGTACTAAAAGGAAAAAGCTTCCAGCCAAGAGTACTCTATATGGTGAGGATATCATTTAAATCTGAGGGACAGATAGAGTTTTCCAGACAAGCAAAAGCTAAGGAAGTTCATCACCATTAAACCTGTCATGCAAGAAATATTAAAGGGACTTCTTTAAGCTAAAATGAAATGGCATTAATTAATAACAGGAAAACATACAGAAGTAAAAACTTCACTGGAAAAAAATAATAATAAAGGTAGTAGATTAATCACTTATACAGTTACTAAGAAAGTTAAAAGAGAAAAAGGAGTAAAATTAACTAAAACTACAATAATTAGTTAAGATATGCATAAAATAAAAAGATGCAAAAAGTGAGATCAAAAATATAAAACATGAGGGGGATAGTGAAAAATGTAGTTTTGTAATGTGCTCAAATTTAAGTTGCTATCAACTTAAAGTAGACTATTATATACATAGGATGATATATGTGAACCTCACAGTTAACAAAAGAGCAAAAACTTACAATAAATACACAAAAGAGAAAATAGAAAGGAATCTAAACATATACTGAGGAAAATCATCAACCACAGGGAAGAGAGAAAGAGAAAAACAGAGGGCAAATACAAAAACAGCCAGAAAACAATTTAAAAAATAGCATGAAGTCCATCCCTACTTTAACTACAAATGGATTAAACTCTCCAATCAAAAGACATGGAGTGACTGAAGGCATATAAAGGAAAAAGAAAAAGATATATCTATATGCCACCTAGAAGAGATTCACTTCAAAAGTAAGAACACACACGAAAGTAAAAGAATAGAAAAGATATTCCATGCATAAGAAAATGAAAAGAAAGCTAGCATAGCTATACTTATATCAGATAAAACAGGCTTTAAAACAAAGACTATAATAAAAAACAAAGAAGGACACTACATAATGATAAAGGGGTAAATCCAGAAAGGAGATAATAACATTTATAAATATATATTGCATGCCACATAGGAGCAACAGACTACTGAAAGCAAACATCAACAAACCTAAGGGGAGAACTGAGGGCAATATTATAATAAGTAGGGGATGTTAATACACCATTTACATCAATTGATAGATTATCCAGAAAGAAACTCAAAAAAGAGTGGCCTTAAGTAAAACATTAAGCCAGATAGACTTAATAAATATACATAGAACATTCCATTCAAAATTGACAGAATACACATTCTTCTCAATTACAAGTGGAACATTTTCCAGGATAGATGGCACATTAGGCCAAAAAACAACTCAAGAAACCTGAAATCATATTAAGCATCTTTCCAATCACAATGGTATGAAACCAGAAATGAATTGCAAGAAGAAAACTGGAAAAACTATAAAATGTAAAGATCAAACAGTGTATTAGTGAACAATCATTGGGTCATATTAGAAATCAAAGGAGAAATCAAAAAATACCTAGAGATAAATGAAAACAGAAATACAATATACTAGAATCTAAGAAATGCGGCAAAAGCTCTTCTAAAAGGAAAGTTCATAGCAATACAGACCAACTTCAAGAAACAAAAAAAGAATCTCAAATAAAACTATTAACTTTATACCTAAGGGAACTAGAAAAAGAACATAGCCCAAAATTAGTAAAAGAAATTAAATAATGACAGGAAATAAATGAAATAGAGACCAAAGGGGGGGAAAACAGAAAATAATCAATAAGGGATGCCTGGATGGCTCAGTCAGTTGAGCATCCAACTCTTTTTTTTTTTTTTTTTAAAGATTTATTTATTTATTCATGAGAGGCAGAGAGAGAGAGAGAGAGAGAGAGCCAAAGACACAGGCAGAGGAAGAAGCAGGCTCCATGCAGGGAGCCCATTGTGGGACTCAATCCTGGGACTCCAGAATCACACCCTGGGCTGAAGGCAGGCGCTAAACCGCTGAGCCACCCAGGGATTCCCCTATGTAGGAGCATCCAACTCTTGATTCCAGCTCAGGTCATGATTTCAAGGTCTTAGGATCAAGCCCCACATCCTGCACCATGCTCAGTGGGGAATCTGTTTGAGATTCTCACACTCTCTCTACCTCTCCTCCTTGCTCATGCTCTCTCAATCTCCCTCGAAAATAAATGAATAAAAATAAATAAAAATAAATAAATGAATAAAAAATAAAAAAAGAAAAAATCAATAAAACTAAGAACTGATTCTTTGAAAAGATAAATAAAACCAACAAACCTTTAATAAAAGCAGCAAGAATAAAAGAGGTAGGGCTCAAAGAACAAAAATCAGAAATGAAAAAGAAGTTACAACTGATACCACAGAAATACAAAGAATCAAAAGACACTACTATGAACAATTATAAATTGGATAACCTAGAAGAAATGGATAAATTATTCAGCCTTTAAGAGGAAGGGAATCCTGACACATGTTACAACATGGATGAGCCTCGAAGACACTATGCTAAGTGAAATAAGCCAGTCATAAAAGTACGATTAATGATTCCACTTATATGAGGTACCTAGAGAAGTCAAATTCATAGAGACCAAAAGTAGAATGGTGGTTGCCAAAGGCTGGGAGGAGGGAGGAATAGACAGTAAGTGTTGAATGGGTAGGGAGTTTCACAATTTGGAAAGAGGGAAAATGTTCTGGACATAGATGTGAATGTAAGTACAGTGTGAATGTACTTAATGTCACTAAACTGTACACTCAAAATTTTATGATATGTATATTTTATGACAATAAAAAAAATGCCCTCTTTATTGGCAGCCTTCCCTACTTTGTATCATTTCCCCGGGGCACTTTCCTATTAGTGTCCCATTCATCTTGTTAATCAAACTACTAGAAATAAAATTTTTGTCTCAAGGTCAGTTTCTAGGGGATCCAAAACAAAGATAGTTGGTATCAGAAGTAGTCCTAGAAAGCAGATCCTAAGGATGAATTCTGGAAGTGGATCATTTACGAACAGGATGACAAGAGAATACCATTGCAGTGTGCAGTTAAGATGGATGCCCAGGATCCCTGCCTCCTGTTATTCATGCCCTTGTGTAATCCTCTCTCCATAAATGTGGGCTAGACTCATTTACTCAAATTTAAAAGCAAAAATGATGAGATGTCATTTCTGAAATGGGTTTTAGAAAGACCACGGCTCCCATTTTGGGATCTTCTCTTTTGGGTTGCCTGTTCTGGGAGAGGCCAGCTGTCACAACATGAAGCACTCCAAGTTCATTTGGAAGCAGGTGTGTCAAGAGCCATGTGATTAAAACTAAAAGAAAAAAAGAAAAAAGAAAAAAAAGAAAAAGAAAAAATAAATAAAACTAAAAGAAGATCCCCCTGAGTCAAGCTTTGAGATGACTACAGCCCTGGCTAATTCCTCCATTACAGCTTTGTGGGAGATCCTGAATCAAAACATCTGCTAAGCTGCTCCCAGATTCCTGACCAATAAAAACTTTGAAAGCATAAGTATTTGTGTTTTAAGCTGCTAAACAATAGATAACTAATACACTGGTGGTAAGTGGGTAATAATCCCCCTTGGCATGCTCTTCAATTACTAAGAATCTCCTGTGGAGAAGTGGGAAGGGATACAGATTGCAGGATATACACTGCCTTGTGCAATATCATCAGCACTTGAGAGATAAACTGGCAATGGTAATTATAAAAACTGTGTGTTTAATTGGTTTTTATTAAGGGTCATCAATATACTGAAGGAAAAATAAAATGACAAGCTTGAGTCAACCAATCACCAACTAAGAGCATAATTGAAAACCACAAATCTACAACAGCATTTAAATTTTCCCTTTATCTCCTCTGGGTAATAACCTCTGGCTGTAACCAGAGGACAGATTAGGCCAAAAATCAGGCCTAGGTATTTGATTATTAGCCAAACTGCAGAAAAGTTTTCATCTATAGTTCTTCCTTTAATCTCCAACACTAAAATCGGGGAACTGATAGGTAAGGGGTAAGATCTTAAAACTATGGGGAGTATCTTCAGAACCTTGAATCACAGATTCTGCTAACTAAGGCTTAAAAAAGTGGCCCACTGTCACAAGAGAGCAAGTTCTCCCTGCGTGGCCACCCCAGGAGCCTCACTAAGGTAAATGCCTCATAAGATTATACCTACCTTCTTTCTTCACATGACTTCTCTGCCAATAAATAAGTTCAAGTCTCAGCCTGACTAGGAAAAGAATTCACCAAAATAGCCACAGGATGTGGCTCACATGTACCAGCAAAAACTGGAAAAACATGTTGAAAATCAATCATGAGCATGCTGGCCTAAGAGAACAGGATAGAATATAAGGGAGAAGTTGTTAATATGGGTACAATCTCCTATAACCCAGGATTGAATCCCTGAGAAGGACACCTGGAGTCACTTCTGCGCTACTAAGATGTTCTTCAAATCTTGGGGCAAAAAAATAATGGCCTACAACAAATGAGGTGGAGATGCCAGAGATGCTTTGGCAAAGTACCAGATGTCAACATGTTCAGAGAGGTAGGCACATTATAATGGATCTGACATAAAAACCTGAAAATCCACCAGATGACCAAGTTCCTCAGTAGAATCCAAAGGGGACATCCCTTTCACTAACACAGTATAAAATGCACCAGTGGTTCAGAAAGAACCCACTACACAATATCAACTCCCCTAATCCCTCCCCATGCAGACAAACTAGCATAATTAGACACAGAAAGAGAGGGAATGCCCAGATCAGGAACTGTCAGATACAGAGTCTGAGCTGACACTAATACAATGATAACCAAAATGCTAGTGTGTGTCCCTATTCAAGGTTTATGAAAGATGAGGCATTCCAGTTTATTAAAGAATTTGTTGGGGAGAAGAGGGAATCAATAACTTAAAGGACCTCAAGACATCTTGTTTGGAAGCTTTTTATCTGACCCTACATATTGTTGGTTGCTTTTCCAAACCTGAAAAATAAAAAAATTAATTCAGGAATCTAGAGTACTTCCATTTCTCTAATTATTTTGCAATCAACAAGTAATAATTCATATCCCCTTGCAGAATACATGAAAACTTGTATCGTATCCTGTCTTGGTGAGAGCTCCTACTTCATCCTGTGTCTTTACCACAGCTTGTATTCTACCTCTATCATAATACTTGTCATGAAGACAAAAGTCATACATTGATTAATATAATGGTCTGTATTTGTTACCTATTCAGTACATAACAAATTACCTCAAAACTTATGTCCCAAACAACCATATTTTTTATCTCACAGTTTCTGTGGGTGAGTTTTTTTGGGGGAAAGCTTAGCTAGATGGAGCCCATGGTCTATCATAAGGTTGCAGTGAAGATGTCAACTGGGATTGCAGTCATCTAAAGCTTGCTTTCCAGGGCCTCGATCATATGGCTGGCAAATTAGCACTGGCTATTTATGGTCTATCATTTGACCACCTGGACCTAGTCATATCACTGCATGGGTATCCTCACACCATGGAAGCTGACTTGTCTCAGAGCCAGTGATCCAGAGAGAGTGAGACAGAAGTCACAATGTCTTTTATGACTAGGCTTGGAAATCACATACCATCATGTCTACAATATTCTATTAATTACACAGGTTGGCCCTACTCAATGTGAGAGGTGACTACATGAATACTGGGTGATCATTGCATGCCATTTTGAAGTCTAGTTTACCACCTGGCTCTACCCTCTTCTAGAGCAATTGAGGGGAGGCTTGGATTTAGTTTAGAATTTATAAAAAGTGTCCTAGTTGGATAAAATAAAGATTGTTGAGTTTAACTGAAATAGACCATGCAAAATGGCAAAAATAAGTAAGAAAGGGGGATCCCTGGGTGGCTCAGTGGTTTAGCGCCTGCCTTTGGCCCAGGGTGTGATCCTGGGGTCCTGGGATCGAGTCCTGCATCAGGCTCCCTGCATGCAGCCTGCTTCTCCCTCTGCCTGGGTCTCTGCCTCTCTCTCTCTGTGTCTCTCATGAATGAATAAATAAAATCTTTAAATAAATAAATAAATAAATAAATAAATAAATAAATAAATAAATAAATAGAAGGTTAAAGGGGGCGGGGATCAGGGAAACAGGGCAATCTATGAAAATAGCCATCAACTCAACAAATGTACTGTCTTGCCCAGGTTAAGGAATGCCAAAACCAGTTTCCCTCTATTTTATTGCCTTCTATGACACTGAACTTAGCTCAAGCTCAAGTTCAAATAAGCATTATTGAGGGGCACCTAAGTCACTCAGTCGGTTAAGCATCTGACTTCACCTTAGGCGTGATCCCAGGGTCCTAGGATCAAGCCCTGCATCAGGTGCCCTGCTTAGCAGAGAGCCTGCTTCTCCCTCTCCCCCTGCCTTTCCCCACTCACTAGTATTCTGTCTCACTCTCTCTGCTCTTTGTCTCTCTCAAATAAATAAATAAAATATTTTTTTAAAAAAAGTATTATTGTGCATGCTTAAAGCATACAAACTTAAACAGTCAAAGGTCCTTGCTTTTGTCCCTTGCTATGTTTCAGTCAGAATTTAGTCAAGAGACAGAAACCATACCAGTTCATATAAGAAATTGTTAGGTATCAATAGAGTTGTTTACTAGTTAACTAAAAAGGCAAGAAGAGAAGACTACCATGTATTAAAGGTAGCAGCAATCCCAATAAACTGCTACAATCCTTAGGGTTGAGAGAACAAAAGGACAATGTTGTAATTATTAAAACTGAGAAGGCTGAGAGAGGGGCCCAGCTGACCTGAGACTCAGACCTGGGGACACCGGGGGGGGGGGGGGGGGGGGGGGGGGGGGGGGGGGGGGGGGGCGGGCAGTGGCTAGCTGGGGTCTCTGAGGATACACCATGGGTGACTTTTGCAAGTGCTGGAAACACTTCTAACTGGATTTAGCTGCTGCTATGAGAGGACATTGCTGCCATGGGGGTGAAGAAATGATGCAGGGGGATATTCACAGGAAATGTAAGCATCAAAGAATAAAACAGGAAACTTGCAGGGCACAAACAGGAAAGAGCAAATCCTCCTTCCTTCTCCACCCTTCCAGGCTCCTCTCCTCCACAACAGCACTGCCCTCTGTTGGCAGAGAGTAAAATGGAGTCAGCCAGCAATGCAGATCTGGTTACAAGAGTTCCAGCATCACAGAACCAAGTGTACAAGGGGGTTTGGAGTTGAGAGAAAATAGTTTAATAATTTATACAATAGAAGAACAAAGAGTGAAAAGACAGATGCCAACAATGCTGTCTTATACACTTGTAATCTTTGTGCATTTTTGTGTGTATCCAGAGATTTTCTAGTCACATCCCTTTGGGTTTGTAAACAGGAGGCTATGTTCTATCAGATAAGGTTATGTCCAAGTATACAAAATATGTAAAGAACCTATAGAACTCAATACCAAGAAACAAATAATCCAGTTAAGAGAGGAAGAAGACATAAATAGAGTTTTCTCCAAAAAAGACATCCAGATGGCCAACAGACGCATGAAAATGTACTCAACATCACTCATCGTCAGAGAAATACAAATAAAAACTACAATCAGATATCACCTCACACCTGTCTGAGTGGCAAAAATCAAAAACACAAGAAACAACAGGTGTTGGTGAGGACATGGAGAAAAAGGAACCCACTTGTGTGTTGATGGTAGGAATGCAAACTGGTACAGCCACTCTGGAAAACAGTATGAAGGTTCCTCAAAAAGTTAAAAATAGAACTACCCTTTGGTCCAATAATCACACTACTAGGTATTTACCCAAAGAATACAAAAACAGTAATTCAAAAAGATATATGCACCCCTCTGTTTATTGCAGCATTATTTACAATAGCCAAATTACTGAAACAGCCCAAGTGTCCATTGATAGATGAATAAAGATGTGTTGTGTGTCAATATATATATATTATATATAATGAAGTATTACTTGGTCATAAAAAAGAATGACTCTTGCCATTTGCAACAACATGGATGGAATGAGAAAGTATTATGCTAAATGAAGTACATCAGTCAGAGACAAATACCACATGATTTCATTCATATGTGGAATTAAAGAAACAAAACAAACAAAGGGGGAAAAAAGAGAGGGGCAAACCAGGAAACAGACTCTTAACTATAGAGAACAAACTAATGGTTACCAGAAGGGTGGTGGATATCTCTGTCCAACAGACATTCTCTCCAATTACCTGTCTTAATGCACAGCCCCAGTCTTTGGGAGCTTCTGGCAGTCTCACAAATTATATTTAAACCCATAATTGGCTCTGGATCTGCAAAATGCATAGTGACTATATACAGATCTAAGGTTAGAAGTTTATAACAGGAGGGGCACCTGGATGGCTCAGTTAGTTAAGCATCTGCCTTAGGCTCAGGTCATGATCCCAGGGTCCTGGGATGAAGCTCCACATCAGGCTCCCTGCTCAGTGGAGCTCCCTGCTCAGTGGGGGGTCTCCCTCTACCCCTCATCCTGGTTTGTGTGCTCTCTCCCTCTCAAATAAAATCGTTTTTTTAAAAAAGGAAGTTTTGGGGATGCCTGGGCAGCTCAGTAGTTGAGCATCTGCCTTCAGCTCAGGTCATGATCCTGGGGTCCTGGGATCAAGTCCCACATCAAGCTTTCCACAAGAAGCCTACTTCTCCCTCTGCATCTCCTGTGGCTCTCGTGAATAAATAAATAAAATCTTTTTCTTAAAAAAGGAAGTTTTTAACAAGAAATGTTTTTTAATGATATTGACACTCATGGTGCGAAGGCCAAATATGACCCTTCCCTATTTAAAGATGGTCTGGAGTACAGAGGTGTTAACCCAGCTATTCAACATTCAAAAAACACACTATCCGTCAGACATAGTTGGCAGCCCCACATGCATGATTTGAACAAATCAGACATGGTCCTTTACCTTTATAGTCTCATGGGGGGGGGACAGACATTAAACATGTAAACACACAAATAAATACATAATTACACACCGTGATAAATATTTTTAAAAGAGGATAATTGGCTGTAATGAACCAGAATGAAAAGAATAGAATGAATCTATTTTAGATTGGAAGACAGGTTTTAAATACTAAGGTGAGCTAAGAATACTAACACAGCAATGTGTGTATATAATAGGCCTAGATACAAGGTTTGCATTTGTGCTGAGTCTTTTAGAAAATGTAACATTTATTGTCCTTTGTAGTACGTTCTCTGATTTTTTAGGTTTTATTATTTTGTTTGGCAACCATGCTTTGCATCTAACATTAGCAGGACATAAAAATGCTTGGGCTACAATTCTCTTGTATTTCATTATCATTTAACAACTCAGGTGTTTCTTCTGTGTTCTCTTCAGGCCTCTGACCTTTGTTTTCTCTAGAGGAAAAATACATCATGTTGACTCTGCTTCAGAGCAGTTCAGGTTCATTCTGAGAATGGTCTCCTGCCAGAATCTGTGATCACCTAGACTTGTGTGATAAGCTGATGTCAAAGAATTATTGTAAATCCATTTAAATACTTTACACTGTATTCATCCTAATCCCAGGTAAAAAAGAGATACGATTGAACAATACCAAATTTAAATGTGAAGCTAAAAGTGCCATGAAGGAAGAGAAGAGGGTGTCCTGAGAGTACAACACAAGAGGCCCTAACCCCATCTTAGGGATTTGCAGAGAGCTGCGCAGAACAAATGGTGCTTAAGCTAAAATCTGAAAAACAAGGGTTGTATTTTCCTGATATCCCAATGCTAAAATTATTATATATTATTATGAATGATCTTACAGACACACACTTGAAGATGGGAAATAGTCTTTCTTACCTAACTAGGACCTATTAATTCTATACAATGTTTACTAACTTAACAACAATGAAAGTAAAATGAACACCATCCTAGAAGTCACAATTCTATTTACAAGTATGACAAGAGATGGGAAACTACAGAGCCTAAATTTTATAAAGTAAGTTAAACCTTTCTAGAGCACCAGCTTATCTAGAAAAAAAATATGAACTTTGGATTCAAACAGACTTCAAATCAAATCTTCACTCTCGGGATCCCTGGGTGGCGCAGCTGTTTGGCGCCTGCCTTTGGCCCAGGGCGTGATCCTGGAGATCCGGGATCGAATCCCACATCGGGCTCCCGATGCATGGAGCCTGCTTCTTCCTCTGCCTGTGTCTCTGCCTCACTCTCTCTCTCTCGGTGACTATCATAAATAAATAAAAAATTAAAAAAAAAAACAAAAAACAAATCTTCACTCTCTTAACAAGTATTCAAAATCCAACAGATAGCTATGTACTTTACTTTTTAATGGGAAACATACCATCCACCTCCCAGGGCTATAAGGGAGGATGAAATCATTAACAAAGTACCTAATATTCACCAGGCATTCTATAAGAGGTAGTTTCTTCCCACTAAATAAAGCCAAACAACAGTTTTAATGTAGTTAATAATTTAGATACCAAACAAAAATTATAACAGGAGTAAACTTCTATGACTCTTTTTGACATGTCTGAATTAGTTTTCTTGTGCCCACAATCAGACACAGCCGGCTATAAGATTAAGCAACGAGAAACTAGGAAGCTATTTGAATCCATGGATGAAACTCCCGTCTTTTCAGGAGGAACCAATGCACACAGAGGTACTCTGGGGCTTTATTTGGTTTGCTTGTTGCTGTAGCTTTTGGCATTTTTGGACAAAACCAACTGCGTTCTAACTGGAAAGTGGGAAAATGACTAATTAATAGATCCATAAATTATAAGGCTGTCTTGCAATTAGATTTGTTTTGTAAAAGAGATATTTGGAAATTGGGCCTTTAATGTCCTCTCTTCATGTATTAGTGAAACAGAGGCTAGATTTTGTTTGTATCTTGCGTGTGTGTGTGTGTCCATATGTGTTACAAATATGAGATATTTTCTCTACCCCTAGAAGGTGTTGCTAAAATTAATTTGTCAAGGAGCTCTATTTAATTGGTTTAATGGCCAGTGCTTATAAAAATTGGGCACTCTGAAACTCAAAAAATAAGAATTAGCCCAAATGTTTTTTAAGTTCATGTGATATGGGATAATTGTTTGTAAATTAAATTCAAGATTGCTGGTTTAATTAAAATAGAAATGTCTTTAGAATTATCAGCATTAAATATAAAACGCCTATTCTACCAAGGTTTATTATAGGTCAAATAAACTCACGTTATCTCTTTTTGCAATGTATTAGCAAAAATGACTTAAAATGCTGGTTAATTTTTTTGTCTCATGAAGTTTTCATGGTTAATTGTTAAGAGCAAATAGTTTAAATAAATAAAAAGGTTTATAGGTAAGCTTTTAAAAGCTTTCAAAATCTTTGGTAACTTGCAACTTTGAAGTTTTGTTAGGTTAAATGATAAACTGAATAAATTCACTGAATAAATCTTTTCCAAATAAAATGCTAAAACCATTCACTAAATACAGGTTTTACTGCTTTTGTCTTATTACAGAGAAACTGAAGATACTTGGGTCTTCATGAGTGAACATGTTTTATGCTTTATTGAAAGCATTTATACAATGAAAAAACATGTTTTGGAGCACCTGGGTGTCTCAGTGGTTGAGTGTCTGCCTTTAGCTCAGGTCGTGATCCCGGGGGCACCTAGGATCGAGTTCCCCATCAGGCTTCCCACAACCTGCCTCTCTCTCTCTCTGTGTCTCTCATGAATAAATAGTCTTTAGAAAAAAAGAAAAGAAAAAACATGTTTCTATAAGTTATGAAATATATTCACAAATTTGTCAATCTAAAGAATTCTGATGTAACAGACAGTTCCTAATTGGTTACTACTTAGTTTTCATTGAAAACTGAAGTTTCTAAAAGTTAAAATTCTGATAAAATATAACTGAGACTGCTAGAAATGATAAACAAAGCAACTCTGTATGTGGGAAAGTAAGAGAGATACAAAGAAAGGTATAAGAAATGAGAATACATTTTTGTTGCAGGGAAAACAAGTAATTTTGTCCTGAAATGAGACTGGTTATTTAGAGAGAGATAATTTAGGACAAAATGTAAATGAAAAAAGAAAGTTGTGCCAGGTTTGTAAAGGGAAATCTTCTGAAAAGCATTTTATGTGTGGACAGGACTAAGAGAAATGAACAACTTTTAAAGGTACACTAATATAAGACTAGAATTTGGTTTTCCCTCTATTAGAAAGTTTTCTTGGATTGTTGGTCTGCTTGCGATAAAAAAATCATGAACAAAGGCTTTTATTCAGTTTTTATATTTTGTCTCTATCGGGTCTTCTATTGCTTAATTAAGAAGGTTCAATCTTCTCAATATTAAAAGAGCTAAGTTTTTCTAACTGTGTAACCTTATGTATTTGCTTTCAGAATCTCTTATGGCCACCTTGGTTAAACAGATAAAATTTTAAGTTTTGTAATGATCTGTGATCCTATTTAGGCATGTGCTTTAAAATCTTCTGATTGTAACAAACTTCCCAAATATTCAAATATTAAAATGAAGTTTTTCTACTAATTAGGCTTGCCTATTTAATATGTTAAACTACCTGGGAAGCATTGTCAGATAAGGGATGATAAGTAAACCTTGTGTGAGTGAATGCTGTAACGGTATTAGAAAAAACAAAATTCCTAAAGTTCTAATATGTTTTGGTGTAATGTTATCACTTGAAATTCTAATTATTACAGCAGCCCGGGTGGCCCAGCGGTTTAGTGCTGCCTTCAGCCCAGGGCGTCATCCTGGAGACCCAGGATGGAGTCCCATGTTGGGCTCCCTGCATGGAGCCTGCTTCTCCCTCTGCCTGTGTCTCTGCCTCTCTCTCTCTCTGGGTCTGTCATGAATAAATAAATAAATAATTATTAAAAAAAAAAAACAGAAAGAAAAGAAATTCAAGGAAAGAAATTCTAATTATTAAAATGTTATATGTCACAAAATAATCAAATTTTCTTGTTGACTGCATTAAAATGAACTCTCATCAGATTTTTAACTATGGCCATTTTGAGTCTTTTGTCATTTGTGGTTATTGTTTCACCCTGATTGCTTACAAATGTGTTTCAGCTTCAAGGAGATTCATAAAAATGACTTGTGACAAATACAGGTTTCTGGTATTTTTAATATCACAAAACTAAACTAAAAATTTCCAGAACTAACAGAAAAACTGAATTTGAACAAAACAAGAATGAGTAATATTATACTAAATTAATTGAGATAGGATGATTATAGTTTTTATGACTTGTTTGAAACATTGCTGGATCTCTAATGTTTGCTCTTCAAGATTTAAGGAAACTTTTTCTCTTAAGATATCTACAACTTATAAAAATTTGATTAAAAAAATGCTTTGTAAATAAATTAAAACATTTATCTTTTCTCCTTACATGAACCCTCTAAAATTCAAAAAACTCTCAGTGAGTATTCTTTCTTACATGACAATTATAATTATTTGCATAAGTTTAATAAGAATCTGTTCTCCAGGGGTACCTGGTTGCTCAGTCAGAAGACCATGCAAATGTTGATTTCAGAGTCATGAGTTTAAGCCTCACACTGGGTATAAAGAGTATTTACATAAGAACTTAAAAAGGGGGCACCTGGGTGGCTCAGTTGGTTAGGTAGTTGCCTTGGGCTCAGATGATGATCCTGGGGTCCTGGGATTGAGCCCTTTGTCAGGCTCCCTGCTTGGTGGGCAGCCTGCTTCTCCCTCTCCACCACTTGTGCTCTCTCATGCCCTCTCTCTCTCTAACAAATAAAATCTTTAAAAAAAAAAAAAAAAAAAAACTTAAAAAAATGAATCTGTTCTTGTAACATTGGTTATTTTACTAAAACTTTGACTGGAATGTCCTATTTAAAAGAGACATACATAGACTCAGCTTGACCAGACAGCTTCAAAGAACTAAGGTTAACTTTATGGAGCCATTGGAGCCCTTTGGAAATGTGGGCCTCATATCTTACTTACAGTGTTCCCAGTAGCCTTACTAGATGAATAAGAAAATGTAACTTACTGACAGGTGCAAGAACCTCGGCATATTTGGTGGACCCTCAGGAAGAGAGGACTTCACTAAAATCTACAGATACTGCAAGTGAGTTTGATGTATTTGGCTTGGCTTCTGGCCTTGGGAGGCTATTAAAAGTTCAATCTGAAATTTCTTATAAAAAGTTACAGCAAAGTAGTTTTTTTTTCCAACATAGATTTTTTTTTAAGATTTTGTTGATTTATTCATGAGAGACACAGAAAGAGAGGCAGAGACATAGACAGAGGCAGAAGCAGGCTCCTCACAGGGAACCCAATATAAGACTCAATCCCCGGACCCTGAGATCATTCCCTGAGCCAAAGGCAGACACTCAACCACTGAGCTACCCAGGTGTCCCTCTCCTTTCTTTTTGATAAGTCTGGCTAGGGGTTTATCAATTTTGTTAATTCTTTCAAAGAACCAAATCCTAGTTTCATTGACCTGTTCGACTTTTTAAAAAATTTCTATCATTGATTTCTGCTCTAATCTTTATTAATATATTTTCCTGCTGGCTTCAGTGTTTATTTCCTTTTCTTTTTCCAACTCCTTTAGGTGTAAGGTTAGGTTGTGTATTTGAGACTTTTCTTGCTTCTTCAGGAAGGCTTATTTTGCTATATACTTCCCTCTTAGGACCCCCTTTGCTGTGTCCCAAATGTTTTGGACTGTTTTTTTTTTTTTCTTTTTTTTTCATTTTAATTTGCCTGTGTCTCTGCCTCTCTCTGTGTCTCTCATGAAGAAAGAAAGAAAGAAAGAAAGAAAGAAAGAAAGAAAGAAAGAAAGAAAGAAAGAAAGAAAGAAAGAAAGAAAGAAAGAAAGAAAGAGAAAAGAGGGCCCAAATAAATAAAATCATGAATGAAAGAAGAGAGATCACAAGCAACACCACAGAAATACAATTTTAAGGGAATATTGTGAGCAATCAGATGCCAACAAATTAGGCAATCTGGAGGAAATGGATGTATTCCAAGAAACATATAAGCTACCAAACTGAAACAGGAAGAAATGAAAAAGCTGAACAGACCCATAATAAATAAAGAAATTGAAGCACTCATCAAATATCTCCCAACCAACAAGAGTCCAGGGCCAGACAGCTTCCCAGGGTAATTCTACCAAACATTTAAAGAAGAATTAATACCTATTTTTCTGAATCTGTTTCAAAAAATAGAAATGAAAGGAAAATTTCCAAACTCATCCTATGAGGCCAGCATTACCTTGATCCCAAAACCAAAGACTCCTCTAAAAAAGAAGAATTACAGACCAATATCCCTGATGAACATGGATATAAAAATTCTCACCAAGATACTAGCTAATTAGATCCAACAGTACATTAAAAGGATTATTCACCACAAACACGTGGGACTTATTCCTGGGCTGCAGGGTGGTTCAACATCCACAAATCAATCAATGTGATACACCACATTAATAAAAGAAATGATAAGAACCATATAATACTCTCAATAGATGCACAAAAAGCATTTGACAAAATATAGCATCCTTTCCTGATTAAAACTCCTCAAAGTGTAGGGATAGAGGGTACGTATCTCAATATCATAAAAGCCATCTATGAAAAGCCCACAGTGAATATCATTCTCAGTGAGGAAAAACTGAGAGCTTTTTCCCAAAGATCAAGAACATGACAGGGATGCCCACTTTCACCACTGCTGTTCAACATCATACGGGAAGACCTAGTCTCAGCAATCAGACAACAAAAAGAGATAAAAGGCATCCAAATCAGCAAGGAAAAAGTCAAACTTTTACTCTTTGCAAACAACATGGCACTCTATGTAAAAAACTCAAAAGAATTCCACCAAAAAATTGCTAGAACTGATACAGGAATTTAGCAAAGTTGCAAGATATAAAATTGACTCAGAGAAGTTTGTTACATTTCTATATACCAATAATGAAAGAGAAAGAGAAATAAAAGAATCAATCCCATTTATAATTGCACCTAAAACCATAAGATACCTAGGAATAAACCTAACCTAAAAGGTATAGGATCTGTCCTCTGAAACCTCTGGGACACTTACAAAAGAAATTAAGGAAGACACAAAGAAATGGAAAAACATTTCATTCTCATGGATTAGAAAGACAAATATTGTCAAAATGTCTATAATACTCAAAGCAATCTATACGTTCAATGCAATCCTTATCAAAATATCATCAGTATTTTTCACAGAGCTGGAACAATTCTAAAATTTGTATGGAACCAGAAAAGACTCCAAATACCCAAAGGATATCGAAAAAGAAAACCAAATCTGATGGCATCACAATTCCAGACTTCAAGCTGTATTACAAAGCTGTAATCATTAAGACAATATGATACTAGCACAAAAAACAGACACATAGGTCAATGGAACAGAGCAGAGAACTCAGAAATGGACTCTCAAGTCTGTGGTCAACTAATCTGTGACAAAGCAGGAAAGAATATGCAACGGAAAAAAGACAACCTCTTCAACAAATGATAATGGGGAAATTGGTTAGTCACATGCAGAAGAATGAAACTGGACCACTTTCTTATACCATATACAAAAATAAACTTAACATGGACTATATGCAAGACAGGAATCCATCAGAATAGTAGAGAATACAAACAGCAAGCTCTCTGACCTTATATATATACATAAGCAACTTATTACTAGACACATCTCCAGAAGCAAGGGAAACAAAAGCAAAAATGAATTATTAGAACTTTGTCAAAAGAAAAAGCTTCTGCACAGCAAAGGAAACAATCAACAAATTAAAAGGCAACCTACAGAATGGGAGAAGATATTTGCAAATGACATATCAGATAAAGGGCTAGTATTCCAAATCTATAAAGAACTTAATAAACTCAACACTCAAAAAACTAAAACTTTGGTCAAAAAATGGGCAGAAGACATGAACAGACATTTCTTCAAGAAGACAAATGGCTAACAGACAGATGAAAAAATGCTCAACATCACTCATCATCAGGAAATACAAATCAAATCCACAATGAGATACCACTTCATAAGAGTCAAAATGGCTAAAAGTAACAACTTAGGAAACAACAGATATGGGCGAGTATGTGGAGAAAGGGGAACCCTCTTACACTGTTGGTAGAAATGCAAGCTGGTGCAGCCACTCTGAAACAATATGGAGATGCCTCAAAAAGTTAAAAATAGAACTACCTTACCACCCAGCAATTGCACTACTAGGTGTTTATCCAAAGGACACAAAAATAGTGGTTTGAAGGGGCACATGCACCCCAATGTTTATAGTGGCAATGTCCACAATACCCAAAATATGGGAAGAGCTCGGATGTCCATCGACTGATGAATGATAAAGAAGATGTAATATATATATGATACATTTACATATACAATGGAATATTAGTCATCAAAAAGAATGAAATCTTACCATTTTCAATGACATGGATGGAACTACAGTGTATTCTGGTAAGTGAAGTCAATCAGTCAGAGAAAGACAAATACTATGTGATTTCATTCATATATGGACTTTAAGAAACAAAACAGACAAACATAGGAGAAGGGAAGGAAAAATAAAACAAGGACAGAGAGGAGGCCAACCATAAGACACTCTTAAATATAAGGAACAATTGAGGGTTGCTGAAGGGGAGGATGGTAGGGGGATGAGGTAATTGGGTGATGGGCATTAAGGAGGGCATGTGATGAAATGAGCACTGGGTGTTATATGCAACTGGCGAATCATTAAATTCTACCCCTAAAACTAATAATATACTATATGTGAACTAACTTGAATTTAAATAAAATCTTGAAAGAAAAAAATAGAGAAATACAAATTTAAAATACAATTATATATCATTCACACCCACAGATTATCAACAGTTTTAAAGTCTGACAATTCTAAGCATAGACAAGGATATAGAGCAATGGGAACTCTGATACATAGCTGCTTATATGTGCAGCCACTTTGTAAAACTCTTTGATATTGTCTATCAAAGTTGGAGACCCAGCAATTTCACTCCTAGTCAAAATACATAACAACCAATGTGGGGCATTCTATTTCCTACAAACAACTGTGCAAGTATGACTCCAAGGGTGCTCTGGTCCATAGCACTACAGTTCACAGCCCCAGAACATTGGACGGGTGGTAGGTATTTCCCTACTGCAGTCCAAAGACAACCTTACTACACACAGCCAGAGACCCAAAACCTTTGGGGCCAGGGTGATGGGCTCATACATTTGGAAGGGCAAGAGAGTAGTTCCTCAGCAGTGATGAAACAGGGCTCCCCAGGGCTGCCAGAGTTAAAAGGAAATTTAGAAATTTGGGGCAGTGATTTTTTACCAAATGGAATAAAAATTTCAGTATTTTAACAGCTGGCATCACCTGAATAGTGTGTACTGGCTGCATATTAATCTTAAATATTCCCCAAGGAAACTTAAACACATATACAACAGAATAAATTAAAAGAATTTTTATGCAACCACTGATTTATCATAAGCAAAAAACCAAAAAGCTAAAAAGGAAAATGGATAATGAAAATAGACTAATGTGGATGAATCTCACAGAGGTTGAAAGAAACAAAGAAGACATAAAAGTATACATATACTATGATTTCATTCATATAAAGGTTTTATTTTTTTTTCTTTTTTTTTTCATATAAAGGTTTTAACAGGTAAAACTAACTATACTATATAGAGAACCATAAATCATAAAGAAATGCAAGAAAATGATTATTAGACTTGTGGAAGAGAAGGCTGGGTATAGGAAGGATTCAGGGACAGTAGAAATGCCCTTTACACAGATATTAATTCATCTGTGTAAGTTTAATGAACTTTTCTCTATTACCTTATTTTTGCAATAAAAGGGAAAAAAGTAAACATCTTCAAATAAGCTCTGGTAGCAACGGCAATTGGCAGCTGAAATGTGACTGTACAAATCATGCAAGAAATGGGCGGAGCTATGTGTCACAGCAACAAAAAGGAAAGTGATTGGAGAGTAAACGGGCGGAAATGGTATTTATTCAAGGACAAAGGACGTGGAGCACGGTCAAATCAGAAAGAAACCTCCAAGGCTAGCCTGCCAAAGAAAAATGAGCACCATGGGCAAAGTAAGCAAATATACTATTTGTTTGATTCTTGGGTTTTTGTCTCTTTATATATTTGCTAAAACAAGGTTCCTTCAGGGTTACTCTCAGAAAGCAATCTAAAGTTGATCAAAATGATCTGAATAAATTCATGCCAGGAACTTACTTTTAGGAAATTACAGTGGATTTGCCAAAATACTTACTACCTGAATTTTTAATTAAATATTACTTATAAAGGCCAAAAAAAGAGAGATTTCAATAACTATGCTATAACAACGAAATAGAATTTGCATCTGTTAGAAATAAAGTTAAAGAAAAATATGGAAAACATAGCATATTAATAACTAGAAAAAGTAGATTACAAAGTATTACATAGAAAAGATCCCGTTTAGGGATACTGAAAAAATTTATACCAAAATCATAAAATAAGTGATAAAATTACAAGTGGATTTTGTTTCTTTTGTTCTTATTTGTATTTTGAAATTTCTTATCATTAAAATATATTGTATCTGCAATAAGACTAATATTTAAAAATATAATCCAAAATTGCATGACTATCAAAAATTATGTATTCATGTGTCAAAGACTGGGAAAGCATAACAAAAGGAAAATAGTAGCATGAGAACAGAGGATTATAGGTCTGCTTGTTTCTAGTTTCCTTCAATGTTACTTATATTTGAAATTTTAAATATAATTTTAATTGTAGTCTATATAATTACATATTAATTATATAATTAATCTCCCTCTCTCCCTCTTTCTCAGGTTATTAAGTGCAAAGCAGCTATTGCCTGGGAAACAGGCAAGCCCCTCTGCATAGAAGAGATTGAGGTAGCTCCCCCCAAGGCTCATGAAGTTCGAGTTCAAGTAAGTAGGGACATTTCCTAGACAGCACAGACAAGGCACTAAGTGCAGACTTTGTTTCTTTAGGTCAGGCCTGCATGGTATGACTGAGAGTACCTGGAGTTTCACTTTCACCTATGGCGGAACTATATTTTTAGATCCATATAAAAACAGGCATTATCCGAAGAGGGGCAAATTACTAATTATCATTTGCTACTGATAAAAAGCTTAAAATGTATTTGAATTTATCTTAATATTAATCATCAGCCTGAGGAATTTGACAAAGGAATTCACTTTAGATTGGAATTAGTTTTCTTTTTGTTTTCCAGTTGCCAGTTATTGGAAAGTGTTAAAGGAAGATAAAAAAATTGGTTCCAAACAAGGGAGAGGAAAGAGCTGCAGTGCTACCCAGGGCAGTATAAGAGTCCTGGCTGCCCAGAGGAGGGAGAAGTGTAGGTGAGCAGGGAAAAGAGACTTCACTGTATAGACAGAGATCACAGATAGAGAGCTGGGACAACTCCATTTTCCCCACAGCTGGCCTGGCTTACATTTTTCCTCAGGACCACTACAGGACAGGTTTACACATGAGAATGATTAAGAGAACCTCATGAACAGAATCTTGAATAATAAGAGATATGCTGGTAATTGAGACAATCCTTTACCTGATACCTCTTTTAACTATAAAAATATTATTACCCCTATTTCATTTCATATGATTTCAACAAAATGTGCACAAGCCCTAGAAACCTATATTTCCTCCATTCCCTCTTCCTAAAAGATTTTGTTTAACTTTTCCCCATTACCTTTGAATTTTTCTCTCCTGGAGCCAGTAACTGCCAATTTTATCTCTGTATGATTTGCCAGTAGCAATGAAAGTTAGAAAACAAAGGTTTATTTTTTTATTTTTATTTTTTTTTGAAAACAAAGGTTTATTATTTAGAAGAGGAGAATATATGCTATTTTTTATTGCTGTTTTTTTCCAAAATGTAATTCTTTTATTGAGCTCCAAGACTGTTGTAAAGTTTCAAGGTGACATTGGGCCCAAGATTAGCCTCCTAGGGCAGCCCCGGTGGCGCAGTGGTTTAGCACCGCCTGCAGCCCGGGGCGTGATCTGGAGAACCTGGATCGAGTCCCACGTCAGGCTCCCTGTATGGAGCCTGCTTCTCCCTCTGCCTGTGTCTCTGCCTCTCTCTCTCTCTGCATCTCTATGAATAAATAAATAAAATCTTTAAAAAAAAAAAAAAAAGATTAGCCTCCTAACAACCCCAATGATACGAGAGAAACAGGCCTCAAGTCTTTGGTTGCTTTGTAGATAATTGCCACTGCCCTGTGCCATACTGATGCCCATCCTATCAGTCCTAAATTTAAAGAGGCCCTTTTCCCAGTGATCCTTGGCCATGAGGGTGCAGGAATTGTGGAAAGTGTTGGGCCAGGAGTGACCAACTTCAAACCAGGTATGTTCTTTGCTGATGCCAATTAAATGGAAATGTCAGGATAATTTCAGGAACTGATAGAGTCCTGGCTTTGCATGCTATAATTGATCTCTATTTATATATGGGAACCATCTTTTCCAAAGACAAACTAAGACATACAATCTATCACAGTCTAACAATGGGATGGAGTATGTGAAGTCAGAACTAATAAAATATGGAAAATATGGTCACTTTATTTATATATAGCACTGAGAAACTGCTATGAAGCAAAGCCACAAAGTGGGACACAAATGAAAATTTATAACAACTTCTAAATAAAACAGAAAAATAATTTAGTATCATAAAGAATTTCTTTTTAACGATTTTATTTATTTATTCATGAAAGACAGAGAGGTAGAGACATAGGCAGGGGGAAAAGCAGGCTCCTTGTGGGGAGCCCAATGCGGGACCCGATCCTGGATCACAGGATCATAACCTGAGCCGAAGACAGATGCTCAACCACTGAGCCACCCAGGTGCCCCTCATTGAAAGGAAGTTAAGGGGACACCTGGGTGGCTCAGCAGTTGAGTGGCTGCCTTCGGCTCAGGGCGTGATCCCGGGATCCAGGATCCAGTCCCGCATCGGGCTCCCCTTAGGGAGCCTGCTTCTCCTTCTGCCTGTGTCTCTGCCTCAATCTCTCTGTCTCTAGTGAATAAATAAATAAAATCTTAAAAAAAAAAAAAAGAAAAAGTTAAAAAGACAGTATATACAATACTTGGGGGAATCAGCAATCATGTAGAGTAACAAAATACTATAGCCATCTATACTTTATGCTAAACATAAAATATATATCATAAAGAAGATTCATCTGGTAGAGACTTTTACAAGCTGTATCTTAGGCACCATCCAACATATGGCCTTTCTTTCCAGGTGACAAAGTAATTCCACTCTACATGCCTCACTGTAGAAAATGCAAATTCTGTCTGAATCCACTCACAAATTTATGTAAAAAACTCAGGTAAGTCCTATACACTATTAGTAAGATTATAAATTGGTATAATATTTGGGGAAGTACATTAGCAATATCTAATAAGCTTCTACCCACCAATACTAGTCCTAGATGTATATAAGAAATTGTTGTAAAATTACTCAAGGAAACATATGCTAGAATGTTCACTGCAACATTGTTTATAACAGCAATTAAAAATAGCCCAATGTCACGCCTGAGTGGCTCAGTGGTTAAGTGTCTGCCTTTGGCTCAGGTTGTGATCCCGGGATCCTGGGATCAAGTCCCACATTGGGCTTCCTGCAGGAATTCTGCTTCTCCCTCTGCCTATGTCTCTGTCTCTCTCTGAGTGTCTCTCATGAATAAATGGATTTTAAAAAATCTTTTTAAAAAATAGCTCAATATCCACCAACAAGAGAATGGATTAATGAATTGCTGTGGAGTAACACAGTGGAATATTATATAACAATGAAAAGGGTTAAACTTGATCTACATACAACAACATAGAATAGTTTCACATACATGATGTTAAAGGAAAGAAGCAAGTTTCTGATAAATATATTTAGTGAGATATCATATACAAAATAATACAATATACAGGGGAGCCTGAGTAGCTCAGTTCTTTAAGCTTCTGACTCCTGATTTCAGCTCAGCTCCTGATCTCAGGTTTGTGAGATTGAAGGCTCTGCCCTCAGTGGAGAGTCTGCTTCTCTCCTTCTCAATCTCTCTCTCAAATAAATAAATAAATCTTTAAAAAGATAAAACAACAGTAATACTATATATATAATATAGTTTATGGTTACATGTGTATGCAGTTAAGGTATAAATATATTACTGAACTGATAAATGCCAAACTCAAGATAGTAGCTACTTCTATAGGAAATGAGGAATGAAATGAGGTACAATAAAGTAATTTATTCCAAGGCCCACAGATAAAGTCTTAGAGCTAGATTTTGACCGTAGACATTCTGACTCCAGAGTTCAAAACCTTTATCAACTTATTCTTTAATGAGACTACATACAGAAAAACCTCCTAAAAAGGGGGAGGGGGGAATGCTTGGGTGGCTCAGCAATTTAGCATCTGCCTTTAGCTCAGGGTATGTTACTGGAGTCCCGGAATTGAGTCCTGCATGGGGCTCCCTGCTTCTTCCTCTGCCTGTGTCTCTACCTCTCTCTCTCTGTGTGACTCATGAATAAATAAATAAATAAATAAATAAATAAATCTTAAAAAAAGAAAAGGAAAAGAAAAATCTATTTAAAAAAAGAAAAGAAAAATCTATTTTAAAAAAAGGAAAAGAAAAATCTATTTTCCAGTTTTCCTTCTCCCAAAAAAACTCTAGAAGATACCTTTATTGGGCACGGAGTTTAAATTTTATACTCAGAATTTGCACAGAGCACAGCAGCAGCAAATAATAACATCCATATTATTCTTCATTTTTTTTTTTTTTTTTTTTTTTTTTAAATTTTATTTATTTATTTATGATAGTCACACAGTGAGAGAGAGAGAGGCAGAGACATAGGCAGAGGGAGAAGCAGGCTCCATGCACCGGGAGCCCGATGTGGGATTCGATCCCGGGTCTCCAGGATCGCGCCCTGGGCCAAAGGCAGGCGCCAAACCGCTGCGCCACCCAGGGATCCCCATATTATTCTTTAATGTCGATTGAAGCTAGTTATTTCAGAAGCTAAAATTGTACTACTCTTACATCTAATTACTGTGCCTCAATTTCCTCATCTATAAGATGGGAATAATAATAATGCTTACTTCACAGGGTTATTATAGATAGTTAAAGCATTAATACAACCCTTTGCAAACTTTAAATAAAATAATAGATTTTGGCAATGACCATCAATTATTTCTAACTCCACAAAAAGAGAGATAATAAGGTATTATGTACCTCCAGATGAAAATTCACAGCACCACCTTTGAAATATTCCTACAAAAATATAAAACCTAAATTAAATCAACCAGTTAGATTGAAAATACTAGTTAAGAGGAAATACAGGGATGGGAAAATGTGTTACACCCAATTATAGGAATGTAATCAGGAAAATTCAGAATGGAAAAACTGTACAGAACAAATGACTGTTTCTTCAACAAATAAATTTCAAAGAAAAAAACAAGGAGGGAGGTGAGAACCTATCAATTAAAAGAGATAACACACGTCAACTAAATGCAATATCTCAACCTAAAAGAATCTCTTTGAGATACATAATAAAATATTTACAAATGAAACAGTAATGAGTGGGGTTTACTTCGAAACCATCCCATTGGGGAGGGTAGGTGCTGGGGAAGAGTGAGCCTTGAGGTGGGGGTTGGGGGAGTAAAAGATGCCAGAAGAACAGCCCTGAGTTGATAACTGCTAAAGCTGGGATATAATTGCACAGGCATTCAAAAGGCTAGTATTTCTCCATTTATGTACAGTTGAGTTTCCATAAGTTTTTTTCTAAGAATTATTACATACAAACCCTCAAGAGAGTTTCTGGCACATAAAAAATATTCAATAAAAAGTTTATTATCATTATTAACTTTAGAGTACTTCTGACTATATATTTAGGTGAAAAGACTCAAGTCATTTTCTCAATTTTTCTATCTCATAAAAGTGTCATAACAAATATATAACACTTAACTGTTTTTTCAGTAATGTAACCAGTGGTCTATTTATGTTCTCTCTTTATTATCTTGTTTTTTTTAATTTTTAATTTTTTTTATTTTCTAGTCTAGTCAAAAATCCTATTGTTGATCAAGAACTAATGGAAGACAAAACCAGCAGGTTTACCTGCAAAGGAAAACCAATTTACCATTTCATGGGGACCAGTACCTTCACTCAGTACACTGTAGTGTCAGATATAAATCTTGCCAAAATCGATGATGATGTAAATTTAGAGAGAGCTTGTCTGTTTGGATGTGGATTTTCAACTGGCTATGGAGCTGCAATCAACACTGCCAAGGTAAAAGTGGTTCATCACCAGGTTGCATAAAATAGAATTTACTAGGAGATGGAGTAATAAAGCAGCTAGCTATTCTTCAAGCCTTAGCTCTGTCATTTATTACTTCTATGACTTTAGGCAAGTTATTTAACCCCTCTATTCCTACTCTCTGCAATAACATCTAGTATAAATAGGTATGGGGATAATCAAATCATATTACATATGTAAGGCACCTAACTCAGCAGCTGGCATACAGTCAGCACTCAGTTCATGTTAATTTCTTTTCCTATACTAGTATGTTAGATCACAGACTATCCCTGCCTTAAATATAGCGTGCTTAAATATGTCACCTAAATATGAATGTTCACCATGGGAGAGCAGACCTAGTCAAGAGGCAACAGAAACTACAGAAACTCCCACCCATCTCCATTTAGTCACCTCTGCTTTCTTCCTGATCCTGTAGATTTCTCTCCCTCAAACTGGTAATTCACCTCTGGTTCTTATCCTGTCCTTTTGTGGCTCCAAAGGCGAATCTCAGGTGGCAGCCCTGATGGTGGCAAGATGCATCCTTGGAATCTCATGTTAGAATTTAGAAACTTTCACAAAACTGTTTAATGAGAGACTGGACAGGTGTCAGTATCACTTGGATGCCTCAAACAACCGCCTTGATGTCAGTCTTCGATCCTTGAGTTCAAACTGCAAAATGCATCCAGAGTGCTCTTTCTAAACAGAAACAAAACAACAAATGTTGTTTCTAAACAACAAATGTGAAGATTTCATTGCCCTTTCATTACTCCACTTTTCCATCAGTGGGGTAGTGATTCTCCCTAATTCTACCTTCACAGGGTCACCATTCCCCCAAGCCTGACCCTCAGTTTCTGGGCTCCAATCACTGTGGCCCCTGGGCTTTCCATACATGGCTCCCATCAACACTGCCTGGAAAGCTCCCCGCCCCCTACACATACACACACCCCTCTTCTGGCTGTCTCCATTTTTTTGTCATTTCCTACCAGAAACCCTCCAAACTGTCAGGCGTGTACTGGGTGTCCCTCTCAGTTTCCCCTAAAGTGTCTGTGCTTATTGTCCCTGTCTCTCTTCTTATCACACTCTGGAGAAATTTTCCATTTATTTCTCCTTCTTATTAGACTATTTGCTCCTTGAGGGCAAGAACTCTCTCTTGTTCATTGTGGTATCTCCAGAGCCTAGCCCTGTGCCTGGCACACAGTAGGAACTGGATAATTTTTCAATGAATGAATGAAAAAAAGCCAGGTTCATATGCAATCCTTAAAACATCTTGATAAGGCTTGATCCTCAGCTTTGCAATCTAAATACTCCTCTTTATCAGGTTACCTGCAGTTGTTCAAGTGTCAAGGAAATAAACTCAACCTAATCAAAATTAAAAACTGATCTAATAGCCATAATATCAAGATAAGACTTTTCATTGAGAATCAGTCAAGCAGACAGAAATGTTGTTTTTGGCTATCAGTATATTAAAAATTAAAAACAGTATAGTCAATCAGAAAAAGACAATTTCGGGATCCCTGGGTGGCGCAGTGGTTTAGCGCCTGCCTTTGGCCCAGGGCGCGATCCTGGAGACCCGGGATCGAATCCCACGTCGGGCTCCCGGTGCATGGAGCCTGCTTCTCCCTCTGCCTGTGTCTCTGCTTCTCTCTCTCTCTCTCTCTCTCCGTGTGCCTATCATAAATAAATAAAAAATTTAAAAAAAAAAAAAAAAAAAAAAAAAAAAAAAAAAGAAAAAGACAATTTCATATGGTTTCACTCATATGTAGAATATAAGAAACAGTGCATGGGAAGGGAGGGAAACTGAATGGGAAGAAATCAGAGAGGGAGACAAACCATTAGAGACTCTTAACTATAGAAAACAAACTGAGGGTTGCTGGAGGGGAGGAGGGTACAGGGATGGGGTAATTGGGTGATGGGACATTAAGGAGGCCACATGATATGATGAGCACTGGGTGTTATATGTAACTGATTAATTACTGATAACTACATCTGATGTACTATACTACATAATAATGTACTATATCTTGGATAACTGAATTTAAATTCTTTAAAAAAGGAAAATATAAAATAAAATAAAATTTTGTTCTGATAACAGTAAAGGGAAGAGGAAAACAAGTGGATTATTTTCACCTAGGTTTCTTTTTGTTTTTGTTTTGTTTTGTTTTGGTTTTTGAGCTTATAATTCTAATGGCATTCAAATGATTCTCCAAATTTAGCCAGTGACTCATCCATTTTAATCTTGGCAGACTTCCCTCATTGGCTGTATCATTTAGCTTTATGACAAGCAGTCTTTTTTTTTTTTTTAGGCAGTCTTTTATTTATATGTTCCTGCCTCTACTTCACTCTCTTCCTTTAAAAAAAAAAAAAAAAAAGTGAGACCACTTCCATTTAAAGTTAATTTATAATTTTGCTGCCTGCAGGTCACCCCTGGCTCTACTTGTGCTGTCTTTGGCCTAGGAGGCGTTGGGCTTTCCACTATAATGGGTTGTAAAGTAGCAGGAGCTTCCAGAATCATCGCTATTGACATCAACAATGAGAAGTTTACAAAGGCCAAAGCCCTTGGAATCACTGAATGCCTCAATCCTAGAGACTTCAATAAACCCATCCAGGAAGTCATCATTGAAATGACCAATGGAGGTGTGGATTTTGCCTTTGACTGTGCAGGTGGACCTGAAGCCATGGTACATATAGTTTTTATAATAGTATATAATAAATTGCATGTATTAATATTATTAAACTATTTAATAATATAAATATTATTAAATTGGTAGTATGTATATCGATAAGGTTATTTTGAATTTAACATTAGTATATTTATGTATATGTAAATTATATATTTATATAAATATTATTTATTAATAATATCAGATTATGTATATTATTAATATTTGATTAATAAATGTTAATACTTACTTGGATTATTAATATTTCTGTATATTCTTCCACATGAAGTTTAGCAAAAAGAGAAAACTTAGAAATAAACATTTTAAAAGAATTGTGCTTATGAGAAATGATAGAGAAAAAAAACAGAAAAGGCAGAGTTAGAGGAGGGAAGAAGACAGGGTGACACGTGTCACCCCTAACAGCTGGAGGCATTCCATTCCAACCTAAAAGCAGAGTGGTGAGAGGTCAGCAATCTACAAACAATCCAATTCCATTCGTCAGATCTTAATAAAAGGGATGCCAAATTAGGTCCACATCATAAATCTGAAATTTTCAATATATTCAATATATTAAAAACATACATACACACACACATACTTCAAGATTAAAATGTAGACCTTTTAAAAAATAAAAAAATAAAAATAAAATAAAATAAAATAAAATGTAGACCTTTTGTCCTAAGCACTACAATTCTGTATCATTCAGATTTCTTCTCTCAGGACAAGCTACATAATTTGAAGGCCTTTCCAGGCACAGAGCCCTGAACAACTACACTGGCTGCAGGCCCATGAAACCAGCCTTGTTTATTCTACTCTCAAAAGTGGGGTAAAGAACCAATCACACAGACTACACATGGAAAAGTTAGCTTGTCAGACTGCCTAACCTCACTTTCCAGCGGATGGTCACTTGATGCCTATTTGCTCAAAGAGGCTAAATCGAGTTTTGTTTTGTTTTATGAGATGACTAACAATTTATCAACTGATTATCTGCCATGGATTCTTCCTATTTCATGAAGGAGATCTGTGGAGGAGCTGTGGTGTTATGCCCTTTTATTTACAACTTCATTCAACATGGCTCTCAAAACCCTCCTCTAGGGAGGTTATAAAAAATAGAATTCTGTACTTCAACATCCCAGTAGCAGGCTTTGTACAGTTCTTCCCCTTGATTTTTACCCAACTGATGCATTCTCCAGAAGAGAATGGAGATGGGGAGGAGCTGCTGAAAGCATGAGGCTCCCTTCCTGGGTCTCCCCTCTCAGAATGGTTTCATTGGAATAATGTAACTGTTTAAAGGAGGATCTAGCAGGTAATAAGCACTCCATAAATGTTAGCTATTACTGAAAACTCATGCATTAAGGGCTTCTTATCCTATACTGGTCCTTTGTGTTCAATGCTTCAGATCCTGCTTCTTAAATTATTGTTGGCATCTGCAACTTACAATGTGCCACATCCATTCCTCCACTTTCCACAGCTCAAATTTTTTTCAAACATTGAAATTCAACCTATTGATATTATTTTTCCAGTATGGAGATTCTCAACACTGGCTACATTTTAGAAATGCCTGGGGAGTTGTTACTATCATTGTTTGGTACCAATGAATGGGCCATATCCCAGGATATTCTCATGAGTCTAGGGCCCAGGTACAATATTTTTTACAAGTTACTCCAGTTGAGAACTACTTAATCTAAATCTTGGCAGGTTCTATTATTATTTAAATTATGGAATAGACTTACAACAGAGAATCCAAATAAGAATAGATGGGTTTAGTTATCACAAAAAGATCAGCTATCTACCCATCCACCATGTTTCCATAACTAAGGAAATCTAAATTTCTTGGTTGTAGAGCAGAGTCCAGTAATACCTGTGAATGAACTTGAATTCAATGACCACTAATGCTCTTAAGCAGCCTAAAGGAGGCGCCTGAGGGGCTCAGTCAGTTAAACATCTGCCTTCAGCTCACGTGGTGATCCCAGGGTCGTGGAATCGAGTCCTATATCAGGCTCCTAGGATCAAGCCCCATATCAGGCACCTTGCTAAGCAGGGAGTTTGCTTCTCCCTCTCCCTCTGCCTCTTGCCCTGCTTGTGCTCTCTCTCTCTCTCTCTTTCCTTGCCAAATAAATAAATAAAATCTTTACAAAGTAAAGCAGCCTGAAGAACCCACAGAACAATCATAAAGTTACATTAACTGGCAATATTATAAAGTTTTGAGAAGCAAAAGTAATTCTCATCAAAAATTATCAGAAGCTTCTAAATAAAACCCTTTACTTGCATATGATACCCATTTTTAACTAAGTTATCATCAGGGAGATGAATCCCTTGCTTGAAGCTAAGCTCCAGAAATGTAGAACAGGCTAACAGGGGGCACCTGAGTGGCTTAGTAAACTAGGCATTGGACTCTTGATCTTGGCTTGGGTTATTATCTTGGGATCATGGGATTGAGCCCCACACTGGACTCTGCACTCAGTAGGCAGTCTCCTCAGGATTCTTACTCCCTCTCCCTCCAACCATTCCCCTCTCCCATTCTCTCTCTCTCTCTCTCTCTCTCAAATAGATGGATAAATCTTCTTTAAAAAAAGGGCCAACAGGAAAGATATTTTAAAATTAAAATAGAAAATAGGAGTTAATATAAATAGCTACCTTCAGGTAATAAGTCTATGAATTTTCTCCTCTCCATGGATCTCTCTATACAGCATAAACAAAAATATTTCTGCCATATAAAAAGTGCATACAGTAAAGCAGTTGCTATTTAGAAATGTTATGAAGTCAGGCAGCCCAGGTGGCTCAGTGGTTTAATGCTGCCTTCAGCCCAAGGGCCTGATCCTGGAGACCTGGGATCGAGTCCCACATCAGGCTCCCTGCATGGAGCCTGCTTCTCTCTCTGCCTCTCTCTCTCTTTCCCTGTGTCTCTCATGAATAAATAAATAAAATCTTTAAAAAAAATAAAGAAATGTTATGAAGTCTCAAAACAATAAACATTTATTCAAATAAAATTTTCATAATACATTCTAAAAGTTCTAGGTCACTTCATCTTCCAATACTAGTAAGACAGACAAAGAGAAGGGGGAGAATTTACTTCAAATTGCTTCTTTTATACAGTGATCAATGATGAAAAAAAGCTATACTTCCTATTGAGACTTTTGTAAAAATAAAAATTGCCCAACAAGTCAGAATTAAATTGAGCACTGACTATGACAAAGGATATAAAACAAAGTTTATGCTTTTCTTCTTTAAGATTAGTCTCAAAAATTAAAATGTTCATCTATTTACCATACAGCTTCTTGTGGAATGGTCATCCACAGTTTATGTCTTTCTCAAATTTCTTAAAATTTTCAACCCTTGGCATTTTTGTATTAACCTCAAACTTGCAGTAGGTTAACATAACATTTTTTCTCTTGTGGAAAGATCAAGGCAACTCCCCTGGGCCACTGTCTTCCATGTAATGACTCAGCTAGTTCTTTTTTTTTTTTTAATGAGAGAGAGAGAGAGGCAGAGTGAGAAGCAGGCTCCCTATAAGGAGTCCGATGTGGGACTCGATCCCAGGACCCCAGGATCATGCCCTGAGCTGAAGGCAGACCTCAACCACTGAGCCACCCAGGCGTCCCTCATTTTTGACCTCACAATGTCAACATGAGGTCATCTGGATTGTTATAGCAGGAGAATGGACAGCTGGCAGGATGTATACCGGGTTTTCTGTTTTGTCTATGAAATAACACACATCACTTCTGCCGATAATCTATTGCCCAGAACTAGTTATATAACTCTACTTCTGAGAGATAAATAATGTAGGAAAACTGATAAAATGTTTTATGAGCAGCATCTAGTGTCAGATTCTGTTTAACTGTCTTGCTCTGTTTTAAATAACATTTTTTATTTATCTTATATTGAGATATACTAAGTTTACAATGTGTACCTCATTCCCTAGGTTCTAGTAGATACCCATCCTCTCTTCATGACTTCAAGGATTGTGTTTTTATGCCTCTGAAATTGCAAATGTTTTAGTACATACCCACAGCAGATCATCAAAAACTTGATTAGAATTTATAATATATATCTTCTAGAATTCTTTTCTAACTTCACATATTTTTTTCTTTCTTGATTTGCAATGATACACATTCCAGATTCAGCATAACTATGGTATTAAACAGAAGAAAATAATGGGTTCTGTTTCTTTTCAATATCTTTTTTTTTTTCAATATCTTTTTTTGATGAAGTTCAAACTTTTAATGAATCTTCTACCTGAAACTGTACAGTGGAGCTTCAAGTATCATCAACAATGCCATAACCTCATTAGCTTGACTAATCTTATCTTATATGCAGAGTTGTATAAATTTTCCCTAAAGTATTGTACATACCTACAGAGTTCATGTTCTACTTTTTCTACTTATTCAACTAATCCTTTTTGTTTTACCTTCTAGAGAGCAGCCCTGGACTGCACAACAGTAGGTTGGGGATCATGTACTTTGATTGGAGTAAACTCTGAAATGTCAAGATTGACTATATCTCCAGTAGAGCTAATAATGGGCCGTACCATAAATGGAACATGCTTTGGTGGTCAGTTTTTTTCTCTTTTAATTTACTCCATAGTAGTATGCAAATTCTTCCAATGAAGATTATTGAATGAAAAGGGGAAAAAATGTTGTTTAAATACTGAGTGCCTAATAACATATCTAGAGACTGCATAAAAGTTATTCTAGGAATTATTTGAAAGTAAACAGTTTTTTTTACTTAAATTTGCCAACATATAGTATAACACCCAGTGCTCATCCCATCAAGTGCCCTCCTCAGTGCCCAGTCACCCAGTTACCCCATCCCCCTTATTCACCTCCCCTTCCACAACCCTTTGTTTGTTTCTCAGAGTTAGGAGTCTCTCATGGTTTGTCTCCCTCTCCAATTTTTCCCTGAAAGTAAACAGTTTGTATAGATGGATAACTACAATTTGCAAACTGAAATGAAATTTGCATTAAAATGAACCAACACAGAGGAACAAAAGGTAAACTTTAATCAAACTGATAATTCCTTATCTAGAAGTAGGAACTAATTTTAACATTTCTTATTAAGAAAAACTTTTAAATAAATTAAACTGTAGAAAATTAAAGATGGGAGGGATAACCCATTTGAAAGCAACTCAAATCTGACCTAGTAATTTAATTCACTCAACAAACTGATTAAACTATCTCCTGTCAAATACCGTGTCTTTACTTGGCTTCTTGGCCAAATTGCAGGTTGGAAAAGCGATTCTATCCCAAAGCTGGTTACTGACTACAAGAATAAGAAATTTGATCTGGATCTATTGGTGACTCACACTCTGCCTTTTGACAAAATCAATGAGGCATTTGACATAATGAACCAAGGAAAAAGGTAAATTAACAAGGAGGTTTGAAAAACCTTTATGATGACCTTATTTGTTAAAAACTAACCAGTTTGTCTTTTCTCACATTTTCCACATCATCACACATACTAGATGTGCTTTAAAGATTAAATGGTGACCTCTGGAAAAAAGAAAAGCTTTCTACTCAATTTCCATAATGTACACTGCCATACACTATTCCAACAGAGAGTGGTGATATAAACTGACACATATTTTCCCTTTCACAAACAACTGTTAATTCAGTTGGGGCTGTTCCCTAGAAAGAAAGGTTTCTACGGTATAATGTCAGGTCATTCTGGTGCAATATAGCCCTAGGTCTCCCATCATTAAATTCTGCAATTAACAAAGTGCCCATTCCAGTCCCTTCAAGGTCAGAACCAAGTGAAAACCACTGATATGTGAGCAGTGAATGACTCATTTAAAGAAACAAAGGATACCTCAACTCTTACTCTCTTGCTTTGTCCGGAGTCTACAATAAGATACAATCTGATCCATGGTTTTAACTATATTGTGCTCCCTTGGTGCAGATCATGAGAACTAACTTATAGAAATGGCCCAACTGGAGTTCTGTAGCAACTGAGGAGCAGGAGAGACTAGGATCAATGATTTTGGTTAAAATGATTAAGCACAGCTTTCAATAGAAGCAAAGAGCAAAACACCAGGAATAGTTTCATAGAGGAGATGTAAAAAAAAAAAAAAAGGAACAAAACAAGAAGATATCACAAAATGGGAGTTTCACAAAATGAAACTAAAGTTACATGACATGAGTTTGAAGCAGAAAATAAATGTTGCAAAAGAAGAAAACAGGTCTATGATGTGAGGACCCTGGCTACTTCCTAGGAAAGTATTTCCTGAGAAATTATTTATACTGACATGAACTCTCTATTTTGCAAACCCATTAACTGCAATGTATCAAGAAGAAGCTCGATAGAAAGAAAAAGAAAGATTATTTAAGCTACACAAATTAACTTAGTGTATAAACCCTGCAATATTTTGCATAATCTCAATATTCTCATAAGGAGTATTCCTTATGTTGGGAGTTAGGTTGGAATATGGGGCATTAGACCCCAAAACTCATATCTCATGCACCACCACCCTTTTCCCCCTTGATTTCTGTGTCATGGAATACACCCACAAGGAATGCTAAGTGGCAGCCAAATGGAAAATGGTGAATTACTTTATTAATAGCTGGGCAAGTCTCCCATGCTTTTAAAGTAGGCCTGATAAATCAGTGAGAGAATGGAAGGCTGAGGGCTAGATACTTGAGTAAGGCCTCCTACTTCCCCTCTGGCTCACTGAGAAAACCACATTACTGCCCACACTGATGGAAAGGTGACAATGCAGAAAGCAGAGGATGGGACTTAGCATATGGGTATAGGAAGCACAACTGAGGATAGGCCCTCCTGCCATACCAACTGCATAGAAGCAAGGAAGTGGAGGGAATACAACACTCAGTTGGCCTCTTAAGGTGCAGTGACCCTGACTCATGGCAAGGAAAGGACATAGAGGTTCTCCCTCCACAGGTAGAAAGATGTAGTTCCCGTCCCTGGGTGAAGAAAACATATATGCATGGCAACCTGCTAATGCCAGGGATTCCATAGCTCTAGCAGTAAGGTGGAACATAAGGAAGTCTCTGTCCTTGAGGCTTACCTCGTTCTTTGCTTCTACATGTTGAAGGAATTATCAAGGAGTAAGAATATTTAGATTCTCAGAAAGCATCATCCCAATACACCAAGCAGTGACTATTCCAAGACAAAAACCTCACTACAATCCTAGCATGTTCTACTTTATAGCACCATTGGGCAGCACAGACCTCACCCAGGGTCACATGAAGGTCCCCAAGTTTTCCCAGCTTATTAGCACCATATATGAAGTATTATTAATTCTATGAATGGAAGAAGATGCCAAGATAAAAGAAATTAGACATAATTTGTTAATTTCTTTTTTTTATAGATGTCTATAAAGAAAAATTAAACCAAATGTCGAAATAAAAGTACAAAAATTACTTGTGGGTCTTGGTTAAATTTACCACAAAAATTATGCTGATTGTTGTCTTATTATTAACAGCCTTCGGATAGTCCTGACCTTTTGAAGACACCAGGAATAAATTGGAATACTATCTGACTGAATCTGAACCTGTCTGGGTTAATTTACAACCTTTAATAATGAACCACGGATTGCCATGAATTTAAACAACTATTTAAAGTTAACATCTCAACATCAAATAGTTATAAACATTACAGCATTTGTATCCATAAAATATATTAATATTTCCTGTTTAGTAATTATGATAACTGGTGTGTTTATGAATAGAATTATATGATGAGAATTGTTCAAAACTAGTTCTGGAGAGGTGGGAGCGGGGAATGACGGGTAAGAAGTAAAGCTTGTTGGCTATATGTTTATAATTTTTTAGGTTGGGTGATAAATATTCAGGGTTTCATTACACTGTTCTCTCTACTTTTGCTTATGCTTAAAATTCTCCATAATAAAATTTGATTTTTACTAGAATGACTACTATATATGTGTACATAAGATACAAGTATCTTTAAAATGTCATATATATATATATAATGCTGTTACATAATTTGGGGGTTTCAATAAGCTACAAGCTGATCTTTAATAAGCTGCTAAATAATTTCCTTCTTGACATCAGGTATTTACTTTTCTCTTAGCCCTGCTTTACCACTATGAACTATAATCACAAGTAATGGGATATCAAAAGCTATATAAATGGGTAGAGATAAATAAAAAATGAAGATTTTTTTTAAGATTTTATTTATTTATTCATGAGAGAGGCAGAGACCTAGACAGAGGGAAAAGTAGGCTCCTCACAGGGAACCTGATATGGGACTCAATCCCTGCACCTGAGATTACCACCTGAGCAGAAAGCAGATGCTCAACTGCTGAGCCACCCAGACATCCCAAAAATGAAGATCTTTTAAGGAGAGGGTAATTTGGAACAGCTATCAGCTCACCATAATTCCTGAAACCCACTCGTTTTATTAAATGTTTACCACATGTTGAACTGAGAGAAGATAAACTTCCCGGAAGCGTTGGCAGAGAAGGGTGATAATATTTCAAAGTAGAAACTTACATTCGGGGTTACTGCAGACTCTCTTTGGTTAGAAATGGAAGGCAGTTAATCTGTCTGTAAATGCTTGCTTGGTTACCATTGCGGGGAGTAGGATATACCCAACAGGTGGCTGTCCTTTCCCATACTATTCCCTGTATCAGGTGTGTTCTATCTCCTCCTCATCCCCTGGACTCCTCTCCTCAATCTTTCCCCAGCTTCACGAACTTCCCACCTCCTTTTCAGCTGTTGGCAGCCCTGGAACTGTTTGCCTTCCCAGATTTCCTTTGGCTCTTACTGTCTTTATGGAAATCTTAACACATGCTGCTTCCATTGTTAGTTTTGCAAGAGTCTGTTTGTAAACTTCTTGAAGGAAGAACAGTCTTTGAATGCATCCCTCTGTTAAGTAGGCTCAATAAATATGTGGTGCATGGAACACCTGGGTGGCTCAGCTGTTGAGCACCTGCCCTCAGCCCAGGGTGTGATCTTGGAGTCCCAGGATTGAGTCCCACATTGGGCTCCCTGCGTAGAGCCTGCTTCTCCCTCTGCCTATGTCTGTGTGTCTCTCATGAATAAGTAAATAAGATCTTTAAAATAAAAAAAAAAAAAAGAAAGAAAGAAGTGGTGCTTGACCAAGTTCATCCTCATGAGTATCCAGTTTGTATTAGCCCTTCTGAATGATATTTTTCCAAAACATTTTCTACAGGCCTCTTTTTTTCCTAAAAAGAGATTCACAAACCTCATCCTAATAACTCAGAATGGTCATTATGAGAATAAATTTTTATGTAAAATTGTGATACAGTATCTCCCCTCCCTCTCCCTCTCTCTTTCCTTCTACTTCTGCGATCACTCCTGCAGTCAATGGCCCCTGCGTCTACATGTCTTCTAATTTCCTAATTCCGGTTCTGTGATTTGGAAAACAAACAAAAATTTCATTATTTTTCACAAGGCTGTTAAAATTACTTATAGAATCACTGAAAACCCAGAGTGATGTGTATGAGGTTTAAAGCTTAACCTTGATCATTCCCTTGGCAGCAAAGGCCTTTTTTTCTTATCCATGCACCTAGCTGAAACTTCTGGTAAATGTAATCACAGTATAATTCTCCAAAACATACACCTAATTCCGAAGTCACCCAAGCATTTCTTTCTTAAAATGATAAATGAATGCTGAATCTATAGGATACTCCAGGAACTAAAATCATGTACCACTAACCATTTGGCAATGTGCAGAAAAGTTCTGTTGTGCCCAAGATTGCAAATCCGAGAAACCACCAAGGAGCGGCCACCGATGCAAGCACACGAGGGTTTATTTACAAGCTCGAGCTTGGGTCCAAGTGTACCCGACACAGCGGAGCAGGGACTTGGACCCTGAGATGGGATTTAGCTTAGTTTTAAGGGCTGCTCTAGGGGACCTTCAGAAGGGGTGGAGGAATTCCTCAAGTTCTGTTTACATTTTGATATGGGGCCTTCAAGGGCATTAAGCTCTGTTCTTATTCTAATATGGGGCTTCCTGCCACTGGCTTGGGCTCTGTTCTCATTCTATTAGGGGCTTCCTGCCCTTGGCTTGGGCTCTGTTTTTATTCTAATATGGGGCTTTCTAGGGCATTAAACTGTAAACTGTTTTTTTTTTTTTTCTGTAACTGCAGTAAGGTAAAGTTCAGCTCTTATTCACAGGGGCCTGGGATGGCTGTACTTGTGCTAACGCTGAACTTAAAGTGGAATGGCCTTAATTTTCTCGGCCTGCACAGTTCCATTTAAAAATTGCACTTTATTTTTTTCAAGATTTATTTATTTATTGGACAGACAGAGACAAAGTATGGCAGGGAGGGGGCAGAGGAAGAGGGAGACAAGACTCCCCACTGAGTGGAGAGCCTGACGTGGGGCTCAATCCCGGGACCCTAAAAATCATGCCCTGAGATGAAATCAAGAGTCAGACACTTAACTGACTGAGCCACCCAGGAATCCCTAAAAATTGCACTTTAAAGACATAAAAATAAATCTGCAAGCTACTGACAGTTATCTATTTCTCCTAAGGGCTCTCAAATTTGCTCTTCAATTTTAAGTGTTACTTTTCAAAATACTAGGGACAACACACAAATCAGTATTTCTAGGATTCCAAGTTACTGAAACAAAACTGGAGTGGAATTTGACCCCTCCAGGGATGGCTGGATGGTTCAGCCATTGAGCGTCTGCTTTAGGCTCAGGGTGCCATCCTAGGATCCTGGGATGAGTCCTGCATCAGGTTCCCCGCGAGGAGCCTGCTTTTCCTTCTGCCTAGGTCTCTGTCTCTCTCTCTATGTGTCTCTCATGAATAAATAAATAAATAAATAATTTTTTTAAAAAACGAATTTGACCCCTCCAAAGGGAAGAAAAATTAATTTTAAAGGTTTTGATTCTCTAACATAGTAAAATATTCAGGTCTATTTTTTTTTCATGCTTTTTCAGTCTGAAATTATTACAAAACTTTAAGAATGTCAGTTAATAGGGTGAATAATACTTAAATGTAGAAGGCAACACAATCACAGTATATTTTTCTGGCAAGAAAAAAATGCAGTTTTAAAGTTTAATCACTCTTCGAGCATCCTAGCTGGTCATTGTTTTCTATATGCTACTACCGCGCCCTCTGGTGTTTGTTTAAAACATTCTTTTTCCCATCTACTAGACCCTATTTTCTTGAAAAACGATTCAGGGAGAGAATAACAACTTTCACATATATCATAGTTGACATTTTAGAAACTACTTTCATGTGCATTATTCCACGTGATTCTCCAGAATTTTCACTGGCCCATAAATTCTTGAGGGCAAGGCCATGTTTCACATTCTTTGAGTGCCTTGCTGATAGCAGGGCCTCCAAGCAATGTGCTCTATGAGGTAGGCAGGGCAAAGTTTATTAATTTCATCGAATAAATCCTGTGTTACAGGGCAAAGAAACACTACTTTTCTCACTTGCTTATGAGAGGTTCACAGAAACTTCAAACTGAACATATCTTAAGAATGGATGGTAACATGTAGGAGAATGACCCTAGTAGGAGATAGTTGCTGAAAAATTTGGGGGTAAATTTCATGAGATTTGCAACTTCCTTTCAAATGGATCATCAAAAAAATGTGTAGTGTGTGTGTGTGTGTGTGTGTGTGAGAGAGAGAGAGAGCAAGAGAAAGTAAATGTGACAAAAAATATTAATTGACATACCTAAGTGAAAAACATAGAGGTATCCATTGTCCTGTTTTTCAAATACGAAAATTGCAAAATTTTTCAAAATAAAAACTTAGGTCAAGGAAAGGGGATATTTTCCAATTCCAAATTAAGTAAATAAATCACTTTTAAAAATATGCCTAACGGGTGATCAGTCAACCCTGGATTAAACCCCTCATAGGTCAATTTTTTCCTTATATGGTTAAAACTAAGGTCTGCCTTCCTAGTTTTGCTCTCCAGAGCATCAGAAAGTTTAGTCCCTCTGGTAGCTGAAGACAGCTAGAATAATCCGGTCTCCTATAACACCATGTCCTCTTTATTCCTAATTAAATACCTCTAAGTATACTTAGAGTCAATATTCCACATGCAAGTGAAGTGTGAATAAAAGACTAAATGTAGACCATATTTACTCTTTAGTCAGCCTGCCCCATCACTGACAAATATTGAGCTGTATAAAATTCTTAAACATTTCCTTTCTGGAATGCTCTTATTCTATCACTTTAACCCAAAGATAGACCATTTGTCTTCTCTGAAGTTTCAAGGTCTTTTTAGAAGGAAATTATGAGCATAAGTAGGCATTTTAAAATATAGAAGAAAAACAATATCCTCTTAATTTTATTGCTATTAAAGAACATTTTTTATCCTTTCTACCAATAAAACTTGTTTTATAGGTCTACCTACAATGTAGCTAATAAAATTTCAGAACCTGACCTTAAAAATAAAAACATTTATAATTAACCAAAGGAGTCTAAGAAAGAGATGAAAGAGATATCCCTTAGTGCAGATAGGTAAAAAATAAAATAAAATTCTGCATCATAAGCTACCTTTAAAAACCTGGTTTGATAAGGTATTAAAAAGATTTCCAAAAGAGACAAACCAAAAACCCAACTCTCAACTATAGAGAACAAACAGATGGGAAACAAACCGGAGGGAAGGTGGGTGGGGGAAATGGGTGAAATAAGTGATGGGAATTAAGAGTACACTTACCTTGATGAGCAATGAGTAATATAAGCAACTGTTGAATTACTATATTGTATACTTGAAACTCATATGACACGGCATGTTAACTATACAGAAATTAAAATTTTTTTAAAGTTTATTTTCTCAGGATCCCTGGGTGGCTCAGCGGTTTGGCGCCTGCCTTTGGCCCAGGGCATGATCCTGAAATCCTGGGATTGAGTCCCCAGCATGGAGCTTGCTTCTCCCTCTGCCTGTGCCTCTCTCTCTCTCTCTCTCTCTCTGTGTGTGTGTCTCATGAATAAATAAATAAAATATTTTTTAAAAATAAGAAAAACAATTTTTTAAAAATACAGTTTATTTTCTCTGGTTAATATTTGCCCATGGTTAAATCTGTGTCACTGGTAATCTAAATGCCTATCTATTATACTACTCTATATACTTTTCTATGTTTGAACTATTTCAATATTTATTTCAAAATAAGAGAAAATAAAATAGTCCTAGCTACAAAAAAAAGTTTATTTTCTCTGAAAAAATATTTTTTTTAAAGATTTTATTTATTTATTCATGAGAGACACACAGAGAGAGGCAGAGACACAGGAAGAGGGAGAAGCAGGCTCCATGAAGGGAGCCAGATGTGGGACTCAATCCTGGGTCTCCAGGATCATGCCCTGGGCTGAAGGCGGCGCTAAACCACTGAGCCATCCCGGCTGCCCCTGAAAAAAGATTTTTTAAAGGTTTCCAAAAATATTTGTTGGTTCTTCTCAGTAATATGAAAACATGTGTGAATATTCACAACTATTACTAGAACGTCTTCTGTTTTTTTCTAAAAGAAATCCATTCTCAGTTAATTTAGTGCTATTTGAACCAAAATGTCTTGTAAAACTCTAAAGACTTTAAAAAGTGTTGCCTTATTCCATGAAAATAACCTCCAAGAGGAATCTGCAATTCTGCTCATTATAGCCAAGATTTTTACCTGGTAATAATATTGTAACTGATACCTGTGTATTTCTAAGCAGTCTTTAAATGTTTCTGCCAAATTAAAAGAGAATCCTTAGCACTTTCCTTTCCCTCCACAGGTACAATGTGGAATTATTAATTATTTCAAAATAGGCGGCGCCCACGGGTGCCGGGAGGAGCCGCTAGTGTCCTGGAACCGAGCGGTGTGGGGGCGCGTGCGGGGCCGAGGCCGCGGCCTAGGGCAGGTGCGTGCAGGTGTCCATGGCCCCGGGCGGCCGGCCGCCTGGCGAAGGACCTCTGTGCGCGGGAGTTCGAGGCTCTGCGGTGCTGCTTCGCCGCCGCGTGGCCAAGACGACCCTGAGGGGAGGCCTTTAGGATGGACGAGCCAGCACTGCACTTGTTTGCTGCCCCCAGGCAGCAGAGCCGGGCGCCTGGTGCTGACCGCCGCCAAGGGCAAAAGTCCAAAACGTCTGACACTTTTAGAGCTAGAAGGACTGCAGGCGCGTCGGGGAAGGGGTGGGCGAGCGGGCGTGGGTTTTTCTGCCTCGTGTGTGAGGCTTTGGGTTAGAGTAAGATGCTGAAGCGATAATAAAGACCACGGCAGACCACAAAAAAAAAAAAAAAAAAAAAAATTTTCAAAATAATGTAGGAACTAAAAGTGTATGTCTTTGCTATATTTCCTTTTTTAATCTGATAGTCTGAATCCATGTTTCATTTATATTAATAAATCCATGGATGATGATACAAGTATATAATAAGGAAAAAATTCTACATTTGGAATAAGGATAGATCCCAGTGAGAACAAATTTCTGCCCCCTTGCATGATGAAGGGAATCCAATGTAAACAATCTGTGACAGAATGGCTTAGATATTATATCATATTGGGGATCCAGGGTTGTTAGACCTTGCTATCAATCTGAGCACTCAGAAGTGGCAGAGCCAGAACACCCTTGATAAGGAATGTTTATGCTGTTGAACCTATGCTCATGCCTATGGGCACTACACGTATAAGCCCACTAAGCAAACACTTGGGGGATTTGCTAAACCATATCCCCAGGCTGGGTCACCTTCTTCACCTGGTAATTAACAATCTCTTCCAAAATCAGACCTTTTGGTGAGATTCACATGGAACACAAATTTTCTCACATACCATGCTCATGTAGTATAAAAGTTCCAGCCACCTATCTCTTCATCAGATTTTCTTATTACCAATCTTATAACCTCATTCCTTCAAGTCCCTGACTATCTGACCAAATCACTAATTACTGCCTAATAATCAATGTAGATTCTTTTCTCAGGCCATTTCATTCTTGTCAAAGAAGACTCAAAGAGATATACATAGGGGCACCCAAGTGGTTCAGTCAGTTAAGCATCTGCCTTCAGCTTACGTCATTCCAGGGTCCTGTGATCAAGCCCTACATTGGGCTCCCTGCTCAGTGGAGCATCTGCTTTTCCCACTCTATCTACCCCTCCTCCCACTCATGCTCTCTTGCTCTCTCTCTCAATTAAATAAATACAATCTTTTAAAAAAAATTTAAAGAGAGATATACATTAACTCTTAAAGTTCTGTATCTCTGTAAGATTTCCCAAATTTACCTCTACCAACTGCCTAAATTTTGTGCAGGGCATTGTAAACCAAGCTGAGATTCTCTTCCTCCTCTATAACCATATAGGAGTGGAAGCAACAGTGGAACAAACTCATTTGCTCAGGCAATTTACTGGGCCTTCAGGATCTGTATGGATACAGTCCTATATACATAACTCCACTTGATAATGCCATCCTCCTGGGGCATGTGCAGGCTTATAATTCTGTAGATCCAATAACACCTAGTTCATGGTGAGAAACTCAAATAGCATGATCACCCAGCATGTCACAGTTAGACATTTTCAATCATAAGCAGGACTAAGGAGAGCATTTCTTTGCTCTAAAACTCTAGGTTCTCCATATAGTTCTACTACTTGAGCCTGTATAGGCTCCATACAACATCTTGCCATAGACACTTAAAAAACAGTCAGTCCATAAAGGAAAGCATCAACGTTGTTCTCATAACAGTCTAGACCAGCTGAACTTCTCTTGCTCTAGGTTCCACTCAAAGCTGGCAGATTTTAGGTCACACTATCACAGGTGAGAGCTGCCCAAAGATGGTGTTGTCCACACTGGCTGCTGACTCATTAGCCATTCCTCACTTCTCTATTACAAAAAGAACCTCAATGTCATTCAAGAAACAGGCAATAATGAACTCAGGGAAGGTGGGAGTCTCCTTCAGCCCCAAGAGTTAAACTAATCCCATTCTCCTTTGCTAGTGACTAAGTTAGGATAGATATATGACTCTGTTCTGTGAGACATAAAAGGAAGTCTATTAGAGGGTTTTGGGGAATAATTTCTCCCTTGATTTAAAAAAAAGGAGAGCTAAAAGGAAGATCTTTTCTTTCCTACCTTTGAGTGTTGTCCTGTAAGGACATGACAGGCTGGAACTGAAGCAGCCATCTTACAACCATGATGGGAAAAACAAACCTGAGCAACTAAACCACATCCCTGACATCACAGAACAACCAGAAGTTACCATTCTCTTTCATTAAACTGTCCAGCACTTTTTCTTTTTTTTTTATTTAAATTCAATTAGCCAACATATAGTATATCACTAGTTTCAGATATAGAGTTCAGTAATTCATCAGTTGTATATAACACCCAGTGCTCATCACATCACGTGGCCTCCTTAATCCCAATCACCCAGTTATACCATCCCCTACCCACCTCCCCTCCAGCAACCCTCAGTTTGTTTCCTATAATTAAGAGTCTCTCATGGTTTGTCTCCCTCTCTGATTTCTTCCCTTTTGCTTTCCTTCCCTTCCTCTATGATCCTCTAAGTTATTTCTTATACTCCACATACAAGTGAAACCATATGATAATACTAGAAGCCCTAGCTTCAGCAATCAGACAACAGAAAAATAAATAAATAAATAAATAAATAAATAAATAAATAAATAAATAAATAAATAAAGGCATTCAAATTGGCAAAGACGTAGTCAAACCCTCATTCTTCACGGATGGCATGATACTTCATGGGGAAAACACAAAACTCCAAAATTGATAGAATTCATCCAGGAATTCAGCAACGTGGCAAAATATAATATCAACACAACAGAAATCAGTTGCATTTCTATATGATAATAATGAAACAGAAGAAAAAGAAATTAAGAATTGATCTCATTTATAATTCCACCAAAAACCAGAAGATACCTAGGAATAAATCTAACCAAAGAGGTAAAGGATCTGTACTCTACATGACCACTGATAACTACTGATGCAATCATATTTTTTTCCATTTTAAAAAATATTTTATTTAATTTCAACTTGCCAACATATAGTATAACACCCAGTGCTCATCTCATCTGCAATCTGATATTGATACTCTGTGGTGTAGCACCTTTTAGATACTGGATTCCTTCTTGAGAAGAGAATTTCTGTGGGTTTGACAAAGAACCCTCCACCTTACTGGGGATCTCCTATCTACCATTCCTTTATAAGTTGGATTCTTTCCACAACCAGCCAACCAAGATTCTGCCTTCAGCCTTTGACTCCCACCAGGGTCACCTACCTTCACCAGGTGTATCTCACTGGTGAAGTTTCTTTTAAGATCGTCTACAACTATATCCTTTTGCAGGATCCACATGTGGTCCATGGGAAAAAAAACCTGAGTATCCGACTCCACTAAGCTCTGCTCTACTTCATTCTGCCACCAAACAGACTGCTCTAGCCAGTCTCTAGCCTAGTGTGTTTTATTATTTCAGATACCAGATCTTGAGTCTTTCAGCTTCCAGAGAACATATTTCAAGTTTTTTGAGTGGTTTTCTTCTCTTGGCTTCACATGAGAAAGAAGTGCTTCCATCACTCTCACCAGGTGGGAAGGGCATATATAGAACACTGGCAATGCTTCCCAAAGAAATCCTGCCTTGCAATTATTTCTGCCCTTCCTCATGAATCCTTTGCCCTTCCTTACAGAGCTCAGAAACAAGAGAGGAACTAATGCTGGCAGAAGAAACTGTGTCTTACCATGTCCTACATAAGATAGGGTAGTACCTTGCCTTAGAATGTGGGAGTGATTTTGGTACCTATATTGTTTAGCCTTGAAGTTCTTAGTCAAAACTGAGACAATATGAAAAGTGCCATTTTAATTTTTTTAAAGATTTTATTTATTCATGAGAGAGAGAGAGAGAGAGAGAGAGAGAGAGAAGCAGAGACACAGGCAAAGGGAGAAGCAGGCTCCATGCAGGGAGCCTGACGTGGGACTCAATCCTGGGGCTCCAGGATCACTACCTAGGCTGAAGGCGGCGCTAAACCACTGAGCTACCCGGGCTGCCCCATTTTAATTTCCTATTACCCTTAATCATGAAATTATACCTTGTACTTCTCCAACCTGTCAGGTTTTCCAGAGTCTCCAAAGTTCCTGTCTGGAAAAGATAAGGTCAGGTTACTTACAATAAGGAATAACTTATAATATATGATTACACAAAGAAAATTTACTTCTTTGGGATCATAGAACCACCTGAGAAGTCTCTGCCTCCCGATTCTGAGATTTATTGGTATTGAAAAATAACAGGAAAAATTGCACAATATAATTCAGATCTGTGGCTGCAGATTTGTTATCCATCTTCTCTGTATGCTATGTTTATGTGTATTTCCCAAGAGAAACGGTTTGTTGAGTAGCTTTGGAACCTTAGATTTAACAGAATTAGTACTAGCCACTTCTGGTTCCCTCGTCTAAGGATTCCTTCAATTCAGAAGTTTCCTATTCCAATTCATAGGGTCTAAAGCAAGGGTTGTCTCTGCCTCTCAACTGGAGTATGTACCCAAGCAATGCCAACTAGAACTGGGCGGGGGCGGTGGGGGGGGGACAGTTCCTTTGAAAATGCAGAGATATTTATGGCTTCATTAACTCTTCTTTCATTTTATTCAGTACTTACTTTTCTAGCAAAGCTCTATGAAATATGCTTCCACTCCTTTAAATGTTTGACTATGTACACTCACTTGTCTGTTCTAAAACCTAAAATTATGGGTCATTTTCACCTAATGAGTCTTTCAGTTCAAAATAAACTGAACTTTTTTCTTGGAAGTCAGAATCCAATACAAGTGAGCAGTAAACTCATTGTTTACTCTCTTCTGCTAGATGAAACAGAGAGCAATATAGATCAAGAATTTAACTAAATGATGTCCGGAGGTTGATGTTCCCCATTACTTCTATCTTTTGCTGCTATGCCCATTTTGTGATCTGTGTTTGGAAAACATCACCTGTATCTCCTATCTGGTTAAGGTTATTTCTAATCTAGCTAATTCCCTAATAAAACTGAGGGCCTTTGATTTCATCTTGTATCAATTTTTCCTTTTCAAAGAAAGTAGATATGACTTCCACATCTACTTGTAACTCCTGTCTTTTTAAAAAAAATATATATTTTATTTTCAGAAGTTTTAGGATTCACAGCAAAACTGAACACAGTTCCCATATATCAGCTGCCACCACACACAGACACACCTACCCCACTATCACTATGTCACACAATACTGGTACATTTGCTACAGTTATAAACACTGACAAATCATTTATCACCCAAAGTTCACACTCTATGTAGGGTTCACTTTTGGTGTTGTACATTCTATGGATTTTGACAAATGTATAATGACATCTACCATTACAGTATCATAATTTCATTGCCTTAAAAATCTTCTCTACTCCACCTATTCATTCCTCCCTCCCCACTAACCTCTAGCAACTACTGATTTTTTTTTTTTTTTTTTTTTTTTTTACTGTGTCCATGGCTTTGTCTGTTTCAGAATGTTATATTGTTGGAGTTACACAGTATGTAGCTTTTTCAGATTGGCTTCTTTCATTTAGTAATATGCATTTAAGATTCCTCCATGTCTTTTCAGACTTGATAACTCATTCCTTTTCAGCACTTGACAATATTACACTGTCAAGATGAACCACAGTTTATTCACCCATTCACCTACTAAAGGATATTCAGTTGCTTCTAAGTTTCGGCAATTATGAATAGAGCTGCTATAAAATTTGTGCAAATATAAGGCTTCAACTCATGTGGGTAAATATCAAGGAATATGATTGCTGGGTAGTATGGAAATAATATGTTCACTGTCAAACTGTCTTCCAAAGTGTTCATACCATTTTGCATCCCCACCAACTAGGAATGAGAGTTCCTGTTGCATTTGGTACTCTGTTTTGGATTTTGACCAAAGAGTTGCGTAGTAGTATCTTATTGTCTTGATTTTCAACTCCCTAATGACATGTTGAGTACTTTTTCATACTCACTTGCTATATATACATCTTCTTTGATGAGGAATTTGCTCAAATATTTTGCCTTTTTAAAAATTGGGTTGTTAGCTTATTGTTGAGTTTTAAGAGTTCTTTATATATTTTGGAAGACCATCCTTTACCAAACATGCCTTGCAAATATTTTCTCCCAGTCTGTGGTTTGTCCCATTCTCCTGACAAGTTTATTTAATGAAGTCCAGCTTATCAATTATTCCTTTTATGGGTCATACTGTTGGTATATTTAAAAATCATTGCCATACCTAAGGTCATCTAGATTTTCTCTTACGTTATCTTCTAGGAGTTTTATATTTTTGCATGTACTTCAGGTCTATGATCTATTTTGAGTTAATTTCTCTGAAGGATGAAGGTCTGTATCTAGATTCGTTTTTTTGCAGTGTATATCTAGCTGTTCTGGCATCATTTTTTAAAACACTATTTCTTGTATTGTATATAGCATATTTTCTTTGCTATATTGTCAAAAGTCATTCACTACATTTACATGGATCATTTGTGGACTCTATTCTGTTCTATTGATCTATGTGTCTATTTTTTGCTGATACCACACTGTCTCAATTATTATAGCTTTATAGTAAGAATTGGGTAGTGTTGGGTAGTGTTATTGGGTAGTGTTATTCTCTGAAGTTGGGTAGTGTTATTCTCTGACTTTGCTCTTCTTCTTCAATGTTGGGTTGATTTATTCTGGGTATTTTGCCCCTCCATATAAACTTTAGTCAGTTTGTTGATAACAAAATAACTTGCTGGGATTTTGACTGGGATTGTGTTGAAGAACTGACATATAGGCAATATCAAGTCTTTCTATGGACATGGAATATATCTTCATTTACTTAGTTCTTGTTTGATTTCTTTCATCAGGGTTTTGCAGTTTTCCCCATAAAGATATTGTACATATTTTGTTAGGTTTGTACCTAAGTGTTTCTTTTTTTTCACAAGCTAATATAAATAGCCTTGTGTTTTTAATTTCAAATTCCATTTGTTGATTGCTGGTATATAGGAAAGTAATTGACTTTTGTCTATTACCTTGCACCCTACAAACTTGGTATAATTACCAATCAGATATAGGAGCTTTATGTGGATTCTTTCAGTACTTCTACATAGGTAATGATGTCAATTGTGAACAGATAGCTTTATTTCTTCCTTGTCAATCACTATACTTTTTATTTTCTTGTCTTATTGCATTAGCTAGAACTTCCAGTATGATATTGAAAATGAGCGTGAGAGAGGACATCCTTGCCTTGTGCCTGGTCTTGGGAAAAAGCTTATAGTTTCTCTTCGTTAATTATATTGCTAATTGTAGACTTGCTGTAAATGTTCTTTATCAAGTTGAGAAAGTTCTCTTCTATTCCTAGTTTCCTGAGACTTTTTGTCATGAGTGGGTGTTAGATTTTGTCAGATGCTTTTTTCTCCATCTATTGATATTATCATGGCTTTTCTTCTTTAGTCTGTTGATATGACAGATTATGCTAATTGATTTTCAAATGTTGAACCAGCCTTGCATACATCAAATAAGTCCCACTTGGTCATACCATATAACTCTTCTTATAAATTTGATCCAAATTGATAATATTTTGTTGAGAATTTTGCACCTAGGTTTATGAGATGTTGAGCTGTAGTCTTCTTCTCTTGTAATGATTTTGCCTAAAATTGGTATTAGGGTAATGCTGACATCATAGAACTAATTAGTAAATATCTATCTTCCTCTGCTTCTATCTTCTGGAAGAAATTATAGGTAATTGGCATAATCTTTTCCCTTAAACAGTTGGTAGAATTCACCAGTAAACCCATCTGAGCCTAGTGCTTTCTGTTTTGGAAGGTTATTAATTACTGATTCATTTTCTTTAATAGATATAAGCCTATTCAAATAATCCATTTTTTTTTCTTTGTGAGTTTTAAAAAGATTGTGTCTTTTAAGGGATTGTCCATTTGATATAGGTTATCAATTCTGTGGGCATACAGTTGTTCACAGTATTACTTTATTATTCTTTGGAGATCCATGATGTCTGTAGTGATGTTCCCTTTTCACTTCTGATGTTAGTAATTTGTACCCCTCTCTTTTTTCTTAATTAGCCTGGCTAGAGGTTTATCAATTTCATTATCTATTCAAAGAACCAGCCTTTGATTTTGCTGAGTTTCTCAACTGATTAATTTTTTTTTAAGATTTTTAATTATTTATGAAGACACACAGAGAGGCAGAGACACAGGCAGGCTACACACAGGGAGCCCGATGTAGGACTTGATCCTGGGTCTCCAGGATCAGGCCCTGGGCCGAAGGTGGCGCTAAACCGCTGAGCCACCCGGGCTGCCCAACTGATTCATTTTTAATTTCATTGATTTCTACTCTAAGTTTTATTATTTCTTTTCTTCTCTAACTTTGGACTTAATATGTTCTTCTTCTTCTACTTTCCTAATGGAAAATGTAAGAAAATTGATTTTTATCTTCCTTCTTTTCCAATACATACATTCAAAGCTATAAATTTTCCTATAAGCACTGCTTTCACTATATGACACAAATTTTGTTGTGTTTTCGTTTCCATTAGGTTCAAGTAATAAGCCAAAACAAAACCTCCTTCTCATCCTTCCCACTGAGCAACTTGCCCAAGACCCTGTTTCAATTCTGATAGCTGACAGGACAAGCCCTGCACATTCCCTGAAGTTACAAAAGTGTGAGGATCCCCCAATGACTAGATCTCTCTGGAATTAACTCTCAAACTTATCCACAATAAGCCTCCAGCAATTCATCAATTACACTTCATATTTTCCAATACCAATATTGGTTCCTCCAGAGGTAGGTTTCTCTCCAATAAGTTGTGATTCTCTGAATTCACCTGGCTCTCCAATTCTGGCGTCATTGATTTGCCCTGTGATCTCAATTCTCTGACAGATCTAAGACTGCCATAAGCCCTAGTCACCCTTCCAGAGCAGCTGGAATAGAGCTTGGGGAAAGACTATCCACTGGAAAAAGGACAGTCTCTTCAATAAATGGTGCTGGGAAAATTGGACATCCACATGCAGAAGAATGAAACTAGACCATTCTCTTACACCATACACAAAGATTAACTCAAAATGGATGAAAGATCTAAATGTGAGACAAGAATCCATCAGAATCCTAGAGGAGAGGAGGCAACACCCTTTTTGAACTTGGCCACAGCAACTTCTTGCAAGATGCAACTATGAAAGCAAGGGAAACAAGAGCAAAAATGAACTAATGGGACTTCACCAAGATAAAAACCTTCTGCACAGCAAAAGAAACAGTCAACAAAACTAAAAGACAACCTACAGAATGCGAGAAGATATTTGCAAATGACAGATCAGATAAAGGGCTAGTATCCAAGATCTATAAAGAACTTTAAACTGAACAGCAAAGAAACAAACTATCCAATCGTGAAATGGGCAAAAGACATGAAGAGAAATCTCACAGAGGAAGACATAGACATGGCCAACACGCACATGAGAAAATGCTCCACATCACTTGCCATCAGGGAAATACAAATCAAAACCACAATGAGATACCACCTCACACCAGTGAGAATGGGGCAAATTAACAAGGCAGGAAACAACAAATGTTGGAGAGGATATGGAGAAAGGGGAACCCTATTACACTGTTGGTGGGAATGTGAACTGGTGCAGCCACTCTGGAAAACTGTGTGGAGGTTCCTCAAAGAGTTAAAAATAGACCTGCCCTACGACCCAGCAATTGCAGTCTTGGGGATTTATCCCAAAGATACAGATGCAATGAATCGCCGGGACACCTGCACCCCAATGCAGCAATGTCCACAATAGCCAAACTGTGGAAGGAGCCTCGGTGTCCATCAAAAGATGAATGGATAAAGAAGATGTGGTCTATGTATACATTGGAATATTACTCAGCCATCAGAAATGACAAATACCCACCATTTGCTTCAACGTGGATGGAACTGGAGGGTATTATGCTGAGTGAAGTAAGTCAGTCGGAGAAGGACAAACATTATATGTTCTCATTCATTTGGGGAATATAAAAAATAGTGAAAGGGAATAAAGGGGAAAGGAGAGAAAGTGAGTGGGAAAAATCAGAGAGGGAGACAGAACATGAGAGACTCGTAACTCTGGTAAACGAACTAGGGGCAGTGGAAGGGGAGGTGGGCGGGGGGTGGGGGTGACTGGGTGACGGGCACTGAGGGGGGCACTTGATGGGATGAGCACTGGGTGTTATGCTATATGTTGGCAAATTGAACTCCAATAAAAAAAATACCAAAAAAAAATTTTTTAATGTAATAGAGCCTGGGAAGTTCCCCAAGAAGTACCTCCTTTGTGTCCCCTTTATCACTCTTCTCACAGCTCAGTTTCTCCTCAGTAGAGAGCTCTTCGAAGCGCTAGGTCTTGCAAGGCGGACGAAGCGTGCATTAAGAGCACAAGACGGTACATACAGTCCTCTCCATTTCTCACGTGCTTCCAGTGAAATTCCTAGTTCCTCACCTTCCATATCTCTCCTTCATAAGCCTTTCCTACGCTGCCTGGGCTAAAGTTACAAGAGGAAAAAACCGCTCCCAGACACAGAAGTTTCGCCGCCAGGCGGACGGAGCCAGCAGGTGGAGCCGCCGCCACCGCGCCTCGCGAAAACCTTCCAGCTTCAGAGGCAAAACCCCGTGAGCATGCGCGGACGCGCCGGCAGCGTCAGGCTCAAGCCCCGCCCTTCGCGCCCCTGGCTGGCCACGCACGCCCCGCCCCCAGGCGGCCGGAGGCGGGAGCACGCCAGGAGCACGCCACGCCCACGCCCCGCCCCTGCGCACGCCCCCGCCCCCAGGCGGCCGGAGGCGGGAGCACGCCACGCCCACGCCCCGCCCCTGCGCACGCCCCGCCCCCCAGGCGGCCGGAGGCGGGAGCACGCCAGGAGCACGCCAGGAGCGCGCCCCGCCCCGCCCCCCAGGCGGCCGGAGGCGGGAGCACGCCAGGAGCACGCCAGGAGCACGCCAGGAGCACGCCCCGCCCACGCCGCGCCCCCTGCGCCGGCGCACGCCCCGCGCCCGCTTCCAGCTCGGTGCGGCCCACCCCGGATGTCCGCCCCTCACTGACCCGGAGCAGAGGACATGGCGAACCAGGTAGGCCTGGCCGTGCAGCGCGAGCGAGTCCGAGGAGTGAGGGGACAGAGGGGAAGCACAGGATGGAACCGGGGCGCTGACCGCGCGGGGCGGGGCCCGTGGACAGGCGTGAGCTGTGGATCCGAAATGGTGCCTTGGGCGAGCTGCTCTGCGGGAAGGAAGGGAAAGTACCTTTGCTGCGTTGGGCTCCTTTCTGGAAAGCGCTTGGCTGCTTCTGCGGCAGCCGGAGCGGAGTGGGGGTGGGGAGAGCCGGAGCGGGGGGGGGCGCGGGGCGGGGGGCGAGTATCCTGGTAGAAGTGGGTTTGGAGCGCTAGAGCCTTTGCAAATTATAAAATAAGTGACTTCCCGGGGGTCATTCTTGCATTTAGCAGAACTACAGCCAGAACCCGTGTTCTCCTAACCCTTAAGGTTGCTGTGCTTCACGATTGTAGTTCATAATTGAACAGTTACGGTGACACCAAAGAATGTATTTGGGGAGGACGCCTAGGTCCCTTTCAGTATTAATATTTTTGAGCACTTAAGGTACCAGGAGTTTATGTCCTCTTTTAACCCTCCCGTGACACTTCTGCGAGGTATTATCCCCATTTTACAGAACAAATATTGAAGCTTAGGGGTTGAGAGTGCTTAGTGGTCACATTAAGATAATCAAGATTCTGATCCAGGTCCGTCCCTGTGCCAGGAACTATTCCAGGTTCCTGAAATACGCATTGACGATAAAGAAAGCCAGAAATAAGAGAATAACGCGAATAAGCCATCTAAAGTCGTTTAGTGTTTTAATGTTTTGCAAACTTGAGAAATTTTCCAGAAAGACTTATGACCTTGAATGCTGAAGTTGAAAAGAAATGGTAGGCTCTAGACGATCTTTTAGACTTAACAAATTTGCAAGTTGTTTTTCCTTATTACCAAATGCCTTTGTTCGTAGGTGAAAAATTATAATCCTGTGATAGTTCAGATGCTGACGTAGGGCAATTGCCTGTGGATTTAGAGTGGAGCTTTGTTTTACTTAGAATTGTCATTGAAAGAAAGAGGTTAATCTTTCAGCATTCCTGAAAATGGGGCAAAGGGGCACAAAAATCTAGATTATGGGTGAATTACAGTACAATAAGGTATTTTAAGAGAGAGACCATGCTCCCATAACTTTTTACAACATAATTATTCCTGTTGCTTAAATTCTGTAGGATACATGACTATCCTGAATTTGACCTTTTGGGACTTTGTTTTGAGACTTATGGTACATTGAGTTGAAAACAGATTCAAATGCAATATCTGAATTTTCTTACCATCGGATTTAATACCTGAACTTTAATTGTAAAAGCAATAATTTCCAGCCCTACCAGTTTACACAAGCTGCTCATCTCTCTAGGTAGTCCAACTCTCCTTGCATTCACACCTTTTGTTCTACTGCTACTAATAAATATTGACTCGTTTTTGCAAAGCTACACTATGCCAAGGACTCCATTAGGGACTATACATACTCGTTTTCATTTACTTCTCACAATAGCTTTTTGTAATTGTAGGTGTTTTGTCACTGTTTGTAACTAACACTCATCCTTTTGTATCCTAGTTATAAGTGAAATCCACCCACCAAAGTTAACTCTTTCTCCACTTTGTGCATTCTGTAGCATTTTATGCCTCTCCCTTTAACTTATACTTGCTGGAACTGCTGACTTTCAAGTCTGTCTCCTATAAACCCAACAGTTTGCAACCTTTTTTCTGTCAACACATTTCATAAGCATTATCTGAACTAATCAAAGCTTTAGGGGTTTGTGGGGGAGGGGTGGTAAAATAGGTGAAGGAGATTAAGAGGGTCAAACTTCCACTTATAAAATAAAGAAGTCAGAAGGATGTAAAAGTACAGCTTTGGGAATAAAATCAATAATATTGCAATAACTTTGTATGGTGACAGATGGATAAGCAGATCTACTGTGGTGATCATTTTTTTATGTACTTAAACATCAAATCAAGGGTGCCTGGGTGGCTCAGTCGGTTAAGCATCTGCCTTCTGCTCAGGTCATGATCCCAGGGGCCTGAGATGAAGCAAGCCCTGTGTAGGGCTCCCTGCTCAGTGGGGAGCCTGCTTCTCCCTCTACACTCCCCCTGCTTGTGCTCTTGCTCTGTCAAATAAATAAAATCTTAAAAATAAATAAATAAACATCAAATCACTATGTTGTATACCTGAAACTAATATAATATTCTATGTTAACTATGTTTCAATTAAAAAAAAATTTTTTTTTTTAACTCTCCTCATTTACACTTGATTCTCTGGTAAAGGAGAAATGTACTGACTAGAATTTCTAACAATACTATGCTACAGAAATATGATACAAGTCCCATATGGAATTTTTACTTTTCTAGTAGTCACATTAAAAGTGGATAAAGGGGATCCCTGGGTGGCTCAGCGGTTTAGCGCCTGCCTTTGGCCCAGGGCGTGATCCTAGAGTCCCGAGATCGAGTCCCGCATCGGGCTCCAGGCATGGAGCCTGCTTCTCCCTCCTCCTGTGTCTCTGCCTCTCTCTCTCTCTCTCTCTCTCTTTATGTCTATTATGAATAAAGAAATAAAATTTTTTTAAAAAGTGGATACAAACTTACTCCATAATACAGTAATCCACCCCCATCCACAGTTTCAGTTACCCAAGGTCAACTGCCATCCAGAAGCAGGTGATCTTCCTTCTGATCTATTGTCAGAAGGTCAGTCGATAGTAGTCTAACACTGCATCACAATGGCTACATCACTCATTTCACTTCACTTCACACTTCACCTCGTGTAGGCATTTTATCACCTCACATCATCACAAGAAGGGTGAGTACATACAGTACAATAAGGTATTTTAAGAGAGAAACCATACTCACATAACTTTTTACAATATAATTGCTCTATTTTATTATTGTTAATATCTTACTGTACCTAATTTATAAATTAAACTTTATCATAAGTATGTTTGTATAGTTTCAGACATCTGCTGAGAGTTTGATAATGTATCCTTCTCAGATAAGGAAGAACTACTGTATTCAAGTTACTATCCTGACATATAATTCATATTCTTTAAATATTGAAATACTTTTCCTTTTTTTTTTTTTTTTTTTACTAAGTCTTCATAATCTGGGTAACTTTTACACTTACAGTTTGTATCAGTATAGACTGGCCATTTTCTAAGTGCAATAGCCACACATGGCAATTGGCTACTATGTGGTATAGCACAGTTAAAAGGGGTAGATACAGTGTTTTTTTTTAAGGTTTTATTTATTTATTCATGAGAGACACAGAGAGAGAGAGAGAGAGAGAGAGGCAAAGATGCAGGCAGAGGGAGAAGCAGGCTCCATGCAAGGAGCCTGATGCGGGACTTAATCCCGGATCCCGGGATCATGCCCTGAGCCAAAGGCAGACACCCAACTGCTGAGCCACCAAGGCATCCCAAAAGGGGTAGATAGAGTATTTTAAAATTCCCCCATTCTGATGCTCTTTATGCTTCTTCCCACTTTGCAGGTTTGTACTAAACCAGTATTAACTTAAGCCATCCTTAGCCAAAGGAATACCGTAGGGTACATGTTAAGCATTCAGATTCCCTGGATCTCATGCCAGACCTACTAAATCGGATTGTCTTGGAACCTGTATTTTTGACATGCTCCTGCTTATGTATTGTAGAAGGTCATTAAATATTTAACAATAAAATTTCTTAACCAAAAGAGGCTTTTATATATGGCAATGTGGTCATCTCCATTAAATTTTTTAGTGAACAAAAATAAAAAAAAAATAAAAAATAAAAAAAATTTTTTAGTGAACATTGTTTAAGTGAAACCTAAAAATATGCAAAACAGTTCTCCATATCACTTTGAGGTGTAGAGTTTTTTATGATTGTGTGATACACTTTTTAAGATTAGCATTCATCAGGATCTAAACTAACTAATAAGTAGTGTGTTATTAGTGCAGGAGGATAAACGACTTGTTCTCTTTTTTCCCCATTTCAGGTTATCAAGTGCAAGGCTGCAGTTGCCTGGGGGGCAGGAAAGCCTCTCTCTATAGAAGAGGTAGAGGTGGCACCCCCAAAGGCTCATGAAGTTCGAATTAAGGTAATGATACATCTAAGGCTCTGGAAAAGAAGACTTACAATTAGGTCTCTGGGTAAATGAGTCCTCTGAGGATAAATCCCAAAGGCCAGTGTCAAGGAGAAGGCATTGAAAGTCATCCAGCCTTAGAATCACAACATCCTCCTCTTATTTTACCCCCTTCGCTTTTGCAGCACTCCTCTCCATCTTTTTAGCTTTGATATTGAGCTCAGCAGTATTTCCCATGGATCACTGGATTACTGCAATTTGTCATCTGTAACCTGTGTTTAAGAAGCCTTTGTAAGCTAGTCCTCTTTCTGCCTGTTCTATAACTTAAAATGTGTGATGGCACATTAGAAACAAAAGAAGAAATGATCTTCAGTTTTGTTAGAGGAGATTTCAAATAAGATTTGGAAAGAGGCTCCTGATTTGACTGGAGCAAGAAGCAAGTGAAGAGAAATATATATGTGTGTGTGTGTGTATGTGTGTGTGTGTATTTATATAAGTATATATGTATACAGATATACATATATTAAAATATCTATATATAAAATAGATATAAATATATAAATATTTATAAATGCATACACACACACACACACACACACAAAGAAAGAAAAAAGAAAGCAAGCTTAGAGAGCTCTAAAATGTACTGAGCTTTGCAGACAAGGTCTGTGTTCAGGGGATCCATAAGTCTAATGCTTCTCAACCTCTGTTGTGGCAGAGAAAGCCTCTCCAGAGGCTACCCCTAGAGAGGGGGATATTGCACAAGGCAGCCAACTGGGTATTTTTAGCATTCTACTCTGTACTTGTTTTGATATAAAACTAATATTCTAGAAAAAATAAACTCTTTCTTGCTGTGAATTAGAGTATACTTTCCCGTATCCCACCTCCAAATGCTCATGCTCCTGTGCATCAAATATTAGGTTGAGAAGCCCAGGGCCAAAAAGTTTTCAGGATCCTTTTCAACCCACACACAGGAATCTGCAGTCTTATAAAGTTTATACATTTTTCTTTAAATTTAGAAGTTAACCTGATTGTGATTATGCCACTGAAAAAGAAAATGTGTCCTGTGATGTACTAAGATGAGCTGAATGGAACATGTCGTCTTCTCTGGGAAACTACTAACAAATAGCAAAAAAAATGTTACCTTATAAGCAGGTGGTATATAGGTGAGAAAGAAGCATAAATATAAATACTCCAAGACTTTTTTTCTGTGCTTTTAGTGGTTTAGAAAGATGAGTCACTTAAAAGCAGAAAGATGAGAATAAAGGGCTGTTTAAGTAAAAGTTATGTGTGGCTGCTAAAAGGGGAGTTGGTTTCATTAAAAGCTCTGAATTTTGGCCCCAAATAAGCAGGCTGTCAGATTTCAGAGGTAGTCCTGTACCTTCTTAGAAGTTGCATTTGTCAGGGCACCTGGGTGGCTCAGTCAGTTAATTAAGTGTCTGACTCTCGGTTTCAGCTCCGGTCTTGATCTCAGGGTTGTGAGATGCAGCCCCAAGTGAGGCTGAGTGAGTGTGGAGTCTGGTTGAGATTCTCTCTTCCTCTCTCTCTGCCTCTCCCATTCGTGTGCTCTCTCTCTCTCTCTCTCTCTCTCTCTCTCTCTCCCCTCCCTCCCTCCCTCCCTCCCCCTCTCCCCCTCCCTCCCTCCCTCTCAAAATAAAATATATGGGGGAAAAAGAAGAAAAGAAATCACATTTGTCAACAGGGAGGAGGCTTCACAGCAGTGAAGTGAGCCCCACCTGCTTTGTACACCAGTCATATTCCCCTCCACACCTAGAGGCTCGGTGCCCATAAAATCCCCTTGTTTACCTGCTCTTGCTAGCATGAACTGAAAAGGAGATAGATGTACCATTTTTTTGCATATAAATACACCATTATTTTTATGTTTCACTTAAAAATTCTGCCAATTCTAATTGTTCAGATACCGTAGATGACAAGCACGTGCTGATTTTAAAGAGGTTAAAATACCAAAGAAATGTATCTCAGAATCAATGAAATACACTATTAAAAATGCCTTTCCTTTGGCCTGTATCTCACTCTGAATTGCGTGTAAACACACTTAAATGGTCTCTAATATCCTGTTAGATTATTGCCACTGCAGTTTGCCACACCGATGCCTACACCCTGAGTGGGGCTGATCCTGAAGGAAGTTTTCCAGTGATCCTGGGACATGAAGGTGCTGGAATTGTGGAAAGTGTTGGCGAAGGAGTTACTAAGCTGAAAGCAGGTAAGGGGATATTTGAACCACTTAATTTTATAATTTCAAGTTATTTCTGCAAGGAAATTATATTTCCGATAAGCTATACACCGTTTCTTCATGAACAAGTTATCACTTGAGTCTTTGTCAAGAAGGAAATTACTCCTTATCTGGGAAGCCACAAATATTTGAGAGCTTTTTTCATATTCTGTGACTACTGTTCATCTAGAATTATTTAAGTATATTTCCAAAACCAGTTTTGATCAATTAAACAAGAATTTTTAAAGATCCATCAGTAAGTCAGTATTTTGAAGTTCGTGGCCTTGTTCTTCAGTTGCAATTTTAAGAGCTTCATTTCAATCAAAATTTTGAACTTGTATTTCTTCCGTAGCCAGACAGTGTCTGAATGATGTTGTGTAGGTAGAGTTCTAAGTTGAAGTTCTTAACTTTGCCAAGTCACATGAGTTGAGAGGAATGGGTATTTGCCGGGGCTGATGTATCCATTTAGAAACAGATGCTCCCTATTCAAGATAATGTCTTTGCGTTTGTTTCCCAGGTGACACTGTCATCCCACTTTACATCCCACAGTGTGGAGAATGCAAATTTTGTCTAAATCCTAAAACAAACCTTTGCCAGAAGATAAGGTTAGTATCTTTGTTACTTTATTCTTAAAATAATAAGTAATTGTGTGGCAGTCTACATGAATTATTTCATTCCAGCTTTATGGCTGCCTTGCTTTCACTGGTATCACCATTTTCATAGATTAGAAAATTAAGACTCAGAAATTAAGTGGCTTACCCAGTATCATAACTATTAGATAAAACAATTTTCTGAACCATTCTCCTTCCATAACTCTAGGCTAAATTCACCAAAATAACTGTTAAGGAGGGGCATACTTATGAAATTAAATGAAATCATTTTTATGGGCCATTTTATTGTCCATGAAATCGAAGTAATAAAACTCATAAGGTTATTAGGAAAACTACAAGAGATAACATAACCCCTTGACACAGAAAAGGTGGTTTTATTGTAGTAAGATAACAGCACTTAAAGAACCACAACTTTGAGGCAATTTAAGATCTCCGTGCATTCACCTTTTTTCTTCTTATTGAGGTAGAACATATGTATTAAAGTACTTAGTCTATAAATCTGAAGTGTACAGCTCAATGAATTATTATGTGTATTCGTACCTAATGGTATAACCCCTCAGATCAAGATAGAGAACCCTTCCAGAACCCTACAAAGTTACTCATATCCCTTCCATGTCAGTACCTGCCTCCCTCAAGGGAACCACTGTTCTGATTTCTTTTGCTACGGGACTTCATATATATATAGAATCACATACCATGTGTTCTTTTGTCTGGTTTCTTTCTTTCATAATGTCTGTGAGATGTATCCAGGTTGCTGTGTGCATCAGTTCTTTTTGTAACTCTGTCATATTTCATTCCAGATATTTATCTGTTTATTCATTTATCTGTATTTATTCTCTTTTTGATGACAGTTAAGTTGCTCCCTAAATGTTTGGAGCTATTGTGATTCATGCTGCTCTGAATGTTCCTGTGCATATCTCTTGGTGGATATATGTACTACTTTGTCTGGGGTCTTTTCCTAGGATTGGAATTGCTAAATGTAATACTGTGATTTCATTTAGATGACCAAATGTATATCTCTCATATGTATTTGGTTTTCTGCCATGGTTTCTGGCTCATAGCTACTAAAAGCCTTGAACTTTCCCATGTTATTTGTTATAAAGGTGCCTTTGTCATATTAGTGAAGGTGACCTTTGGAAAACTTAGGAACCCTATGGATGGCCTGGCCTTTGGTAGGGGAAAAGGGTATATTGAGGCTGAATCAGCCAATGGCCAATATAGTCAATGATGACTATAACTAAGCTTCCATAAAACCCCAAAAGGACTGGGTTCAGAGAGGTTGGGGCAGGTAAACACATGGAGACTGAGGAGACTGACATACCTAGAGAGCGTGTGGAAGCTCCTCAGCTTTTCCCCATACCTCCTGTGCATCTCTTCATCTGGCTGTTGATTCATATTTTTTATCATATCCATTAATAACATAAGTGTTTCTATGAGTACCATGAGCCGCTCTAGGAAATTAAAAGAACCTAAGGAAGCAGTCTTTGGAATCTCCAATCTGTAGCTGGTGGGTCAGAAGCATGGGTAACATGGGGTACCTGGGCGGCTCATTTGGTTGAGCCTCTGACTCTTGGTTTCAATTCAGGTCAGAGGGTCAAGCCCTGTGTTGGGCTCTGCACTTGGTTGGCACCAAGTCTGTTTGAGATTCTCGGCCTCTCCCTTCCCCTCCTCCCTCAGCTCATGTGCACACATGCTCATGTGTGCACTCTCTCTCTCTCTCTCAAATAAATAAAATCTTAAACACACACACACACACACACACACAACAGCCTAGAACTTGCAACTGGCTTCTGAAGTGGAGGGTAGGGGGCAGTCTTCTAGGACTGAGCCCTTAACCTGGAATATGATACTATCTCCGGGTAGCTGGTGTTGGAATTGAGTTAAATTCTCAGACACCCTGCTGGTGTCCAAGAATTGTTCAGTGTTGTGTTTGAGGGAAACCCCACATACACACACACACACACACACACACACACACACACATTGGAATTGGGTCCATGACCTAGAAGAGTGAGTCATATGTGGAAGATCCATGTGTTCTTACATTTGTTTTCTAGTGCCATTGACAAAAATAGTTTTTATTTTTGTGAAACAAGATTCCATTTATTTTATAACATAAGTCCAGTTGGTTTTGGCAAAGCTGGAACCAAAATAAGTCTTGTTTTGAAAGATTATTTTTTTTTTAAGATTTTATTTATTGATTGATGAGAGAGAACGAGAGAGAGGCAAAGACATGGGGAGAGGGAGAAGCAGGCTCCATGCAGGAAGCCCCGATGCAGGACTTGATCCTGGGACTCTAGGATCACACCCTGAGCCAAAGGCAGACACTCAACCACTGAGCCATCCCTGAAAGAGAATTTTCTAACACTGTCTAAAATCTTGGGACCTATCAAGTATAATAATGGTAATGGGCTTTTTGTGGCTGTCTGTAGCCTTTTAGAGGGACAGGTCCTTTCAAAGCATAAATTGTATCCCATGTCACTTTTTGTTTGAGAAAATTCCTCTGGGACAGAAGTGATTTCTTACATTAAGGAAGGCTAACCAAACTTAAGTTGCTCTCTTAAAGATGTAACAATTATTTATGGTAGGGCTTTGTCACATAGTTGTTTTTGTTTCTAGTCACATATTTCTCTCAAAGGAAAACCATTATTTCTCCTGTGTATTTGTTTATTATGTGTATTCCAAAAGACTAGCCTAAGAATGTACATCAAGTTATAGTGCATTAATTTTACTAAAAATAACATATTTATTAAGCACCCTGTGCTAGGCATAATGCTTTATGTAACACCTCATTTGATTTCTATAGCAATCTATAAGTAAGATAGGATTATTTCTCTCCATTTTCTAGTGAGGAAACTAAGGCACCAAGGTTAACTAACTGGCCCAAGATCACAGAGGATTTTGACCCAACACTGTTTGACTTTAGGGCCTATACTCCTAAGCAGGATGTTACATTACCTATCTATTTAGAATATCAAAAACAATTTTTGGTACCATTTATCATACGGTTGCCTTTGTGAGGTTTTTTCATCCTTCATTAGCATTACCAACTATATAGGCCAATAAACAAAGTGAAGAGAAAGAGAAGGGAACCTGAATCCTAGAGGATTATTTTGAAAAGATGCCTCCTAAAGATCTAACTTAGCCAATGTGGCTATTTTCATCACCTAATCTGCATAATGGCTCATAATCTGTTTGTGTAGATTCTGGTTTTGGCTCTATGCTTTAAGTTATATATGTTCACAGTTTCATGATGGAATTTTAAAATTACTTCATCTGATCCATAAGTTGTATCTATTAAATTTATTTCAATACCCAACAGTAAGATCCAGAAGGATATCAAATGTTGGAAAAGATATGTAAGGTTAAAAGTCTTTTGTAAGTTTCTCTAATAAGGTATTGCTGAAAGGTGCTAAATTATTAACACATTAGAAATTAGACTTTGGGGGGGCACCTGGGTGGTGCATTCAGTTAAGTATTCAACTCTTGGTTTCAGCTCAGGTTGTGATCTTTCAGGGTCATGAGATTGAGCCTCCTGTCAGGCTTAACTCAGAAGAGCCTGCTTGAGATTCTGTCTCACTCTGCCCCTCCTGCTCATGCCCACATGTGCTCTCTTGTGATCTCATGCTCTCTCTAAAATAAATAAATCTTGAAAGAAAAAAAATAAAGGTGGGGTGCCTGGGTGACTCAGTTGGTTAAACTTCTGCTTTCGGCTCAGGTCATGATCCCAGCATCCTGGGATCGAGCCCCATATTGGGCTCGTTGCTCAGTAGGAAGTCTGCTTCTTGTTCTCCCTCTGTCCCTGGCTTGTGCTTACTTTCTCACTCCCTGTCTCTCAAATAAAATTAAAAGAAAGAAAGAGAGAGAGAGAGAGAGAGAGGAGAGAGAGAGAGAGAGAAAGAAAAAGAAAGAAAAAGAAAGAAAGAAAGAAGAGAAAGAGAAAGAGAGAAAGAGAGAAAGAAAGAAAAGAAAGAAAGAAAGAAAGAAAGAAAGAAGAAAGAAAGAAAGAAAGAAAGAAAGAAAGAAAGAAAGAAAGAAAGAAAGAAGAAAGAAATTAGACTTTGGGTCTTAGCATAATTTTCTATCTACGTGTCATTTAAAACTGATTTCTTTTTCCTGTGCATTTTGGGAAACCTGATTTTACCCTTTTTCCTTTTTTTATTTTCCTTAGAGTTACACAGGGGAAAGGATTAATGCCAGATGGTACTAGCAGATTTACTTGCAAAGGAAAGACAATTTTACATTATATGGGAACCAGCACATTTTCTGAATATACAGTTGTGGCTGATATCTCTGTTGCTAAAATTGATCCTTTAGCACCTTTGGATAAAGTCTGCCTTCTCGGTTGTGGCATTTCAACTGGTTATGGTGCTGCTCTGAACACTGCCAAGGTAAGAGATTGGTCTGGATTTTAGTTTCTGCCTTCTAATTTGATACAACAGAGCTTTGCTAGAATAATGCAGTGGACCCAGTCTATAAGAAACCTGGTGATGTCCTTGACAACTTGTGCAATGAGTACCTCATAGACTGTCTTTACTATTAGGTGGAGCCTGGCTCTACTTGTGCCGTCTTTGGCCTAGGAGGAGTTGGATTGGCGACTATCATGGGCTGTAAAGTGGCTGGTGCATCCCGGATCATTGGTGTGGACATCAATAAAGATAAATTCTCAAGGGCCAAGGAGTTTGGAGCCTCTGAATGTATTAACCCCCAGGACTTTAGTAAACCCATCCAGGAAGTGCTCATTGAAATGACTGACGGGGGAGTGGACTATTCCTTTGAGTGTATTGGTAACGTGAAAGTCATGGTAAGTATGTTTTGCTTTATTCCTTTATTTTTTCTCTAGCTTTATTGTAATAATAGAGCATATAATAAATATACAAAATATGTGTTAATTGACTGTTTCTGGTAAGGCTTCCAGTCAACTGTAGGCTATTAGCTAAATTTGGGGGGGGAATCAAATGTTCTTTATGAATTTTCAACTAGGTAGGGGGTCGACCCCCCCAACCCCTGTTTATTGTCCAGAGGTCAGCTGTACATCCACTTTACTAACTTCGAGCAACAACTTCTTTAAACCTCAGTTTCCTCTTGTGTAAAATGCAAACAGTAATAACCTCTACCTGACAACAAAGTAGATACTCAGCAGGAGTAGTATTCTCCATCTGCTTCCTTTATTAAAGATATTAGAATTTTGAACTAGGATTTACTTTAAAAACTAGACAGCAAATAAAAGCTTTAAATTGTTCCATTTTGTGCTAACATGGTAGCCAGGTTAATAAATTTGTTAAGTACCTGTTAAAACTGTTGAATGAAATTACATTTAATGTAATATCTCCCCCGAAGATATTTTACTGATATTCTCAGCAAAATGCACTGACTTCTGTGATTTGGTCCTATCCCTGCCTGCAGAGAGCTGCGCTAGAGGCCTGCCACAAAGGCTGGGGTGTCAGCGTCATAGTTGGAGTAGCTGCTTCAGGTGAAGAAATCGCCACTCGTCCATTTCAGCTGGTAACAGGGCGTGTATGGAAAGGCACTGCCTTTGGAGGTAATTTAGTGAGTGAACACATTTTCTCTTTTGTTATTTCCATTGGCAGAATTTTAATCCCAGGCTGATTTTTTGTTTGTTTGTTTTAACAAGAATGTTCCCGTCTCATCATAAGTTGTGTGTATAGTTTTTGTTTGTTTGTTTGTTTGTTTGCAGGGGAGGGTGTTTCACATTGAGTCAGTATTTACTCCTGGAGCTGAGGAGATGTTCAACTTCCTCTGAAGTACAAGATCACTTTTTACACACAAATCAGTATCCTGTTGATGAGGAAATAGTTGGGGTAGGGCAGGAGTGAGAAGTTGGTTCCAGGGTACACTAACAACAGTGTCAATCACACTGTTACACTGTGGACTTAAATAGGTTATTGGCATTTCTCCCATTTTTCCAGACTGCAGTTTTTGTTGGATATGATTATATCTCTTTTCTACATAGTACTGATTTCACCAATAACCAATACAAAGCCTTAAACTGAAAGTACTATATTAGACAAAACCTTACAACACAATTGAAAAGCTGCCAGACTGATCATTTTGCCAGACTGATCATTTTTCCCTTTTGTGATCCTAAAAAAGTACATGGTGGTTTGGGGTTGCCTAACTACTGGTAGAATGCTGAGAAACATTTTCCATCTTTTTTGTGGTTGCTTAGCTAGGAAGCACAAATCATGCTTCTATATCTCAACAACTATAATTGAATGAAATTTCAAGTTTTTACAAGTTTTTAAGACTATATATAAAAATCACATAAGTTTTTAATACTCTGTATTTAACAAAGTATCACTTACAATCATCATCCTCATATATTTTTTTCATCATCCTCATATCCACTTTTTTTGAAGGTCAGAGGAAAAGATCAGGAAGTAGGAGGGGTTTGGCCAAAGTTTTCTGACTTATTACTATAGAATTCATCATAAAAATGTCACAGACTCCCTGGGTGGCTCAGTTGGTTAAGTATCCGACTCTTCCTTTCAGCTCAGGTCATGATCTCAGGGTCTGGAGATTGAGCCCCATGTCAGGCTCAGCATGGAGTCTGCTTGAGTTTCTCTCCCTCTCCTTCTGCCCCTCTCCAACGCATATGTGTGGGTGTGGGTGTGCACACACACCTGCACACTCTCTCTGAAATAAATAAAACCCTTAAAAAAAAAGAATTCCTTAAAAAAAAAAAAAAAAGCCAAGCTGACTAAGCCTGCCTTTCCAACTAGATGTATGCCTCACTTATTTTAGAATAGAGTTTTAAAGCCACACATCTTTCTCAGGTCCTTATCTATATCTTAAAGGGCCTTCTGAGCCTGAGAGACTGAGCGAGATGATCCTAACCTCTCACTGAAGCCTCATCCTCCCAGCACATGGTGGTTGGGAAGTAAGCTGGAGCATTGGGGCCAATGGGTGTTGTTAAAATATGACCCACAGATGGAAATAGAACTTTTGGTGTAGAGAATAGTGGTGACTGTACTTGTCTTGGTTACCAGGAGATTTAAAGCAGAAAGAAAGGGGCACCTGGCTGGCTCAGTGGGTAGAACATGTGACATTTGATCTTGGGGTCATGAGTTCAAGTCCCATGTTGGGTGTAGAGCCTACTTTAAATAAATAAAAATAATTTTTTAATAAAAGGAGAGAGGGGCAGCCCGGGTGGCTCAGTGGTTTAGCGCCGCCTTAAAGACCCAGGATCGAGTCCCCCGTCGGGCTCCCTGCATGGAGCCTGCTTCACCCTCTGCCTGTGTCTCTGCCTCTCTCTCCCTCTCTGTGTGTGTCTCATAAATAAATAAAATATTTTAAAAAAAAAAGGAGAGAGAAAAAGCCCCACAATCTGTAGGGGAAGAATAATTGGTAGAGGCATAAGGATAGAGATTTGGATAAAGGCTTAAAAGAGGTTTTAGATAAGCTACAAAGTGTACCTGGGTACCTGGGTGGTTCAGTCAGATAAGTGTGCCTTCAGTTCAGGCCATGATGATTGCAGGGTCCTAGGATCCATCTCCTCTGTTTGGAGCTCTCCACTCAGTGGGGGGTCTGCTTCTCTCTCTGACCCCCCTCCCCCTGCTCTTGTGCTCACATGCTCACTCACACGCTCTCTCAAATAACTAAAAGAAAAAAAATTTTAAGTGTCCCTGGTTTAAAAGGTAGGAAGGCTTTTTTATTGATTTATTGCTTCTTTCAATACAAGTGAAAGATTGGAGTATTTTTGTTTAAAATCTTAAATAGCTAAAAATTTCCCACTTTCGTTTTCAGTTTCACAGTTTTCTAGGGTTAGATGCTATCCCTAATTTCATTGTTGAATTTAAAACCAAAGAAATAAAGTCACATATCACATCACTTTTATTCTTTCCTTTTATGACTATAGAAATCTTTGCTGCTGTGGACCTAGATAGGTTTATTCTAAGACTTCCAGTTCTATCCTGGATAGTTTAAAACTTAGTCTCAATTGGCTAAGCTATTAATGAGATTTTATTTATTTATTTATTTATTTATTTATTTATTTATTTTTAATGAGATTTTAGTAAATCTTAATACAGTAAAAGAGAAGTACTCAAAAGGCATTTACCGTTTTCTTTTTTAAAGACGTGTATTAAATTATTTCTCCTTTGTATATGCTGATTTTGAAGTTTTTCATTCCTCTTTAATTCATGAAAACATTTAATCTCTTTAATGTCTGTCAGCCACTAAGCAATAAATATACTATAAAGATTTGTTGAGTGCATTAATAGACATATGATTTCTTTTAGGATGGAAGAGTGTGGAAAGTGTCCCAAAGTTGGTGTCTGAATATATGTCCAGAAAGATAAAAGTTGATGAATTTGTGACTCACAGTCTGTCTTTTGACCAAATTAATGAAGCCTTTGACCTGTTGCATGCAGGAAAGAGGTAAGCTTCCTCTTTAGGTATATATTATAAAACATAGTAATGATTTAGGGTTCATAGAGGAAGGGTAAAAAAAATTTGTTTTAGTGGTCTTAAAAGATAGCAGTTAAAAACCTCTTTATTGCTTCCTTCTCTTACAGCATTCGGACTGTTGTAAAGCTTTAAATTCAACAGAGAACACATTTCCATCCTTGTACTGAAGTCTTGTGGTCCACCTGGAACAGCCAGACAAGTAGCTCTTCTAAGTTCACAGTCTCTTAGACCTTTTCTACTACTACTTTTAGAGTAACCTTCTCTAGGGAATAATATTTTTTGTATAATTCATAAATCTCTAATCAAGGACAAGGCTAATACAGTCATAAATCTGTTTTCTGAACTCTCCTTCACATGAATAATTGCCAACCCATTAAGGAATATTCTAACATAATAAAAGTAATTTCTGCATATGTCTAGGCTTTGTCCTCTTGTTTTATGCTGAATTCATTCTCATGGTTCCTATCCCCATAATCTTCATTCTTTAAAGGAAAGCTATAGGAAACAGAGCAGTGATATCTGAACCATGCCACCTTCCATCCTCAGCAATGTTTGCTTAACTTTTAAGAGCCTCTGGCCCATTTACTAAAGAACAATTTCCCCTGCCATCAGGGGCAAAGTTCATCAGAACCCAAGTCTGCCTCTGTGAGATTACATTCTTGAGAATAGATCCATGCTCAGTATGTTCAGACATACTCTCCCAGTTCCCGGTAAGGCATCTACCCCACCCTGGGCACTAAACTTCACTGACAAAACTACCTTCTGAGCATAAGTAGGTGTATGTGTGTTGGTAGTGGCTCTATGAACTTTAAAGAACATTAAAAAATATATACTAAATTTCAAAGTTCCCCAGTACTTTTTCAGATCGTCACATTTACCACTTCTAGATCACACTGCCTTTCCTCTCCAGAGGTTTTTTTGTGAATTATCTGTCCACACTACAGAGGAATTATCTTTCCTTGTCACCTAGAATTTGGTGTTTTTTACTCATGCATGTTGTTACACTTTTAGTATACATATCCATTAACCTTCTAGTCTTTGGTATTGAAAACCTAATACTGTCTGGTTCTGCAGCTTTCATTTTTTACTGATTATTGTTTGATGAATCCATGTTATTGTGTATTGAATCCATATGATGTTCTCATTCACTAATTTTAATACTGTGCAATAGTATTTAGTTATATGAGATAACAGTTTATCTGCTGTCCAAATGATGGCATAAAGTAGCTTCCAAAGCTGTTTCTGTATTGCTAACAACACTGGGGAAACAGTCTTGTATATCTTGATCATTGTGTTAGTTACTTAGGATGTATAGATGCTTGACCCATGAACACCATAGGTTTGACCTGCACAGATCTACTTACACATGGATTTTTTAATAGTACTGTACTGTAAATGTATCTTAACATTTTTTTCTTTAGCTTGCTTTGTTGTAAGAATTCTCTTTATAATGCATATTTTTATATGTCAATCAACTGTTATCTTAAGGCTTCCAGTCAACAGCCAGAAGTAATATGTGGGTTTTCAAATGCGTGGAGGGTCAGCAACCCTAACCCCTGCATTGTTCAAGAGTCAACTCTATATCATAGAATAAGTATATCTTAACTGTACTAGAAATTGTCAGGTTGTTCCTCAAAAAATGGTTGGAAACTTTTGCAAATCAGATGGGTGTGAAATAGTATTTCATTACTTTGGTTTGCATTCTCCTCAGTTACTAAAGTACTATTACTGTGTATTCATATTTCCTTCTTTGTGAAGTATCTGTTCACATCCTTTGCTCATTTTCCTATTGGATTATCTTCTCTGATTAATTTTTAGAAGTTATTATAGATGCCAATTCATCAGTTTTATATTTTAATGTATGTCCAAGAATTGAAAATTCAAATAGAGAAAACTATATAAGAAAGAAGAGCAACACTCCTGTCCCACAACAAAAAGTTGATTACTGTCAAGTTTATATATCTTCCCAATAGTCTGAATGCATATAATAGCATTTATACGTATCCTTTAAAATTATGCAAAGCATATTACAGACTGTTTTTGTATCGATACACTGGATATGCCATGCACATAGATCTCTTGGTTGGAGTGAAGCCATGTACTTTTGTTGTTGTTTTAATACTTTTGATTGATGTGCTTTAATTACTCCTTATAAAAAGGCTGTGTGTCTGAGCACCATCTAGTGGACAGTAAAGTAGAAAATTGGAATTATGGTCAGGATCTCTCCTTTTTGGATCTTGATGCATTCGTAGGGCCAAGCAGTGCAACCTAGAGGGCTGGAGATGCACTAGGGGCCCAAATGGCCCCAAACTATTGCCCTGAGAAAACTGGAAGAAGAAACTAAAACTAGCTTCTACTAAAGCTGGTTCAAGAATAAGCTTTTAAGCTTGTTCGATTTAGCCTAGGCTTCCAGAAACAAAAGATAGTATTACCTTGAGCAATTGCACTAAGAAAATGGACATGTAATAATGGAGAGCAAATAATTCTTTAAAAAGTTTTTTCCCTGTTACTTTTCTTCTACCTGACATATACGCAAATGAGATGGCAAGCATTTTTATGTTCACCAATGTGAAAACGCCATTTTAAAATACTAAAATAATTAACTCTAATTCTTATAGCTGACCAATTAGTGAGTTTATTTTTCATTTCTGTCAAAGTACATACTCTTGAGCCAGCTAATCAGTTTTACAAGTACAAGCATTTCCTGGCTGAAAGCACAATTGATCCTTTTCAAAGAACTAGTAGAAATGAGTTTGTAAGATCCTTACTATAAAGATTCTTAGATCATGGGACTATAAAGCCTTTTCAAGATCCTTTTAATACATCCTTTTGGATACCATCTAGGATATTATGTATAATGCTGGACAAAATAGGTTTTGGAAGAAAGTATAGATAAAAATAGCTAAAATCCATTCAGCATATGCATGTCAGCAAATCTATCCTGGTTGTCCAAAATTAGGAGTCTACTGCTTTAGAAGTATTGTTGGAAATTTTAAGTAAGTATCTTAAATTGCCTTCCAGACAGATATGTAATTTTAATATCAATGGCTAACCCACTGTATATTTCATGAAAGCTACTATAATGTATTTTTAAGTACCCAAAATTTTACAGTATTAAGAACTAACTGTAGGGGTACCTGGTTGGCTCAGTTAAACGTCCGACTCTTGGTTTCGGCTCGGGTCATGATCTCGAGTTATGGGTGGTGGGATTGGCCCTGTGTCCAGCTCCGTGCTCAGGGCAGGGAGTCTGCTTGAGATTGCCCCTCTGCCTCTTCCCCCACTCACGCTCACACTCTGTCAAAAAAATAACTTTAAGCAACTTTTTTACTGAAAAATTTTCCTATACCTAACCAACATTTTTCAGATCTTGCTTGCATATTCATTTTCAGCTTGTGCTACTTTTTTTACTTAACCCTACTGATGTTCACTGGAGTAAAATAGTCCATATACAGACATGTCTGACTTGGAACAAGTTCTCTATTGTATGCAGAGAACTAACATATAAAGTAGGAATGGATAAAATGATGAGCTTTGAGGAGGAGGCAGGAAAAAACTGCATTATATCCAAAACTCTGTCCAGGGAACCCGTTAATGTGTGTACAACTTAAACCAAACAAATCCTCTAAAAAAATATCCATGTTATTTCCATTTATCCCACTTGAATGCAAAATTATACATAGCTGGTAATCCTCAACATGTTTGTTAGTTGATCTAGAGATAGGAGGAACATATTTTCCATGCATAGAAGGCTTCAGAACATTTTCTGCTTGGCTACCAATCTGCCAGGCCGGTGATCAAAGTCCTAAGGTAACTGACAGTTCTTTGGGCTTAGAGTCACTCATTGACCCAGGAAAAAAGACCAACTTTGGATTCAGCCAATTTTGTTTAATATGCAAAATTGGATACTTTGTCAGCAAACGCCTTTTAGAAAAACTATACCATAAACACATTTGGAAAGCACTTTATTAATTATAAAGAGAGATTTAGATAATAAATGCATAGAACTAAAAGAATTGTGTCTTTACAGAAACAACTACAAAGTGAACAGGGACATACAAAGTCCTCCATTATACAAATTGCTTTGGTGGAACTTTTCTTTATGGGCACAAAGCAGGTGGGATGGCTTTTAAGCAGACTGGTTGTGACGCCTGAGTGGCTCAGAGGTTGAGCCATCTGCCTTTGGCTCAGGGCGTGATCCTGGGGTCTTGGGATCCAGTCCCACATCAGGTTCCCTAAGAGGAGCCTGCTTCTCTCTCTGCCTGTGTCTCTACCTCTCTCTCTCTATCTCTCATGAATAAATGAAATCTTTAAAAAAAAAAAAAAAGACTGGTTTTCATCAGGTGGACATTATACCAGAATTCCTTGGGATGACATAAATTTGCACATGGTCCTTTTCTAAGAAAGGAGTGCTAATCCACCACAGAACCACCTCCAGTTTAGAATGGACTGAAATGTCCTTGACTCCCAAAACCAGGATATATGAAGCAAGATAAACAGTGAAAATGTGCTTTAAAATATTCACTGTTTAATAAGCGACTTCATACTAGAAATTCTTATCCTTGACTGTTGTTTCCGCAGAATCACTCAGGTCTCAGATTTACTAATAAAGTTTCAAAAATTCTAGCCTGAATTTTCTGTTGACCCCTGAGCCAACTACTGAAATAATGCAGATTTGTTTTTTTCAGTCACACTATCTATATAATAAAACAGTTGTTACGTTACGGTATCACTCGACAGAGAAGTATGACGATTTGTCCTAGTCAAGCAACCAAGTAAAAACCTAGAGAAATCAGAGCCCTGGAGTCCTGATTGTTGGTCTTGTGCTCTTCTCATGACACCAAAATACAAATGTACCTACAAGTTTTGGAAAGTGTTAGCATGTTTGTTCTCAGAGTGGGATGAGGTGCTGGGGTAACAGTAAAAGGGCTAAGCAACCAGGAGATGTAAGCAATTACTCTACTAAAAGCTTTACACTGGTAAAAAGATGAGACATCTATTTTTTAAAATTATTAAAATACTTGGAGCTCTAACAAACATATTACTGATAACTTTCCAGGAAGCTCTTCTTCAGTGTTCCACTTACTTTTTGGCACATTTAATAAGATATACCAGTGTGGACACATTTTTTAATACAGCCAGAGAATCGCCATAGACGGACACTTCTGTTTTTGCTCAGAGTCCTCAAAATAAAAAACAGGTAGCCAAGGCCACCTTATTCCCGCTTCCTTTTTCTCAAAATCACCACATACAAACCACTGTTTTTCTTTTTCATACTTACAACCCAAAAGAAGAGATAAAGGGGAAGGCTGCCACCAAAGGCTGCTTCTTCTCAGAGTTCAAATTCAGGAGAGCCAGAAAATTTCCATGAACTGTGTTGCAAAGTTGACCTTTCCTTAGATGTTCATTTTTTAAATGAAACACATTGAAAACTTTTAGGATATTAGCATAATGTAGCCTACACTGTGAAACAATTTGCTCCCAAGGCATTAATGTCCAGATGTTTTTCTCTATTGGAAAATGGGCCACACATCCACATTACAAAGTGGCATAATTTGCTCCTCTTGTAGCCATAGAGCTTGGTAGAAGTCAAATACCAAATGTAGACACAATCTTATCACACGATCTCAAACAGTGCCAAAATTTCTAACTCCCAGACCAATAAAATATCCTCACTTCTCCTACTGTATGTTTTGCCCCCAACATTCACTGTATTCATTGTTTAAAAGTAGCTCACAGTTTATGAAATACAAATACAAAGCAGGAAAAGGTGAGGAAGATTAGTGTTAGATTTCAAAGTATCAGAATGGGGACACCTGGGTGGCTCAGCAGTTGAGCATCTGGCTTCGGCTCAGGGAGTGATCCTGGGGTTCTGGGATTGAGTCCCACATTCGGCTCCCCATGGGGAGCCTGCTTCTCCTTCTGCCTATGTCTCTGCCTCCCTCTCTGTGTCTATCATGAATAAATAAAATCTTAAAAAAAAAAAAAAGGTATCAGAATGAACTCATGATTTAAAAAAAAAAAAAAAATGCATTTCCTGGCTCTGTTCCCTGAAAATGACTGGAAACAATGACACAGTAGTACCCAAATCTTGATTTCCAAATACCATTCCTCATGAAAAAAAACTAGAGCTCCAGAGCTCCTTGGAGAAACAGCCTATCCCACTGTGGGACAGGAAAGCTATATGATGAACCTACACTTTGCTATGGCAAAAAGCAAGAAAGTGCCCAAAGACTGGTAGGCACAGGTCAAAATGACACATGAATGAGCTTAAAGGTGCTTCTGCTGGCCAAATTTGGAACAATTACAGTAAATACAGTTTTTAAGAATTGATGAGCTTGCACTGATACTCAAAAACAGTAGATAGGACAGGGGGGAAAATGCTTCTTTGTAAGAGTGCCAGCTAAAAAACGTAGATGGAAGGCTAGACTTAGAAAATCTCAGTTTGCAGCCAGCAATGTAATAAAACAGTAGACTCTGGCAAGGATTATCAGTGAATGTTAAAACCATGGAGTGAATAGGATACCAAAATGGTCTCCAATTATCTCCTCCCAGATTATTTGCTTAAGAGGTTTTTTTTTAAGATGTTATTTGACAGAAAACACAAGGCGCACAGGGATCATGACCTGAACTGAAGGTGGACACCCGGCCAACTAAGCTACCCAGGAGCCCCAGAAAAAAAATACTCTTAAAATGGGAAGGTCTGGCAAAGCAAGTGACCAAACTCATATTGGCAATGTGACAATTAACACTGTGTCTCCTGATATTATGTGACATCATGAATGAGATACACCACATACCATCAATAGACTCTTCTGCCAAAATATTTATCCTGAACCTACTCGTGAGAAACTAAGAAATACAGAATCTACAAGCTAACTGGCTTGCTTTCTTAAGTGTCAATTTCATAAAAAGGTAGGCTTGGGGTGCCTGGTTACACATCTGACTTGTGATTTCAGCTCAGGTCATGATCAAAGAGTCCTAGAATCGAGCCCCCCCCCCCCCCATCAGACTCTGCTAGCAGCATGGAGTCTGTATGAGTGTCTCTGTCCCTCCCCTTACACACGGACATGTGCACACACTCTCTCTCAAAATAAATCAGTAATAAAAATTAAAAATAAATGTAAACAAAAAAAGAAAGTAGGCTTGTTCCAGAATAAAGATACAGGACACATGTAGTCACAGATACAGGACAACCAAATGCCATGGGTTTGGATCTTGGATTTTAAGAAAGAAGAAAAGCTTTAAGGAACACTTGGGAAAAACTGCGACTCATGTTTATGTACTATAGATAATTCTGTATCAATGTTAAATTCCTTGGGTGTGGTAACTGTATTATGACCAGGTAAGAAATTGCTTATGTTGCATGAGACATGCTATAATAGTAATGGGTGAAGTATGGAGCCACTTCTTTCAAAAGGAAAGTGTCTAAAGAGAGAGATGTGGCAAAGTAACATTGAACACAGGAAAAGGATTTAAGATGATTTCCTTGTAGTATACTTTGAACTTTTCTATAAATTGGAAATTTTCAAAATAAAAAGTTGGAAATGAACAATCTTTTTCAGAAGAAACAGCTTACAGATACCTTGAGGATGATTAGGGGGGCCTTAGCAAAGTGAAGCACCAGGCATTCAATTCTAACCATACAGAAAAAAAAAAAACAGGGATGCTTGGGTGGCTCAGCAGTTGAGCACCTGCCTTTGGCCCAGGGTGTGATCCTGGAGGCCTGGGATGGAGTCCCACATCAGGCTCCCTGCGTGGAGCCTGCTTCTCTCTCTGCCTCTGTGTGTCTCTCATGAATAAATAAAATCTTAAAAAAAAAAAAAAAAAAGTGGTTCTGAGACAAAAGAATCAAGCTAAGATGGCAAACAAATTCCTAACCCTCCTCCTATTAATTGATTTGTGGGGACGTGTGAGTGGCTCAGCGGTTAAAGCATCTGCCTTCAGCTCAGGGTGTGATCCTAGAATCCTAAGATTGAGTCCCACATAGGGCTCCCTGCATGGAGCCTGCTTCTCCCTCTGCCTGTGTCTCTGCCTCTCTCTCTCATGAATAAATAAAATCTTTAAAAGTAATTCTTGCTTGTAGAAAGTGGTATAAAAGTGTTAATGAATGGATTCTCATGTACCTTAATCCATTTTATCATAAGACCTAAAATGAAGATAAATGGCAAACATATTCCCTTGCTTCTAAATTATAAGTCCAAGGTGGACAGAGGAATAGCAGGAAAAAATATATGTAGTATTTTAAAAGTTAACACCAAAAAATAAAAATATATTGACTTATTTTGAAAAGTTGGCTGATACAATTGATGTTTTCATCTAAATCTAATAAACATCTGAAATTAGGTATTTACAATTAGACTACAGCCTATATTGTTTCGAAATCTCCCAAATCGAAGAAAGCATCACCAATGTGTTGGTTCACCTTTTTACAAAAACAAAAAACAAAACAAAAAAAACTATCCCATCAAGACTTTTCTTTCTTGAGCTTATTTTCTAATGATAGACAAAGAAACTCTCGCTCTTAATTCCATGATCAATACATAAAACGGTCCCCTAAATATTCATCATTGTCTTAAATTAGCTCTCAAAAATACAGTTCCATCTCAAATGCTGCTGATAGACTCTGTTGAACCAAACGGTACTGGAATTTTTTGTGTAGTCATTAAACTCAGACTCTTTTTACTCAAACGATCATGAGTTTATTTCAGATTATGAAATCAGCCACCCTATTCCCACCACTGTCCTCTGAAATCCCCCATAAATGCAGCAAAGTTAATGACTACACGGTGGGATAATCATTCAAACTTTTAATCTCCCTTTACACATTATATTAACATTCATATTGCAAGGCATTCCATTCACAAATATTACAGTTTGATAAAAAACTTCACACACATACCCCAAAAAAGTCTATACCAGATTCAGTCACTTCACTAAATCATTAAAATAATAAAGTAATGAAAACATCATCATAATTCTCTTAAAGCAATAAAGGTCTGAGGCACTCTGGGAAAGATGTTCTCATATAACATGTCAGTGGTATCAAATTATCTTACAAGAAAGTTACCAGATACCCAGCAATCAAGTATACTCCAATGACAATAACTTTGATCTGATATGTGTTCGCTGGATCCACTCCCATTTGGACTGAACTATTGAAAGGAACACAGACAGTGGGCAGCTGAGGCTGTTTCTAATGAGGTTCACAACTATGTAAAGGTAAAGTGTGTTTTCAACACGCCAAGGACAGGTGCATCTCTACTGCAAGGGAACAGGTCCAGTCTTGAAAAATGTTCCTTTATCATCACTACCAGGTTTACTAAATGTGAGAAATGAACAGCCCACTTAACTCTGCCCACTGCTAAAGAGATTTCAGAACTGTGTCTTCCCATCAACCTCTGCAGTGCAATGTTTGCCCTTCTTTGAGGGTCTTCAAGGTGTGCCCTTGAAATAAAATAAAGGGGAAGAAAGGGAGCTTTTCCCCTCCATTTCGACCAAACAGAGGTCTAAAATAGCAATGTATTACAAAATTCTCATGCTCTGCAAGAGCCAGCTATCTGGAGCATGGCTATTTTTACCACAAACAAGATTTTTAAAAACCTGATAATCCTTTTCCAAAGCAAATTTTGCCACATCCATTCACTGACAGAGTCCACATGGGAGAGGAGGTCTCACTGACCGAGTGCTTCCTTAAACACAATTACAAGGGTAAATCATTAGCATGGGGAAGGAGGGAGGCCGATTCCCAATGGGGAAATAAATCACTGCAAACTAGGGGTCGACTTATGACAGCATAGAACCCTGTCAGAGCAGAATCAACACAAGCCCAGGTCATATAGTGTCTGGTAATTACATACATGGAGTTTAAAATGTATACATATATAATAAAAAAAAATCTGGAACAACATATGTTGCTAATCTTTCAAGGATTCTCCTCTTCAACATTCACCTGGAGAGCAGCTGGCTCTTGCTGGCCCAGTTGTGGCAGTGATAAAAGCAACTAGAAGCAGGTTTAAGTAAAAAGTGCTCAAAGGCCAAGTGAGAAAACAGGGGTGCAGAGATTTCTGGAGGAAGAGGGGAGCACTGAAGAGTTGAGAATATTTCCTTTCTTCTTCTTAGCTTTTTCAGACCCAAGACAAATTCTGGAGGACACACATCCAATGCTGTAGTCCTTCCTTATCTATAGTCAAAACAAAACAAGTAATAAAAATTTCCTCTTCCATTCTGTACTCTTAATAAAATGCATAGTACAGCCAGAAGGTATTATTGAGATGTGCCATCTTGGGAGAAATTAAAATTGGGACATGAAGTGAGGCCGCGTGCTATCGAGTCGCCGGGTCAGGATTTCACAGCCAGTGTCCGTGACCAGCAGGGTGTGCTCGAACTGAGCAGACCGCTTTCCATCTCTTGTCACTGCAGTCCAACCATCTGGCCAGGTTTCATCCTGCCATCCACCTTAAACAACAAGAACAATTTCTTAATTCTATCACTCAGTTTTCTAAAAAAACTCTCTAGGTAAGTGCATTTGCATGTACTCCTATATCCTTGGACTCCTATTAAGACTCCTATTTACAAACGGTAGACAGCGGGCAGCCCCGGTGGCTTAGAGGTTTAGCACCACTTTCAGCCTGGGGTGTGATCCTGGAGACCTGGGATCGAGTCCCACATCGGATTCCCTGCATGGAGCCTGCTTCCCCCCTCTGCCTGTGTCTCTGCCTCTCTCTCTGTGTGTGTCTCTCATGAACGAATAAATAAAATAAATGAACCAAAACAAAAAACAAAACAAAAAAAAAAAACAAATGGTAGACAGCTACATGCAAAAGAATGACGCTGGACCACTTTCTTACACCATACACAAAAATAAACTCAAAATGAACTGATGACTTGAATGTAAGACCTGAAACCATGGAATTCCTTAAAGAAAACATAAGCAAAAAAAAAAAAAAAAAAAAAAAAAGAAAACATAAGCAATAATCTCTTGACATCAGCTTCATCAACAAATTTATGAATCTGTCTCATCAAGCAAGGGAAACAAAAGCAAAAATAAACTATTGGGGGTGCCTGGGTGGCATGGTTGGTTAAGCTTCCAACTCTTGGTTTCAGCTCAGGTTGTGATTCAGGGTCATGAGATTGAGCCCCACCTTGGGCTCCAAGTTCAGCACAGAGGCTGCTTGAGATTCTCTCTCTCTCTCCCTCTGCCCCTCTCCCTGCCCCCCTCAATAAATCGATAAATCCTTAAAAAAAATAGGTAAATACCCACACATACACACACACAAGCTATTGGAGCTACACTAAAATAAAAGGCTTTTGCACAGCAAAAGACTCCATCAACAAAACAGAAAAGCAACCTACTGAATGGGAGAAAGTATTTGTAAATGATATATCTAATAAGGGGTTAATATACAAAATACATAAAGAATTTATATACCTCAACACCACACACACACAGACAAAAACCACCCACAAATAATCTAATTAAAAATGGGCAGAAGAGTTGAATAAACATTTTTCCAAAGAAGACTCACAAAGAGTCAACAGGTACATGAAAAGATTCCTAATATCATAATAATCAGAGAAATGCAAATCAAAACCACAATGAGATATCACCTCACACCTGTCAGAATGGCTAAGATCAAAAAGGCAATAACATGTGTTGGTAAGGAAATAGAGAAAAGGGAACCCTTATGGACTGCTGGTGGGAATGCAAACTGGTACAATTGCTGTAAAAAACAGTGCAGAGGTTCCTCAAAAAATTAATTAATTTTAGTAGTAATTCCACTACTGGTATTTATACAAAGAAATAAAACCACTAATTCTAAAAGATATATACACTCCTATGTTTATTGCAGCATTATTTACAATAGCCAAGATATGAAAGCAATTCAAGCGTCCACTGATAGATGAATGGATGAGAAAGTATGGTATACATATGCAATGGAATACTACACGGCCATAAAAAAAAAAGATGAGATCATGCCATTTGCTACAACATGGATAGACCTAAATGACATTATGCTAGATGAAATAAGTCAGAGAAAGAAAGAAAACCCTATGATTTCACTTAAACATGGAACATAAAAAGCAAAACAAATGAATAATCAATCAGACTCTTAAATACGGAGAACAAACTGGTGGTTGCCAGAGAGGAGGTGTGTGGTAGAGTGGGGGTAGGGGTGCGAAATAGATAATGGAGATTAAGAGGTACAAACTTCGTTATAAAATAAGTAAGTTACAGAGATGAAAAGTATAGCATGGGCATATAGTCAATAATACTGTAATGCCGTTGGGTGACAGATGGTGACTATACTTATCCTGATGAGCACTGAGTCATCGTACTGGCCAATCAGTGTGTTTATTGGATACCTGGGACTAACATGACATTGTGTGTCAATTGTACTTCAGTAAAAACAATAATAAAAGATTCCTATTTATACTTCAACTGTCTTAGTCTTTTCAACTTCATTTTGGTCTTTAGTCCAATGAAGTAATGACAATATTTTAAACTTCCTCGGGTGTGTTAGAACGTCACATTTTTTATACTTCCCAAATATCAAATCAAGATGATATTTCCAAAATAAAGGCACTGGGTTTCATTTTAGGAAACATACTGATACTATTCCTTACAAAAGTGTGAGTTAAAAGTTGAATTAATGAATTGAGCTCTTTCCTGTTATAACTTTGGTATCTGACTAAACTGCAGCCAATGTGTATTGTGAAGAAAATAATCTTCTTATACTTTCATTAAAGCATTTAATTCCTGATATTATTTTTAAATGGGAGGCACACAGATGGTGAGTATAATCTGTGCAATTCTTGTAGATCACACATCCCTGTAACCAGAAGAAAGGGCTAAGAGAAACAGGGGTTGGTGAGACAAGGTAAGAAATGACAATCAGGCAAAACAGGTTAGGGTGGGGCTGGGACTAGAGAATTAGGAAATGAAAGCACAGGGAAAAGAGCCTGAAAGAGACCACACTGGAGAGAGAGAGGAGAGTAGAGGAGGGGAGGTAGAAATAAAATGAGAAAATTCTACAATTCTGGATACTACTATAAAAGTGTTTACAGAGACTTACTTTCTTGTCTCCAAATTAGATCCCCTCCAAAAAAATTAATCCATTCTTCACTCTGAGTAATCTTTATCAAACTTAGGTCTCACCGACTCAGAAAAATCCCAGAGCATAAACTCTACAGTAAAGTAACCTACTTTTTTGCAATATTTAATCCCAGTCTAAAAAGAGAATATGAGGTCAGCTTGAAGAATGTTAACTCACACTTTGTCAAACATGTAAAGATGAGTGACTGGGTATTTTCTGATGTAATGAGTAAGCCTTTTATAACTGGATTTAAGATATAATATTTCTCTGACTTTATTGTGATCTGCTTAAAACATGATCTTTACTAATTTCAAATCAGATATATCTGGATATTATTCAGAGGAAATTCAAATTCCTCTTTGGATTTGGAACTTCCCGCTCCACAGGTAGGATTTAACCTAGAGGAGTTACACTGACATATATGCATTATAATTTGATGATTATCTGACCAGGCTCCTTGGAAAGTTCTTTGCTTATACCTGGAAATACCACATTATGTCTCACCTACCAGGTGCCAGTTAATGAAAATAGGTATATAATCCAAATGTTTTCCTCTCAGGTTCTTGCCTTTCTAATATACTTACTGCTCTTGCAATTGGTTCCACATGATCAGAACTTTATATTCTTATTCCATGAAGATGACAAAAACAATATCTTACATTTTGTACAGCCCTTTAAAGTTCACCGGGTATTTTGTGCTGCTATAAATTGCCTCAATTCTTACAACAGCAGCCCTAGAGAATTGGCAGGTTAAAGATTGTCATTTCCATTTTACAGAAAAGGAGAGCAAAGGATCATGTTATAAAGAAGTCTGTGCGCTGGATTTAGTGACTCACTTCTAAGTCACTGCAATGTGGCAGACATAACGGGATGCCACTCCTAAGATCAGGTCATAAAGAAGACCAGAAGGATCCAGAAAGGAGGTATCCTTTAATAAGGCCCCAGGACACACCAGCCCCACTACCACTGCCTCACTGTATCCTCTAATCCCAACCGAAAACTGGCTGAAAAAAAAGGTGAAGAGAACATCTGACCATCTGGGTGAGAAGTCCTCATCATGACACTGGGTTTTCATCACTGCCACAAGCCTGCCACAGGGAAGTGACAGTGAGGACATAAAAGTACCAGCACTACATGTGTCTGTGCTGTGCTTTCACGAGAGTTGTATGATCCCACCTGATGACCTGAGCAGAGACTCTGTAGAGGCAGAACAGCTCATGAGTTTAGAGTCTGACAAACTCTGTCACATAACTCGCTAAGTGACTTTGGACAAGTTATGTAACTTCTTCAAGGATCAGTCTCCTCTTCTATATAATGAGGATAGCACCTACCTCATAAATTGTGGAGAATTAAAGCATATACCTGTGTCTGCCTCTAAGTGGGTAGCACTACTTCTTTCCTCCTCCCCCTAGCACCCCGCCAAGTGAGCTACACAGGGTTGACAGTCTCCGGATTGTTACAATGCACCTCTGACAGCATCTTTTATGGAAACGGACTGCGATTCAAGTACTTCAGGATCTACTGATACGAGAATTCCCAGGCAGAAAGTACTGCTTTCTTGCCAACCCTTATGACTTTCAGTTCTCTACAGGACACTGAATCGAGTTTGAGATGGGACAGGAAGTGGAAATGAACCAACATAAAAATACACAGAGCAGACTACTAATCTGATCCTGGGTAATCAAAAGTAAATAAAAATTTAATTAAAGAACATTATAGCATCCCTTTTTCTCACCTTCACAAATCATTGGCTCAATTGTGAATACATGGCCCGCCTTCATCACTCCAACTGCTTTATTTTCTGAAATTAGAGGAAAAAAATTCTGAACATGCAGCAAAAAAATCAACATTGTACTGTTGAACAGCTCACTGTAAGAGTACACGTTGTTCACTAACATGAGATGATTTTTCAGGACCATCATGAAAAACACAACTACAAATTAAAGTATCCAGACCTGCCTTCCTCCAAAAAAGGCCAAAAGGTAAAAATAGGGACAGATCTTTTTGAGACAATCTCAGACAAAAGTGGAGATACCAGTTAAAGTTCAAATTAAAAAGAACAGATGTGAACATCAGTAAATGAACGATTGCATTTGCTCTGCCTACCACCAGATGGCAAAAGCACTGGCTTTCAGGGTTTCTTGTAAGGCTAGTCTTCACGACGGTGACTCTGGTAATGAAGGACACGTGTCCAGAGGCTGCATCAACTACACACCATTCTCCATAGGTATGGTCTGATATCACCCACACGTTTACATTCCTGCACATCTTCCCTAATGAACAGCTATCATGCTTCTTTCTACTATCTTAGGTAGTACCAAAAAATACTTACTGCAGATTTCCAAATCTGGCATTTGTAGATTGTCATAAAATCTAAGGCAAAAAATAATTTTGACTTTGTTTCTAATCCCATGAATTTTCTCTCCCAATGATCTATAACTTACTACAAAAAATATATTTTTTAATTTTATATATTTTTTTAATATCAAGAGTATCAGTGTGGTGTCCTAGAAAGAAAAAGGATAAAGATATCTCGAGCTAGGCTGTTCCCTTACCATTAGCACTAGCTGCATGTAGCCACTGTCAACCTGCAAAGAGGCTAGTCAGAATGGTATTGGCTATATGTGTAAAAAAATAAGCTAAGTTCAAAGACAAAGTATGTGATATATCTCAACCCTTTTTACATTGACAAAATGCTGGAATGTTAATACTGTGAATGCAATGCATTAAATAAAACATTTCTTTTTACTTTTTTTAAATATGACCACTGGAAATTTTTAAATTACATAATGTGCCTCAGAATATATTACTAGTGGACAGTGAACTCTAAGTTCCACTCCTGTTTTTGCCACTGACTTCATTATTCTAGAAACATTACATCTCTCACTCAACTTGACTCACAGTTTCAGTTTCTCAACATACCTCACTCTGCAAATATACCTTTTCTGATTGACTACACTACTGCAGATACTAGGCTGAGTACTTTTTAAAAAATTTGTACTTGCTCTACCACCTACCTCACAGAATTATTATAAAATACGTTCTAAATGTAGAGTCTTATCATCATTACTTCCCAACCATAATGACTTAAAGTAATCACTCTAATCTAACAAGGACTTCTCTTACACAGAAGGGTGTAGGGGAGTTATACAATTTCTTAGTTCCACCTTCAGTTGTTAGGGATACCACAGAGTTACAAGCCAAAGGCGGGATCATTTACGTTTCAAAAGTGTCCTCTGTACAAAGACTCAGCAGTTTCCTTTTACACCTCCCTAAAGTGATCACAACATATTTTAATTTATATAAACCTAATTTACACTAGACTTTTCATAAACGTTATCAAATGCATAAAACAAGTATATATCTGGTCTTTGCTTCTTTTTTCAGAATTGCTTTTTATTCCTTTTTTTTTTTTTGCTTTTTATTCCTAATTAAATGGTTTTATGTGTTTTACAAACACTATTATCACTGATCCATATCCTCTTCTCCCACAAATTCTATTTTCTTCAGTCTGTCTTTATATAATCTGTATCTAGACCTGAGTTTTTCAATTCCCTAAGTAAAGGGACTTTCTCCACCCCCTTCCCTGCACACACTCTTTTTACACACACACCTAGAAACATACACATGTATCACTGTAATCAGAGTAGATACTTCTATTCTGCTAATGTAAGGCTATATCCAGTGATTACAGGGCCTATCAGGAAGGAACTAAGTTGGTTACTTACTTTCTGTTGCTAATTTTTATTTCAAGCACAATTCACAGCTTAAACAAGAACTTTGTGGTCTGCTAATAAATGTTGATATGTACCAAATGCTGTGCTCTAAACTGCTTCTCCAGCTTCTCTCGTTGAGAAGCTCCTCACTCATTTCCCTTTTCTTCACAGCTAGTGACACCTAGGATTTTATCAGCTCACACCTGACCTGCACCAGCAGCTGTGATCAGGCTGCCTGCACATCTAGCCTGACTTGCTCTCACACCCGCTATACGTCCTAGACACCACTGCCAAATTTGTCTTCCCGAACTAATGTCACCTTGTCATTCTTCTCAAAAATGTTTCTGCAAATCCCTGCAAATGAAGTCAAATGTCTCTGGTCAGGAACTGCCTACTGTTAGTTTTTAACACAAAAAACTCAGCCCAAGCTTACCTGGTCTCCGTTCAGTCTCACCGTGAAGCACCTACTCATGATTCCCCTCTACCTGGAATATTTTTCCCCATCTTCTCCACCAAACCACGATTTCAACCATTCCGTATTTCTCCCACAGGACCTGCGCCCAATGCTTCAGTCCTCACTAGGCAGCACAAAGTACAGAAAAAGACTGCCTCTAGAAAGACAGAAGCCAGGCGCCAATCCTACCTCTAGCATTTCCTTACTGGTCTGTGTGAACCTGAGTAAACAGTGTACTTCTCTAAGGACAGAATCTGACTGCCTTCCTTTTTCCTTCTTCCCTTTTCCCTTTCTTTTTGCAGAATCTGCTCTATAAAGCAGGGCTAACGGGGCACCTGGGTGGCTTAAAGATCTAATTCTTGATCTCAGCTCAGGTCTTGTTGTCAGGATTGTGAGTTCAAGCACGTGAGTTCAAGGTGCGAGGAGCATAGAGCCTACCACATAAATAAATAAGTAAACAAATAAATAAATAAGGCTAAGAAATTATTCAGATGTGGTGATCTAATGAAATAATGTATATCATTATCATCATGATCGTTCCAAAAGTTAATATTAAGTGCTTTCCATGTATTCTCTCACTCCTAGTAACACTTCGAGGATAGGTACCATTCCCTACTACTATTGTTCTAGATGAGAAAACAAGCTTTCACAAAAACCTATGTGAAAATGTCTATATTGCAATAACTTATACATACTTGTTAAATTCCTTCTTAGGTCAGTTTCTGTGGACAGCTTTCCTTTTTAGCACTAAATAGCGGACTTATTCCTGTGTGTCTTAGCTCTCCAAGAAAAAAGGCTTCTGGAAGACATTAATTGTCCACACTTCCTTTGTTATTCTATCAGACAGTACTGAACTTAAAGAAAGGTCTTTTGTCTATTCCCCTGTATTTATACCAACAGATAGTAAAGCATTTGCCATACACTATGAAATCAAACCAAACCAAGCCAATTTCATTTAAGGAGTCAGAATACTGATAGCTAGACCCATGGCAGTGGCTGTGATCTATTCACTAAAACTAGTTTACTTTTCTTCTGAGTACACAGCTAGATTACATTTCCCCACCTCTTCTTTAGTTAGCATAGCCATGTGACTGAATTCCTGCCAATGAAAAGTAAATATAATTGATTTATGCCAATTCCAGGCTCGTGCATTAAAACCTCCTACACAGGGATCCCTGGGTGGCGCAGCGGTTTAGGACCTGCCTTTGGCCCAGGGCGCAATCCTAGAGACCCGGGATCGAATCCCACGTCAGGCTCCCTGCATGGAGCCTGCTTCTCCCTCTGCCTATGTCTCTGCCTCTCTCTCTCTCTCTCTCTCTGTCTGTGACTATCATGAATAAATAAATAAAATCTTTAAAAAATAAAAAAATAAAACTAGCTACACTCATAAAAAAAAAAAAAAAAACCTCCTACACATACCATTTCATGCTTTTCCCCATCCTTCCCAGTATCTACAGATTAGAAGAGTAACCCAAAGTGACCTTGAAAGATAGGCTGAAGATAACAGAACCTGGGTCACAGAATAACTGACCTATCACCATCCTCAACAACAAACAAACACACCTTTTGGACTGTTAACATGAGCAAGATATGAACATATAGTGTGTTATGAGCAAAAATATATTTTGAGGGTCCATTTATAACAGCTTATAGATTAATAAATACAAAATAGTAGGTCCTGTTATATATTCGAATAAATATCTCTTGAATAAATGCTTAGCAAAGATCAAATCTTTGGATAGTACTTACTGGCATAATGGGGTACATTGGGGGCTGTATGAAAAAGTTTGTGGATTCCATGCCCACAATAGCTTCGAACAACTGAAAACCCATTTGCTTGGGCATGCTTCTGAATAATGTTTCCCAATTCTCTGTATCGAACACCAGGTTTCACTGAAAGGAAAGAAGAGCAATGACAAAGAATAATAATAACTAATATTTACTGAGTAATTACTATCTATGTACCAGGAACTTTTCTAAATGCTTTATATGCTACATAGAAACATATATATACAAAACTTTCAGATGAGGAAACCAAGGGACAGAAATGCTATATGGCCAGTAAATGGCAAAGTTGAGATTCAACCCAGTAGCACCTATGCTTCCTCCTTGGGTGCATAAAAGGACATGGGTACAGTACGCTAAGGGTTTTAGGGACATACACCTTTTGTCTTCTGAATAAACAAAAGAATGGAAAACACGCATCTCTTCCTCTCCTCTAAGGTCAAGTGTGTTCCTTTTTTTAGAGAGAGAGAGCACGTGTGGGGCAGGGCAGAGGGGCAGAAGGAGGAGAGACAGAATTGCAAGTAGACCCCCTCCACCTCCACTGCTGAGCACATAGCCTGATGCACGAAGGACTCAATCCTACAACCCTGAGATCATAGCCTGAAGTGAAAATTGAGTCGAACACTTAACGAACTGGGCCACCCAGGTTCCCCAAGTGTGCTCCTCTTTTAAAGTGAACAGAAGTAGTAAGGAGAGTACAGAGCCTCAGGAGAAAAAGGAACGTCCAGAAAGTAACTTGACTTGTCCTCAGTTTCATTCTGATCAACCTCAAAGAATTACTTCCCCTGGGCTTCTTTACCCCCATAAAGGTGATCCTAAAGTTATTCATAGTTGCCTCAGAACACAATCCTGGGGACAGGATATAGAAAGATACTTTTAACTACATTCTTCCTCCTCTGCTTAATTTTTATGACTTTTACCACTGTTTCAATACAAACCAAAACAGAGTGGTTCTCGTTGTTATGGCTCTCCTAGCACTGAGACCCCAGGACAATCAAATCTCTGTTGATTGGACAACCAGCCAATCAAATCTCTGGGCAAACAGCTCCAGGAATCATTTCAATCAATATATACTCGATTTTAACTATACGTTCCAGCTTGACTTTTGCTGGGGGGGAGGGGGAGTTAATAATTTTAAGGAACCATGCTGACTTTCATAATGATCTGCTTGCATTCCAATCTAAGACCTCCTATCAGCCCCAGTAGTGGGAGAGGAAGCAAAAATTTTAACCCATTTTGCATAATATACAACAAAGAAAATCAAAGGTAATGGGAGAGCATGAGAGGAGATTCTGTCCTAATTCTCAAACTAGAAACAATTCTCATCCCAAGAAAGCACTTCATTAAAATCTGGAGACATTTCTGGTTGTCACAAGTAGGAGTGCCAGGGTAACTGGCATCCAGCAGGTAACGACCAGAATGTGTCTAAGCATACTACCATGCACAGAAGGCCCTATGACAAAGAATTAGCAGACTCACCAGGCCAACAATGCATAGGCAGAGAAGCCCTATTCTAGAAGGATAATTTCAACAAGAGTCAAGCTCTCTACTGTGCTGCACTACCCCGAGCAGCCAAGTTAGTAGAATACAAGGGGCAAGACTGCTACACACAAAGGTATTAACAGCACTTTCCAGAGACTAAGCAACTTGTGTTCTTTCCTGGCCACTGTTAGGAAGATTCTGGTTTCTGATAGTTTCTTGGCAAATTTTACTCCTGTGTCTTTGTAAAAACATTTGATCACCTGTCTGGTTATTTCAATCAGCTCACAGAAAAGCAAAAAGGACATACACACTGAAGGCATTATCTGGCAAAAACCCTAAAAATTATTTTAAACTACCACTTCCACAAATGAGAAACTAAAGAATATTAGTTTTTAAATAATCTAAAATGAGTAAGTAAAAAAGAAATCTCACACATTGATAGATAAAAATATCATGTTCTCACTTTTCATTCCTCCAACTCTATTAGTGAAATTTTCATCATCTCCCAACATCTTCCATGTTAAAACAGACTCAAAACAATAAAAATAACAAATCTATGTCATCAGAGATAACTATGTGCTTGCCAAAGAACCTGGTCAACATCCAATACTTTGTTGATATATCAGGTTTATTGTGGGGAAAGGGACGTCAGGTACAGATAATACACTGAACAATAGAGCTAAAATGTTGTGGGTTTCAACTGAAAAAACTGTTTGCCCTCAAACTGCCCTCTTAAAGTAATAGTCTGCTGGTATTCCCACTAAGCCATTCTTTCTCTCTCCTCATAAGACCCAGTACAAATAAACAAACAAATCTGAATGGGCTGTTTGTATGGACAAAGACAGCCTTTGAAAAAATCTACAGAAATACATCTCTATTCAAAGGTATTATTCACTTAAAAAAAAAAATTATTATTCACCACAGTAGCAAGACGTCTAGAAAACACAAATTTCCAGTAGAGGAATAGCTGTAGAAATTTTTATACTCTGGATATAATAGATAGTCATTTAAAGAAGGGAGTATATCTATGCATTAGATACATATACTAATTTAGAAAAATCATAAAGATCTTGTTGAGAAAGGAAAAGGGATCCCTGGGTGGCTCAGTAGTTTAGCGCCTCCTTCAGCCCAGGGCATGATCCTGGAGACTTGGGATCAAGTCCCACGTCGGGCTCCCTGCATGGAGCCTGCTTCTCCCTCTGCCTGTGTCTCTGCCTCTCTCTCTCTCTGTGTCTCATGAATAAATAAAATCTTTAGAAACAAAACAAAACAAAAAGATCCTACTGAGAAAGTATCAAATTACAGAATGCTACCAATACTGTAACTCCATTTAACTTAACTAAACAGATACACATAGGTGTATGTGGTGTGTCTGTGTCTGTCTGTTAATGCACAAGGGAGAAAAAACCTAAATGTTAAAAGTAGAAAAAAAATATAAAAAGGTAAGAGGAAAGTATTACGGGAAGATCATTCATTTTTCTCTCATAATCTAGCATCTTGGTTTTTTTTATAAAGAGAACATAATACTTATGACAGAATTAAAAAATAGAAGAAAAACTGCACTCAAGAACTATACATTCCTATACATTTATCATGTTCCATATAAATATTATACATTCCTCCTCATTTATCAGCCAAAGAAAATGAAATTCCCAAATCACCCATAAATCAGTTAGTGCTAAAATCTGAAGCTAACTCAGGGAGGGTAGAGGCAAAACTGGCAGGGACAAGGAATGCAACAAGAGCCATCTGAGGCCCATCACAACAATAGCAGCTCTAGCGGGTGCCAGCACTGATGCTGACCTGCATCGATGGCTTGCATCAGGCACTCATACGTGGTCTGCACCAGTTTCCGTGCTCCCTCATCCACGTCTCCAACAAAAAACGTCTCATTCAAGTCCCCATGATAACCATTGCGATAAAGAGTGATGTCCACTGCAAAACAACAAATATAAAGTACAAATATAAAGACCACATTTGTTTTTATTTCAAAATAGAAGTCACTTCTCCAACATGACAGCAGCAAGCAGCTTCGTGAGCAAGACAATTTCTGCATTCTTAAATTAGACACTAATGGATATACAGTTATCACCTGTAATGCAACTGAACTCACTGTGGAGAAAAGGGACATGGTCATGCAGCACAAGTTAGAAGGTGGGCTTTTCTAGGTATAGTAGTAATTAGATCAGGTGTGGCAGAAGAAATGTATTGAGGATACATTCATGCAAGATCAATAAGCCAAATTAATAGCATTAAACGGAGGACTGTGCTACATTTTGACATTAAACAGAAAATATTGCTTTCACTTTCCATCTTTGACGAGATTTTTTTTTCCTCCTAGCAAATCCGCAAATAGGAAAACTTACACTATTCTAAACTTACTTTTCAGAGACTCATTTGCCCTTCACTTAACTGTGAAAATTCATCCTTCCCACTGTCCTCATATTTTAGAGTACGACTACTGGTATATAACTATAAAACACTAAATGTACACATTAAATTAGTATTTTTAAACCATGAATTTTCAACCAACCTAAAGTATCACAATAGTGTGTTTGCCAGCATGACACATATATTCCTGAAAAACCTCACGCATTACACATGTAATCAAAATAAGAGTGTTTGTATAAAAAAACAGGGTTGGCCAGACCACTCAAAACCTATGGCACTTCATACAGAGATACCCTAACTAAAGAATAACAACCGGGATAAGTAGTGTCAGCTGTCTCCACTATCACTCCCAGCCAGCATCACAGCAGGGCACTCCCTGCAGCCTTTACCATATGGGCTCATGCTTCCCCATCTGACGGGGTATCTGATTCCTAGAGAGACCAAGTTATTAACCAATATTAAATATACCATCTAGGGACACCTTCTTTGTCGATATTTCTTTTAATCACAGAGAGAAATATCTTGGCATCTCCTTCCTCTGCACTTGCAGTCTCAAGGCAGGTTAATACAGTGGTCCTTACAGCCACTTTCAGGACCTCTAACACATCAAGGAAGGCACTTCTTATAGAATGTAGCTTTCTTCTTAGGGTCTTCATATATTGCTAAAAATTTCTCCTTATCTCTAAAAAGTCTGCCCTGATCTCTTCAAAATCATTAGTGCACTAAAAGGAAAAGAGGGGGTAAAATCTCACTTGAAATAACATTACTTCCACATTTCACTGACATCTTTCACCTTTTTAACAATCACATAAAATAACTGGCATTAAAGAAACTCATGTACTACCAAACCTATCATACTAAAAGTATCTTAAAAGCAGTTATCTTAAAATCATAAAAAAAAAAGTTTCCATATCCATAGATATAAGATTTCTTTTAAATTTTAAACACAAAAGACTAAGTTAAAAATAGGTAGCAAGTAAACAAAACACTAGTCATTGTCAGACTCCCAAAACCTTGTTGCTGCTTCACTGATGGGGACAGAAGTCACACTTACATATTTCTTACCATTAACAATATCACCTTCTTGCAAGGGCCGTCTGTCTGGAATCCCATGGCAGATAACTTCATTCACTGAAGTACAACAAGACTTTGGAAAATTATAATAATTCAGGGGAGAAGGATAACAATTTCTTGCAATACATGCCTATAATAAATTAAAATACAGAGAAAATAATTTAGAATGTACAAAAGAAAAAAATTAACCCATATGCAAACGAACTTGATTTTAAAATTTGAAAAATGTGAAAAAATTTGTTGTACCTATGCTAACGAACTTGATATTTTATACTTTAGAAATAGTAATAAATAGTATCTTAAACAATATACATCAGACTGTTTGCAAACCAGTTTACTGATAATTGTAAAAGAAAAGCAAATTCACATATTACAAATATTTATAAATATACACAAATATTATGATTCTAATTTAGAATTAACTACTTTTTGTTAAAAATACTTTAAAATAAAATAAAGTATTAACATGTACTTTTAATGTAATTATTTTATATAACAAGCCTGTATCCCTATGACCAAAAAAAAGGAATACCAACATAATTAAGAGATGATAAAGTACTTACAAATACATTTAATCATTATATTCATATAGAACAACAAAGGTACCTCTAAGAAAATGGTCTGGTTTTCCTTAATCAGTCTTATTTTACTTGGATTTTTTAATACAGTGAGTCATAGCATGTATGATATTTCTTTCCATACTGCTACACAGTCTTCAGACTAATAATCTTTAAACAGCTGCATATAATATGATTCATGAAATATATCATAATTTTACTGGCAATTCCACTATTACTAGAAATTTAAATTAAGTTTTCTCAATTACAAAAAAAATTACAACCAATAACTACATGCCTGTCACTTTTCCCTTATTTAATAATATACTTCTACACTTCCCATAGCCAGTATAAATAGTAGTTTAGAGCACAGCAAACCTTCTTGACTAAAAATGCCAACTCCATCACTTACAAGTTGTGTAACATTAGACAAGTTAATTAACCTCTGCCTCAGTTTCCTTTCCTATACAATGGAGGCAACAATGGTGTCTACCTCATGGAGTTGTTGCAGAAATTAAATGAGTTGGTAAAAGAAGCAAGTAAAAGAGCACCTGGGGGTGCCTAGTTGGTTAAGCATCTGCCTTTGGTCCTGGGATGGAGTCCCATAATTAGGCTCCCTGGTCAGTGGGGAGTCTGCTTCTCTCTATCCCTCTGCCCCTCCCTGCCACTCCTGCTCTCTAATAAATAAATAAAATCTTAAAACAAAAAGAACATCTTGGCTATAGCAAGCACGCAAAATGCTGTTAATGCATACTATATATTTTGTAACATATGGAACAATTCCCCCAAATCAGAATTTATACATTTTTTAAATAAAATATTTTACAAGTTGAGTGCCTGAGTGACTCAGTTGGTTAAATGTCTGACTCTTGATTTTGACTCAGATTGTGATCTCAGGCATGTGAGATCAAGTCCCACTGCTTGCACACTGGGGCATGGAGCCCACTTGGGATTCTCTCTCTCCTTCTCCCTCTGAACCCTCCTGACTTATGCACGCACAAACACATGGGTTCTCTCTCAGTAAGTAAGTAAGTAAATAAATAAATAAATTTATGAGCCTTTTTATAGCTCAAGACAGACTGTCAAATTTCCTTTCAAAAAGGTCGTCCCAATTTAAAGTAGCATCACCATGTAAAAGAGTACCAGCTTCATCTCCTCCATAAGGTAGTGTAAATAAACATCTTTAAAATACTTAACTAACGGGATGCCTGGCTGGCTCAACGGTTGAGCGCCTGCCTTCAGCTCAGGGCGTGATGCCAGAGTCCAGGGATCGAGTCCCACACCAGGCTCCCTGCATGGAGCCTCCTTCTTCTGCCTGTGTCTCTGCCTCTCTGTGTGTCTCTCATGAATAAATAAATAAAATATTAAAAAAAAACTTCACTAATTCAGTAGGTATTCATGATCTGCATTTGTTTATATTACCATAGGAGGTTTAATTAGTTTTCCATGTGATTTATTAACTAATTATTGCTCTTCTCTTGTGAACAATCTACTCATATAATGTGTGCATTCACTACTACTCACATACTAAGGTCTCTCCATGAGGGACAGGCAATCTTTATAAAAAAGATATCCCTATATCATATTTACTACAAACATTTATCTATTTACTTCTTTGTTCCTGTAGCTACGAAAGGTAACATTTTTATACTAATCTAGTTTCAGAAGTTGTATTCTTTTTTATTTCAGAATTTTTAATGTATGGAGTGGTATGATTTATTTACAGCACTATAATTAAAAAAAAACAAAGCACTATAAATTTATAAAATTAATCATTTTATAAAAACTAAACTAAAACATAAAATGTAAGTTTCAGAAACAAGATATTTCAAGCTCACCTCAGACCATATATTACAGATACTTAAAAATGGGAATAAAGATTTGAATATTTTCTATATTTAACAAAATAAAAATCTGCTTTCAAATTAGCTATGTTAATTTGGACATTTTTTTGGACATTCAGAACTTAAGCTTACTTAATTTTTAGAAGCTAATAATGTGAAAAATATTTTCAAAAGGAAAGTTCTTACTAAGTGTACAGCATGATCTATTTCTTCAGTAGTTACACCAGGTTTAATCATGCCAGCAGCAATGTCCAAGACTTCTCTAGCAAGCTGTAAAAGAGAAATATTTAATACACTCAAGAAGAAATGAAATAGAAACAGAAATCTGTACACTTTGTACTATCTTAGATTTTGTAAGAGATTTGTAAAAATAAATCTCACCATGAATATGATAATCTCAAATTTTCATTTTAAAACCATTTGCATTTCTAATGTCCATCAATAAACAGATGTGTATATAAATATATAAATAAATTTGGGCTAACTAGCTTAATAAATAAGCATGAATGATTTCTATGCAAAAATGCATAGCCTACAGAACCTAAACAATAATCAATTGATGGAAGTTAAGTCTTCTCACATTTTTATACTTCCTAGGTAGAGGAAGTATTTTTATACTTCCTAGGTATAGTCTCCCATTATCTGCAAGGGTATGTTCCAAGATCCTCTGGATGCCTGAAACCAGACCGTACTAAACCGAACATACATTATGTTTTTCCTATACATATAAATCTATGATAAAATTTAATTTATAAATTTAAGGACAGTAAGAGACAAACAACAATAATAAAACAGAACAATTATAACAATATACTCTAATAAAAGTTATATGAATGTGATCTTTCTAAAAATGTCTTACTATACCATACTTACCCTTCTGGTGATGATGTGAGATGTAAAATGCCTCCGTGATGAGATAAGGTGAAGTGAAGAACACAGGCAATGTGATGTAGCATAAGGCTACTATTAACCTTCTGACAATACATCAGAAGGATAACCTGCTTCCAGACCATGGTTGACCACAGGTAACTAAAACCGTGGAAAGTGAAACCACAAACAAGGGTGGGCTACTGTATTTCACAACAGAAGCCTTACCTTAACTTTATAAACAGCCTTAAAGCTTGCCTATGTTATGATGATTTGTGAAAATAAAATGACAAAATATCATGAATACCTGGGTTTGTAAAAAATAGTAATATTAGTACAACAGGAAAAAAAATTGGCTGACCACTAAACTAGATTACCTGCCATATTATTTCTCAAAGAGGCTATCTCAATTATTGAAGTAGAAAACAAAAGTTGCATGAATTATATGCTAACAATCATTTAATGAAAAGTTAGTATGGCTAGCCATAGTCTTACAATGTAACATTTACTACCTTGATAAATCAACAAATCATTGACTTCATGTTTAATTACTTCATGTCCACTTAAACATGTTTTAAACCCATGGTGGAAAAATAACTCTTACCCTACATACAAGTCGCATCCCTTCTATATCTTCAGATGAGAGCAATTTAATTTGAGAAGTACCTTTAAGAGCCTGTTCAGATTCAGACATTCCTGAAAAAGAAAATCAGTAAGAAAAGCCAAAATGAATGAAAAGATGTAGTACTTATTAGCATAATTGTCTTCTTGATAACACAATAGCCTTTATTATTTAGCCTTATTATTTCACACAATGGTATCTCATCATTTGGAGAGTCCAGGTCAGATACTTTTTAAAAATATTTCCAACATGAAAAGGAAATTGCTAAACGAACTGAAGAAAAGAATTCTAAAGCCAAACTCCCAAATCTATTAGAAATCAGTCAATATGGAGTACTTATTACATGACAGGCAGTATGCTGATAAGATCAATAAATGATTCACATTTAAAAAGTACCTACAATTTACAAATTGCTTTCATGATCATCAGCTAATGAAGCAATTATATACCAACCAGTGATGAATCAATTATACTCCATGATTTTTTTTAAACAAGAACCTAAGTCAGTGTTTTACAAATTGTAGTCTATGACCCATTAGTGGACCATGACTAATTTTTTTTTTAAGTAAATGAATGGAAGAGAAAATCTTAGACTAAATCATATAGAGTAGGAATGAGTGCTATTGTGGAATGTTTGTTAATTTACATACACACACAGATCATGTTATAAAATCCATTTCTCAGGGAGCCTTGGTGGCTCAGTCAGCTAAGTGCCTTCTGCTCAGGTCATGATCCCAGAGTCCTGGGATCCAGCCCTGCATCAGGCTCCCTGTTCAGCAGGTAGCCTGCTTCTCCCTTTCCCTCTGCTGTTCCCCCCACCCATGCTCCCTGATTCTCTCTTTCTCTCCCTCTGTCAAATGAATAAATAAAATCTTCAAAGAAAAAAAATTTTTAAATAAAAATTTTAAAAATGCATTTCTCATTGTAGGTCACAGTCAAAAAAGTTTGAAAAATACCACCCAATCTTCACTAATAAAATTAGCTTAATTCAAGTTATTTATACACTTTAAAAGTGTTACAGCCAGTATAATAATTTCAAAATTGACAAAAACAATATAACAAACCATGAACTAATCTTTTTTATAAATGATATAAAAACCCAAATAAAGTATTATCAAACAGAATCCAAAAATCATAAAATACAGCATGACTTAAACGAGATTCCTATTAGAAGCACAAGGATAGTTCTATATTAACACATCTATTCATATAATTCATCAGAGCCACAGATTAAGAGAGGAAAAATAAATGATCATCTAGAAAGAGAATTCTGATAACATGACCAGTTATCACCTTAACATGACAAATACAAATCTCAAGTTATGAACCATCATCATGGAATGTCCACTTGTCAGCAGTATTAGTATTAGCAGTATTAACAATGTTCTGACAGTACTAACAAATGTCATTAAACAAGAGAAAGAATAAGATGTATAAAATTAGAAAGAAAAGAACTAAATCTTCATCATTTTTAGAAATAATTATGTGTCCCTAAAACAAGGGAATACCTGGTAAATAACTAGAAATACGAGTGCAGCAAGCTGGCAGATATATCAGATAAACGTATCAAAGTCAATTAACTTCCTCATCTACAAACCATTGCTAGAAAATACAAAACGTACTATTCACAAGAGTAACTAAAAGAGATAAAAGTCTCCGGGAATAAATGTAACAACTACAACAAAAAACCTAATGAAGAAAAACTGAAAACCCCACTAAAAGACATAGAAGGAGACAAAATAGAAAAACAATATTCTTGGGTAGGAATACTCAAAATTGTAAAGGTGTGAATTCTTCCAATATTAGTCTATAAATTTAATGTTATCCTAATAAAAAATGGTAACAGGATATTCTGGGGAACCAGACAAACTGATTCTAAATTTCACATGGAAAAAATAATTTAATTAATTTAATTAAATTTCACACGGAAAAACAAACCTACAATACCAAAAAAATTCTGAAAAAGAGGAAAGGTGGAGGCAAAAAGGTTTACCAACTATTAAAACATTATATAGCAATAATAATTAAGAGCTTGGCAATAGGGGGCACCCAGGTGGCTCAGTAGGTGAAGCGTCTGCCTTCAGCTCAGGTCATGATCCCAGGGTCCTGGGATTCAGCCCCTCATCAGGCTCCCTCCTCTGTGGGGAAAGTGCTTCTCCCCTCTCCCTCCACCCTTATTTTTGCTTTCTCTTGCTATCTCTCTCAAATAAATAAAATCTAAAAAAAAAAAAAAATAGAGTTTGGCAATGGCACATGATTAGACAGATGCGTTAAAGAAATAGCGTAGAGGGATCCCTGGGTGGCGCAGCGGTTTGGCGCCTGCCTTCGGCCCAGGGCGCGATCCTGGAGACCCGGGATCGAATCCCTCATCGGGCTCCCGGTGCATGGAGCCTGCTTCTCCCTCTGCCTGTGTCTCTGCCTCTCTCTCTCTCTGTGTGACTATCATGAATAAATAAATAAAATCTTTAAAAAAAAGAAATAGCGTAGAAACCAAAAACAGACCCAGATGTGTGATAATTTACTATTAAGACACAGATTGCATTTTAAATCAGTTAAAAGACAGCTGATATGTTTAAACATTAGTCATATGATAACTAGATTATTTTTCTGAGAGAAAAATTAAGTTGCACCCCTATTTAACTCCTCATAGTAATTGTTAGAGGGATCAAAAATCTTATCATACATAAAAAGTGAAACCATGAAAATAGTGGAAGAAAAGAGGAGAAATATTTCTACAGTTTCTGAACCAAAAAGGTCTGTCTAGGTCATAAAGCCAGACACCCTTAAAAGAAAACACTTCTAAGTTTTATTACAGAAAAATGTTGAAAGTTTGTCATACATATAATGCTACAAAAGATAAAATGTAAACGTTCATTTGGGAAAAAACATTTATAACTCATACATAAAAGGACTATTTTTCCTAATATACAAAGAGTACTTATAAGTCAGTACAGAAAAAACTACTAATCTAACCGGGGGAGGAAAGGCTAAAGATATGAACAGATCAAGAGAAAGAAAAATACGAATGACCTTTTAACATATAAAAAGATGCCCAACCTTAAAATTTAAAAATATAAATTATAATAACAATTACCACAAATCATAAAACTTGGCAATATTCTATACTGAGGAAAATATATGAAAAGAAATCCCCATATATTTTTAAAGAGAGTAACAAATGGCAAAATGGTGAAATTTGTAGTCTCTCTCAAAATAAAAAATGTATGCATCCTTTGAACCACCTATTTACATTAGGCAATTCACCAACAGAAATACTCTCACATGTTCACAAAGATGTAATGGTTACTGCAGCCAAATTGTGAGAAGCAAAAACCTAGAAATAAACTAGCCATACATTAGTAGAGGCCTGGTTTGATGAACTATGATGCATCTCCAAAATGGAATACACATTGGTCACTGAAAAGAAAGAAGTGGATTTATTTGTGTTTATATAGAATGTTTATAAGAAATATTAAGAGGATATAACAAGGTGAAAAGGTGTATATAGCGTGTTTCTTTAGTGTGTAACCAGGGGTGGGCAGACATAAAATATCTCTGGAAAGTGGTGTAAGAAACCGTTAAGAGACATTACCTCTGGAGAGTAGGACTTATTTTTCACTGTATAACATTTTATCCTATAGAATTTACCTTATCTATGAATTTTTTTAAATACAAATTAAAACTATATGCAAGAATATTAAGTATAGAGCAATGAAATATACATCCTTAACAGTATGCTATTATTCAGACTGTCCTGTCCTTCAATTCCTCTGGAAGTGGGGAGCTTAACTCAATTTTAAAATTATGTTCATGGGGCATTTGGATGGCTCAGTTAAGCAGCCAACTCTTGATTTCAGCTCAGGTCATGACCTCAGGTTCTTGAGATTGAGCCCCGAGATGGGCTCCATGCTCAGCCAGGGAGTCTGCTTGTAGATTCTCTTTCCTCTCCCTCCTCCCCTCTCACTGTGGAGCACACTCCCTCTCTTTTTCTATCTCTAAAATAAATAAATAAATCTTTAAAAAAATAAAATTATATTCATAAGAAGTTAATACATCTCCCCACTTCTTAGAGAATAAAGCAAACATAGCTTAGTATATAAAACCACATAAAAATGCTAATTCTCAACATATCAGACATGTAAAATCAGTCATCTCACATAGTCCAACTTAAGCTATATACACAGGCCCTAAGGTCAGACTGCTCCACTAATTTGTGCTGCAAATTACCTACTGTCTCTGGGTATCTCAGACACCCATCCATCTATAAAATGGAAAAGACCATGGAACCCAACTCAGGAGTGGTCAAAGTATTAAATGGAGAAAGGAACACATGTAAGAAACCTAGCACAGTGCCTGACACATGGTCATGAAAAAATACGGATCAGTTACAGAATCATAATCATCCTTACTACTATTTCTATTACTGCTATAGCCCAGCCTTTGTAGTCAGGCATTCAATCAAGGCCTCCACAATCTGTTTTTTATCTAAATAAATACTACATAATTAAGGTAGGAGGATATGTTAAAATCAAAACAATTTTTTAATCTAGAATTTGATATAACAACACAAAATACATTATGTTGAATGTAGCCTTTAGCAGCTGCATAAACAATGTTTTCAGAATTGGGTAGATTTCTAAAGGGAGAAAAGAATCTTTAATTCTTGCAAATGTTCTAGTGTGTCTCAGAAAAACATGCTTACATTTACTGGAAATCCAGCACTGAAAAATTTCTACAGAAAAAGCACTCCTTTTCCTTTGCAGTAGTCACCAAACCCACAAACTGAAAAATGAAGAATCAGCACAGAATTTACCTAAAGGGTGATCAGCATAATCTGGTCTTTGAATATAACTTGGCACTGGCCTTGTTGGCATCTAAAAACATCAAAGAGGTTAGTTAAAACCAAATCTGAAAGTAACTTTCATTATTAAGATTTTTACTAACAAAGAAAAAAAGTAGGGGAAAACACACTGAACATAAAAGTTCCTATCATATAAATGGAAAACAAGATTTAAGTGACATCTTAAATATCCTATCTATTTCATGAAGACCAAACTTTACTTTCCTAGTGGTTAATGCCACTCCCTTAGGATATTTAAGGAAGAAAGGAGAGTGGATTTAAGATGATACACACAAACAAGGTGCCCATGTTGCTCCAAACAAACCGGCAAACCAAAAACAAAAATAAAATAATGTCTTGTAAATATACATCAATATGCACCTGGCCATTATCTCTGGAGGTAGAATTAAAGAGACTTTCTCATGTATTCTAGATTTTTCCAAATTTTAAAAATTAAATATATATTCCTTTTGTAAAAAGAAAAACATCAGTAAACAGTTTTGAAATATTTAAGGATTGCAAACAGATTTCAACTTCAGTCAATTCCTATTCTTGAAGTCTACCTACCAAGAACATAGGAAGGGCTGGAAGTGGCAGAAAAGCCATATCTAAATTAAGAAGGAAATATATTCTGCTATAAGAAAAAAAAAAAAAAAGGAAAATAGTGATATACACTATCACTGTGTTGGCCAGAAAATATCTACCTCCTTCTTTTTTAAGATTAAAGAGTTTTTCATTCTTCACTAAAAATTTTTTCTGCTTTGCCCATGACTGTCAATTATCCTAATTTCCAAATAATATATCATAAAAGCTAGAGAGCTAGAATGCAAATTTAATATTGATTATATAACTTATAATTGGAATACAAAATACATGCATCATTTTTAGGAAACTGGAAATTGTGCAAATTGATTTAAAAGAATGTAAAATTTTGGGCACCTGGGGTGGCTCAGTCAGTTAAAAGTCTGACTTCTGCTCAGTTCACAATCTGAGGGTCCTGGGATTGAGCCCATTATTAGGCAACCTGCTCAGTGGGGAGCCTGCTTCTTCCTCTCCCTCTGTCTCTTCCCCTGCTTATCCTCTCTCAAATAATAAATAAAATCTTTTAAAAAATGTAAACATTTTATTACCTTATTTACTCACCAGTGGATAATGTGGTCTGAGTTTACCAGTGTATCGATAGCCTGCCCATGGATCAGTGTTAATATCACCTTCTACAGTCCAGGAAGACACTTCTCGCTTGGCCTTTTCATCTTCTGGGAGGTGGACAAGACAAGAAAAGAAGAGAAAGAATACTTCAATTGTCAAGCTACTGAGCACCAGAATACTTTATCACCTGTTTGGAAACCAAGCCACAGAGCCCAGGCATAAAAATCTAGCAAACTTCCACCCCAACCTAAATCACCAAAGCTGCTGCTTTCTTGCTATGTTCACCAACCCTATGATTTCCCAAAGATCCAAGTGTCTTGGGAGCTTTTAAAAGGCCGGAGCTAAACATATTCTAAGATTTTATACAGTATCAAATAAGAATAGCTGGGATGTGTGGGTGGCTCAGTGGTTGAGCATCTGCCTTTGATTCAGATAGTGATCCCAGGGTCCTGGGATAGAGTCCCACATCAGGCTCCCCACAGGGAGCCTGCTTCTCCCTCCCCGTATGTCTCTGCCTCTCTCATGGAGAAAGAGGAAAAAAAAAAAAGAAAGAAAAAGAAGAGAGAGAAGAGAGAGAAGAGAAGAGAAGAGAAGAGAAGAGAAGAGAAGAGAAGAGAAGAGAAGAAGGAAGGAATAGGAATAGATCACAGAACTCCTTTTCCAAGAAAATGCTAAATGTATTCTCTCTACAATGTCAATTTATAGAAGGCCCAGTTTTTGAAATATAAAATCTAAGCCTAGGCAAAACTTCCCAACTGAGAGCAGATGTTATAAATGGATTCTGTGCTCTTACTAAAAGAACAGATTCTAAATAATTCCACAGCAAATTTAAAATAAAAAACAAAATTTCCCACTTAGCTGACAAATAGCTTTCAGACAAATATTTCAAAATGCTTTGAAAATTTTATAGTCAGGATCCCTGGGTGGCTCAGCAGTTTAGTGCCTGCCTTAGGCCCAGGGCATGATCCTAGAGTCCCGGGATCGAGTCCCACATCAGGCTCCTGGCATGCAGCCTGCTTCTCCCTCTGCCTGTGTCTCTGCCCCCCACCCCCCCGTTGTGTATCTTTCATGAAAAAATAAGTAAAATATTTTTAAAAAAAGAAAAAAAAATTTATAGTTATCATATGTCTTTTTCAGGAAAGGAATAATAAAAAAGTAGGAAACTCAAAGATAAGAGGAGGGAACCATCAATAGAAAATTACTGAAAACTCAATAGAAAATTAAAAATCACACGCACTCACTCACTCACTCATTCCTACCAGGTTAGTTATTAATACATAATGTTGTACTCACAGAAATACAACTAAGAATTCTTTGCACATGGAACACATCCTCAATGATGTCTGATGTCAGCACTCTGACTGCATCTCATATCCACAAAGTAAAACAGAAGTAACCTAAGACTTTTTTTACACAGCAGGAAATCAAATCTCTGCTACATCAAATCAACCTATACACCTCCCAATGCATACTGATCTCCTGTTTACTGTTAAGCTATCATAGCTTTTAAAAGTCAGACTTCACATAATTTCTGAAGTGTATAAGAAAATTAACACTCCCCCCCCTTAAGGCATCCCTGGGTGGCTCAGCGGTTTGGCGCCTGCCTTCGGCCCAGGGTGTGATCCTGGAGTCCCAGGATCGAGTCCCACATCAGTATCCTTGCATGGAGCCTGCTTCTCCCTCTGCCTGTGTCTCTGTCTGTGTGTGTGTGTGTGTCTCTCATGAATAAATAAATAAAATCTTAAAAAAAAAAAAAAACCCTTTAAACAACCTAACCTAAACATACAAAAGGGGGAGAAGAGAGAGACTCATATAATGCTAAGATAGAGAGGATCGGTGAAGTGGGTGAAGGAGATCCAAAGGTATAAACTCCCAGTCATAAGAGAAGTCAGTCCTAGGGATGTCAAGTGTCGCATGGTGACTAAAGTTAACAACAAAAAAAGACAATCTACACTAACGGACTCATCTTGCAGAAGAGGAAAACAGGCAACATGGCTCAAATGAGCAGAGATATACAGGAATGCTGTTTCCCAGTCCAGTATCCTCTCCGCAGAGCCCATCATCAACCTGAGATTGAAAGGAAGTTGAGGTACAAGTGACAAGAATGAAAAAATACAGCCAGTCCATGCACATTACTTTGGAAGAGAATACAATTATAATATTACATATGAAGTAGAGAAATAGTAAAGAATAAGACTAAAAAATAAGAGTAAGAATAGCAAAGGAGGGACGCCTGGGTGGCTCAGCAGTTTAGTGCCTGCCTTTGGCCCAGGGCATGATCCTGGAGTCCCGGGATCGAGTCCTGCATCAGGCTCCCCGTGTGGAGCCTGCTTCTCCCTCTGCCTGTGTCTCTGCCTCTCGCTCTCTGTGTCTCTCATGAATAAATGGATAAAATCTTAAAAAAAAAAAAAAAAGCAAATAAAAAGAAAAGTTCTGTCATCCTCCTGAATTTTAGATCCTCCTCCCCTCTGGAGTTCAAGAAAACCAACATGAACACGAATGTCAATAGGAAAAACATCTCGCATCCCAGGACAAAAATGAACTCCATCCATCACACCTTGCCTTGGGTCAAGGATTACAGAAAACAGTTCCAAATGCAGGCCAACTGATGCCTGCTTCAATTATCACTGTATCAAGTGCTTTGTGTGAAACATGAACGTCAAGAATAATTTTCATCTGAAACATAGAACAGAACAGCCATCAAGATGTAGGCTTCTGGGTCTGATGCACTCCTGGGGACTTGGGGAGGGAGAAGAAAAGATGTACAATCTTTCAAAGCTTCCCGCTGATCTGCATTTGGGCCCTTCCACTACCTATTTTCAAAAGAGAATTAAAAGCAGACCTCCAACAAATAACTAATTCAAAGATCTCTAAACAAGTTAAGACTCAATTATGGTGGGATGCCTGGTTGCTAGGCGGTTAAGCGTCTGCCTTCGGCTCAGGGCATGAACCTGGAGTCCCAGGATCAAGTCCCACATCGGGCTCCCTGCACAGAGTCTGCTTCTCCCTTTGCCTGTGTCTCTGCCTCTCTCTGTGAGTGTCTCTCTGTGCGTGCCTCTCATTTTATCTTTAAATAAAATCTTAAGAAAAAAAGACTCAATTATGGCAATTTCTTTTCTAATCTCCATGTATAATTTACTTAGGGAAATTTACACTTTAAAAGTAAGTTAGTTGACATGTTAGCATCAATTTGATCCAGACCTAAATGCTAGACCCGTTAACAGATACTTAGTAAGCATGAACTGTACTGGGGGGTCAGTTACAAAGTCACATACCAACTGGTCTTTATCAAAACAGAACAGTGTAAATAAACATCTGTAGCTGTCTTTCAAACATTACAATGCAAAAGGGTCAGCCAGGTACACTGTGGGTACTGTGGGATATACACAAGATGTGGCCCAAGGCATAGCACACCCAGGCTTCCTTCTTGAACAAAGTCCTATTCCAAAGAAGGTGCCTTCTCCTACTCAGCTGACACAGAAGAACTGCACATGTCTAAGCTTTGTCTGGGACAGGATTTTCTGATCACAACCCTGACTCAGTTCTTCCAGAGATGATTATTAAACAATTGTTGAGCACTTACTAGGCATCGTACATAGGCTAAGAACTTTATGTGGATTGATTTATTTAATCCTTACAACAAACCTAGAATTTTAGCATTCTGGAGATAAGGCTTCACATAATTCATGCTTACAAAGCTTGGTGGAACCAGTTCTAAATGATTACATAACACCTTCTCTCTGCAATCCCAAAACCAAGCATATTAGGTGAGGAGGTGTAGACAAGTAGAATAAAAAAATTTATGTAGTTTTGGGCTGGGACACCTGGGTGGCTCAGCAGTTGGGCGCCTGCCTTTGGCTCAGGTTGTGATCCCGGGATCCAGGATCAAGTCCCACCTTGGGCTCCCTGCAAGGAGCCTGTTTCTCCCTCTGCCTATGGCTCTGCATCTCTCTCTCATTCTGTGTCTCTCATGAATAAATAAATAAATCTTTAAATAAAAAAATAGATAAATAAAGTTTTGGGTTTTTTTAAAAATAGAGTTTTCATATCATGCTTTTGGCTATTCAAAGATATTTATAAAGTCCTTTTACTGACACACACTGAATGTGTCAGTGATAATCTAAAAAAAGTGACAATCTAAAACATACTATATTATTAATAACAACTTTCACAGGTCAGACTAAAAGCTAATGCTACTGGGACACCTGGGTGGCTCAGTGGTTGAACGTCAGCCTTTAGCTCAGGGTGTGATCCCTGGGTCTTGGGATCGAGTCCCACATCAGGCTCCCCCCGGGGAGCCTGCTTCTCCCTCTGCCTATGTCTCTGCACCTCTCTCTCTGTGTCTCTCATGAATAAATAAATCTTTAAAAAAATAAAAGCCAATGCTACTGTGTGCGTTCTAACAGAAGATACATGTTGGAAGTATACATCAAGCGAGTACCAACACTATGTGCAAAGGCTTTGCAATCTAAGCAGTCTTCTTCACCAGGATACAGGAAAAGTAAATTCTGCCCTTGAGTCATTTCTTTAACTCACAGTTGAAATTTTCCTAAGGCCTGATTAGCTTCTGCAATCAAAACAACTCCAGGTCCAGATGGCTTCACTAGTAAATTCCACCAAATATTTACAGAAAAAAGAATACCAATTGTACACAATCTCTTCTAGAAAAGAAAAGAGGAGGAAACATCTTCCATATTATAAGTCCAGGATTACTCTCATGCCAAAACTAGGCAAAAATATTAAAAGCAAATGACAGACCAATATCCTGCACCAATATAAATATAAATCAGGCATCCTTAATTAGAGATCAGTATGCATTACAGTGAAAAAAGAAAAGGAAAGAAAAGAAAAAAACTGGGTATATCATCTTCATGAAATGAACTTCATGTTGCATGTTATCTCGCTACTGTTTCTTGGAATAAGATGTGATCTTCTAATATGCCCTTGGTTCCTTGCCAGCCCAACATTCTTTTCCCTTGATCCCTTTCCAGATACTAGTCTTACCCTGGATACCAACCTTCTCCACACCATTCCCTCCTCTAAGTCTCTCATCTATAATGGTATAATCAGGGTCTACTTAACAGGGTGTAAAAGATATAAGGCAGGCCAGCTGATGGCTGTCTCTACCCAATACAGCCCAAAGGGATCAAGAACAATACTCACTCACTAAGAAAATCATCCCAAAGATTCAAAAGGGCACTATCTAAAAGATGGCACCACAGTAAAATGCAATGAGTAAAATGCAAAGTTTCAGTTGAAGACAGTAATAATTATGTTCTTTTTACTTAGGGGGCATTAGCTGTTTAATTCTCTTGGAGTGTAGGTCATAATGGCTCTTAATTTCCCATAAGAAACCAGTATTAAAGAAACACACACTCAGGGTCATACTGTATGTATGTTGGTTAAGCATCTGCCTTCAGCTCAGGTCATGATCCTGAGGTCCTGGGACTAAGCCATGAATCAGGGTCCCTGCTGAGTAGGGGAATCTGCTGCCCCCTCCACCCCTCTCCCTGCTCATGCTTGTTCTGTCTCTCAAAAATAAATAAAATCTTAAACACACACACACACACACAAACACACACATTTCAATAAGTTAGCAAATGCTTGGGGTAGATATCCATTCTAAGCTGTTTTACTAACATACTATTTCATCTCAACCCTTCACTTCCCTATGCTTTAACAGCCTGGATATAAAATGTTAATAACTGGCTCAAACAACTCTAAAAATATCTAACACATTAGAAATGCAGGACTTAATGTGTGACGGAATAAATAGCATTATTGAAACCAACTTCTACACTTTGATCTGAAGTAACAAATCCTGCTATTTATGCTTTGTTAAATTCTCATTTATTCATGATCCTCCTTCCTCATCTCTAACCACATTTCCTTCCACAATAACCTAGCATTTCCATTCAATGTACACTTCACCTCATAGAGCCACAGAAAATGTCTTTTTACACTTTCATTTCCCTTTCCTTCAAATGGTAAATTGACCTCAATGAGATTTTATGATAGATATATATAATCTACCTTATGTTTATTAAACCAGCAAATTCCTAAAAAATACACAACTAGATGTATAAAAAATTACCAAGATCAGTAGGTTGAAACAGAAACTTTATACCAAGAACCATGTGCTGCCTGCCAAGCTTTCATTCATCAGGATGGCTATGTTGTAAGACTAGAAAGTCATGGTCAGTTTTCAGGTAACTGTGAGGACTTGTCTTAAGCCCTTAAGGCAGCCCACTAATGACATGAATTTACAGAATGATTAAGTAGCTAAAGCAGAATAGGTCATGTGAATTGGTGATAGATCTATGTGGCTGATAGCAATAGCTAAGAAGTAGCTAATAGTTTCACTCTGTGGTTACTTTCTGTCTCAGAAAGTAACTTCAAAAAGAAAAATTGAACCTATGGCTGCAAATAATAATATTAAAACAAAAAACAAAGTAATAAAATTTTGAAAAGTAAACAAAAACAAAGAAATCTGGCTAAATTTAGAAGACAGACAGCTCATGTGCCCCTGCCTACAACACACAAACCCTTTCCGAAGGAAAGCAAGTGCCGAAAAATGAGGACATTCTCAGGTACTTTTCAAGAAAGATTCATCTATCCTAACAACCATCTCATGTTTTCACATTACATACAAGATTAACAAAGAGATCACTCAGCCACATTTTATTTACACAATTACATTTTACACAATTTACACAATTACATACCACAAAGAATAAAAAGTTTTAAAATACATGCTAATTCTAGCTCTTGGGATTATACTTTCAGAAACCCAAATACATATTTTCAGAACTGGAAGATTTCTAGTTCTCTGCATAAAAGCCAAATCTAAGACAAATAGTACAGAGATGTGTGATTTTACTTACTTGCTTTCTTATGTAGTAACTTGTGAGTTGCCCAACTTCCTTTAAAACATTCCTAAAAGAGTAAACAAGAAAATCAGCGTCAGGTCTCCCTTAATCAGAGACATTTAAGGAATACTGGACATAAGAAATAAATGTTGGAATCTCTGTGCATTCAATATTTGGGCAAGCTTAAGAAATGGTGAAATCTATTTAAAAACTGAGATACTTCAGACAAGTAAAAAACATTAGCCTATATTATAAAGAGTAGTCACATAGTTATATTTCAATTTTATGCCACCAAATTATTTTCAAAATTATTAGGAAAATGAACTCAAGTAATAAATTGAATTCAAATAATGAACTCAAGTAATAAATCAGAAAAATGAATTCAACCAAAGATCTTGTTTATGCTTTCATTCTTATAGTATTTCTGTCAAAGAATTTAAAATTATTCAAACAAATCATTACAACTACTAAGAAAATTCACAAAGTCCTACAAATGTTTTGACTTTGCAAATATAAAAGAGTAACTAACAAATAAGAAAAAAAGCTAAAAACATAACTGAAAGCACCCCTAGAACTATGCAGTGATCAAACCACATGACACGAGTGATGCTACAGCTTCTCCTCTCCCTCACAGTTTGTCTAAGGGCTCTGAGGAGCTAGTTTCTCCTTACAGGGCCAGAATCTCCTACTTCCCTTTTCCTCTCCTTATATCTTTCAAAGCCTGCCAACTGCTAAGTTAAGAAAACGCAGGTCATACCTATTGCCTCCTACTGCAACGTTAAGCCTCAGACTTCAAATGTGTAAAAAGAGGGATCCCTGGGTGGCGCAGCGGTTTGGGGCCTGCCTTAGGCCCAGGGTGCGATCCTGGAGACCCGGGATCGAATCCCACATTGGGCTCCCGGTGCATGGAGCCTGCTTCTCCCTCTGCCTGTGTCTCTGTGCCTCTCTCGCTCTGTGTGTGACTATCATAAATAAATAAAAATTTAAAAAAATGTGTAAAAAGATATCTGCAACATTCGAGACTTTTTTCAAAGTTGGTAAAAAGACCAGTTCTTCGCCACCCTGGAGTTCTAGAAAACCAGTTTATTTATTTATTTTTTTTTTTGGAAACCAGTTTAAAAAAAAAAAAATTATCTATCATTCTGTCAGAAGAGGTATTGTGATTAATTGGAAAGTCCCAAGAACTGAAACGGGAATATGTTATTTCTTCAGTACTACCTACACCTATTCAGCATAAGAAAACAAAGGTAAAATCAGTGTTAAACAGTAATTTGAAGACAACCATAATGAATAACTAAGTTATCATTTACTGAATATGTGCACTATATGCCCACATTTCCTTTCATCCTCACAAAAACCTTGCAGGACAGATGGCATTATTCCCATTTTACACATGACAAAACTGAAGCACAAATAGCTAAATAATTTTCTGTCATATAACAGAATCACACTTGGCAGAACAAGAACTCAAACTCAGGCTTACCTGACTAAAGGTCATGCTTTCCCACTGCTTTAGTGTGTGGATGGGTAGGTGTGTGGGGGGTGTGTGGAGAGTTTGTACTCAATTCCCAAAACATCAATTTAGCATCAAACTCAGAACTAGAAAACATGTATTCAATTAAGCTCTACCATCACAAAGTCTAAAATTTTATCTTTAAGGGGTCCCAGGAGGCTCAGTCAGTTGAGCATCCGACTCTTGATTTTGGCTCAGGTCATGATCTCAGGGTCATGGGATTGAGCCCCGAGATGGACTCCACACTGGGCGTGGAGCCTGCTTAATATTTTCTCTCTCCCTCTACCCCCACTTCTGCTCACTCTCCCTCTCTCTCAAAATAAACAAATCTGAAAAAATAAAATAAAATTTTATTTTTAAATCTAGGAAGCAATGATAACTACTAACCATTTTCATGGGTCCTCAACTGCCCTATCAAGTGGGGTAGATATCTAGGTGACGATAATATAGCAGATTAGATGAGATCATGTAAATAACATATGGGAAAGTAGATAACCAAGTGTCTAGTACCTAGCAAGTATCAAAATATGGGAATCCCTGACATCCCAGTGCTTATGGCTATGCCTGGCATTGAACAGGTTTTCTCAGTATATGATAAGAGAATGAACAAAAATTAATGTGATCATATACACAAAGCCTTCTTCCTGCTGTCGATGGAAATGTTCTCATCACCTTCCAGGACCAAGCTGCCTACTCCACAGCCATTCTCCCCTCCCTCTCACACCAACAGAATCCTCCTATAGCACAGTTGTAATGGATCCTGCAAAAAAACATTCCCAGCCTCGATGATACAAATGGCCTCATGACTTAACCTGGCCAAAATCTCAACCCAGTTGTCAGGTGGGGCCTCTGGAAAGCTTCTTAGAAAACAGGCACCTATTTTCTCTTCTTTGCCCTTTCCCAGCTTCAAACCGAGACGCTGGCTGAAGCGAAGTGGCAGTCTTGTGACCACAAGGCATCAAGCACACCCCAAGAAGCCTGGATCCCTAAGGACTTTGTGAGGCTGCTGTTCCAGTCTCAAAATACCTACCTCCAGACTCCTCATCATTAAAAATCTCCATACTTGGACCCCTGGCTGGCTCAGCCAATTAAGTGTCTGCCTTCCACTCAGGTCATTGTCCTGAGGTCCTAGGATGGAACCCCGAATCAAGCACCCTGCTCAGCAGGCACTCTGTTTCTGCCTCTCCCGCTGCCCCTCCCCCCTGCTTGCTCTCTCTCTCTCTCTCTCTCTCTCAAATAGATAAATAAAATCTAAAAAAAAAAGAACATGATATAAAACAAAACTCCACACTTTTAGTTTTGGAGGATATATTAGTTAGAAACTGCATTGGATTGAGACACTTGGGCAGCTCAGTCAGTTAAGCATCTGCCTTTAGCTCAGGTCATGATCCTGGGGTCCTGGGATTGAGCCCTGTGTCAGGCTCCCTGCTCAGTGGGGAGTTGGCTTGTCCTTCTGCCTCTCTTACCTGCTGTGGTCTCTCACTCAAATAAATAAAATCTTTAAAAAAAAGAAACTGCATTGGATTATGAGAAATAAAATCTCAAACAACCATGGCATAAAAACAAATCAATCACTCCACTGTATAGTAACAGACTAAAAGGCAGGGGTAGGGGAAAGGGCTACTGGATAAAGATGGCCATAACAACTACAGTAGGTTGAATGATGGCCACCCAGAGACACCAGGTTCTAATCTCTGGAACCTATAAATATCACCTTATTTTGAAAAGGGGTATTTGTATGTGTGATTAAATTAAGGGTCTTGTGATAGGGAGATTACCTTGGTAAGCCCTAAATGCCACCATCATGAGTGCCCTTATGAGAAAGGCAGAAGGAGGCTCACATACACAGAAAAGGAGGGAATGTGGCCAGAAGGGTACAGATTAATGTGGTAGAGCCTCTGGAGGGAGGACTGCCCTGCCACTGCCTTGATTTAGGCTCAGTGGAACTGAATTTGGACTTAGACCTCCCCAACTATGAAAGAATACTGCTGTTGTTTTATGCTACTCTGTGGCAATTTGTTACAGCAGCCACAGGAAACTAACACAGTAAAAAACAAGACACTAGGGCACACCAAAAGAATGAATCCAATTAGGGCACTGAGGGTGAAGGACTAATTACAGTCTTCTTGAAGCTTTTTCTGCTTACTGTACTTATTCATGGGGTCAACTCCCCATTAAGCACAAGTAATTTTTAAATGAGATCAGCCAAAGCACATGACTTATTTTAAGAAGCTTAACTTCAATCAGTATTTCAATCTCATCTCTTCCTTTCCTTTCTAAACTGTTCATCATCATGGATAAGACTCGCAAAAGTGATGAGACAGACTGGAATTTCCCTTGTTTCTCCTTCTTCCAGCCTCACGGCAGTAGGCTGTCAACAAGGAAAAACATCAGGGATGCAGAAAGAAGGGAGTAGAGAGAAACGGCCAGAGTGGGTCCTAGAATGCCAGTCTAAGAGTCAGCCAGGCCCAGAGGCAGAAACCCACCAGGGCTGCAGGCTCAATGTACCAATGCTATTCTTCAGTTGAAGGCCTTGACACCAACCAATGCCTCCATACTAAGTATGCTTGGTATAATTTTCAATTAATTTTCAGTATGCCAGCTTAGGATAAATCAACCGAATGTCTACCCAATAAGACCTATGTATGGCTAAAGTGGCTTACACATTATCTAGGTGCTGGTATGTCCAATACTGTATCACTGCTGTAAATAGTCTACCCTGAAAAAAATTAAGGACAGATTTTTACTCCATCACATACACCCTATTCTCCAAAATCCTAAGGTACTCCACTTCTTATGGAAGCACCGGCACAGCACAGTTTGCACCTTCACCTGGCTAGCCTTTTTCCTGCCATCACTAAAATTAGAATATAAATCAGAAGAAAACACGTCAAGAACAATAGAGAAAAAACTTCTGGACAGAGCAGGGTTATCAAAAGAGGACTCTTAGGTACTCTTCAGCTCCACAAGCCTCGGATTCCATCTTTTAAGTAACTATATAAAAGAAGTTCTTAAAAAATTGTGATGATCTCAAAGTTAACCTCCTCCTCCCCCCTTCAAAGTAGAGCAAAATGACAGAAGGTTGAAAATAAAGAGATGGCATTTTTTTAAAAAAAAGATTTAAAACCAATGAGGAGTCTGCAGCATCTGGCTGGTTCAGTCCATAGAGCATAGGAGTCTTGATCTCAGGGTTGTAAGTCTGAGCCCATACTAGTTGTAGGGATAACTTATAAAAAAAAAAAAAAAAATCTTAGAAAAAAAAAAAACCAACAAATCTAACATCTGGATAATAAAAGTTTCAGAGAAAAAAGGGAGAAAAGAGACCTTAGAAATAAAGTTTTCCGTAACTAAAAGACAGTAGTTTCTAAACTGAAAAGACTCCCAAAGGATAAATCTTAACTTGCCCAAAGCATACCATATGTAATTTCCTAATACTGGGGTAGAGAAGCTCTAATAAGCTTCCAGAGAAAGGGGGGAGGGCAAAAATATGTAAAAGATTATGAATCCTATGGCAACAAGCTTTTCAATAACAGTGGAAGTTAAAAGAAAATGGAATAATATAAAAATTCTGAGAAAACAATTTCTAAACTAGAATTCCAAATTCAGCCAAACTGAAACTCAAGTGTCAGGGTACAGCAAGGTATTTACAGAATCTCAAAAGTTTACCTCCCGTGCAATCTTTCTCAGGAAGCTACTGGAGGAGATATTACATAAAACATGAGATTAACCAGGAGAGAGGAAGATATGATACAGACAAAAGAGAAGTAAAGGATAATGCTTGAGGAGGGAGGTAAGGATGACTGCCCTGAAGGAAGCCCAGAGGGCAAGAAGTTGTGGCTAGAGGCGGTCAGTGTTCTCAAGTAAAAATGACAAAATGCCAAATGTATTTGAAAGTATTGAGAGGAATTCTATGCAATTGTGGAAGAGTTTGGGAATGAGTAAGTACATGGGCAAAACAAACTGTGAAATGAATGGGAAAGGGCAACCCAGGTGGCTCAGCGGTTTAGCACCGCCTTCAGCCTAGGGCCTGATCCTAAAGATCCGGGATCGAGTCCCACATCAGGTTCCCTGCATGGAGCCTGCTTCTCCCTCTGCCTGTGTCTCTGCCCCTCTCTCTCTACGTCTCCCATGAATAAATAAATAAAATGTTTAAAATAAATAAATAAATGAATGGGAAATAGGGGCATCTGGCTGACTCAGCTGGAGGAGCATGCAATTCTTGATCTTGGGGTCATGAGTTTGAGCCCCATGATGGGTATAGAAATTACTTTAAAAAGAAAGAAAAGAAAAGAAAAGAAAAGAAAAGAAAAGAAAAGAAAAGAAAAGAAAAGAAAAGAAAAGAAAAGAAAAGAAAAGAAAAGGAAATAGGAAAGGAGTGAGGGGCTTTGTAAGTTAGAAACATTTTGACTAGGTATGTGAAATAACTTGAGCAATCAACTAAAAAGTTACAAAAAATTATTTTAATTATGGACATTTTGCCTCCATGAGGTTGAGACAATAAATGAAGCCAATCAAGAAACATTTAAATTACTGTGAGTTAAGATTCGATATAAAATATATTTTTTAAAGATTTTACGTGAGAGAGAGAAGAGAGACAGCGTAAGTGGGAGGAGGGGCAGAAGGACAAGCAGACTTCCCACTATATATGTGTATCCAATGCTAAAAAACGCTTTAAAGTTTAAAATATGAATGAATTAACATCTAAAAAAAAATCAATAGATAATTTTAAAAAGAAAACAAAAAACATTTTTAAGATTATTTATTTGAGAGAAAAAGCAGGAACAGGGAGGAAGAAGCAGGAGGAGAGGGGGAGGCAGACCCCGCTGAGCAGGTAGCCGGATGAGGGGTTCAATCCCAGGACCCTGGGATCATAACCTGAGCCAAAGTCAGAGGCTTAACTGATTCAGCCACCCAGGCACTCCTCGAAATAAAATATTTTAAAACATATATATTTCCATTGCTTAAAAAAACCTTTAAACAAGGTTAAAATAAAATGATTGGCATCTAAAAAAATCAATAGGTAATTTAAAAATGAAAACAAAATTTTAAAACTAGAAGAAATTTACAATTTCATAGAACTGAAGTAGTCTCCCACTCGACACCACCTTAACTGTGCTGTCATATGTTACATAAAAAATGAGATTTTTTTTAGGGACTCCTGAGAGGCTCAGTGGTTGCACATCTGCCTTCAGCTCAAGGTGTGATCCTGGGGTCCTGGGATTGAGTTCCACATCATGCTCCCCACAGGGAGCCTGCTTCTCCGTCAGTCTATGTCTCTCTGTCTCTCATTAATAAATAAATAAAATCTAAAAAAAAAAATGAGATTTCTAAATTGCTATTGTATAGTTAACCTTTTTTAAAATAAATTTTATGTTC